>NC_057800.1:8311937-8659877 GCF_018294505.1 Triticum aestivum
GAGAGAGAGAGAGAGAGAGAGAGAGAGAGAGAGACGGACCAAGACAACGGTTCGCGCTCGCGCGTGCTACCATTTCCACAAACACCTCGAGCTCGCACGCGCAGATAAAAAGGCCACCTCCAATCGTCTTCCTTCTACTAGCACTAGCACGATACTGTACTGGCTACTAGGGGAACGTATTTGTAGAAGTTGTAGTGCACAGCTCATCGATCATGGCGTTGGCGGTGGTGGCGAATGTGGCCGCGGTGGCACAGCTCATCGAGCAGGTGACCGGCATTGTCTCCAGGATCATTCGGGCGGTGGCGACGGCACGCCAGAACAAGCAGGAGTGCGAGCACCTCGCGCTCCGCCTCTCCATCATCGGCGACGTGCTGCCTCACCTCCCGCGGCTCCCGGTGGTGGAGCGGCCACTCAAGGAGCTGCGCGCGGCGCTGGGCAAGGCGCACGAGATCGTCCTCGCCTGCCAGGATCGGAGCGCCGCCAACCAGTTCTTCGGCGCCCGCCGCCACGCCGATAGCTTCAGGGAGGTCAATGACAGGATCTACTTCCTTCTCAGCCTCTTCCCCATGGTCAACTATGCCGCCATCACCACCCATCTTGCTCGAATCAGTACCCAGCACATGATCACCGTGCCATCGCCGGGCTCTAGCTCTGGCTCCCTGCAGACTCTGACGGTGGTGCCCGATTACCCCTGCATGTTCACGTGGGCGGAGATTGTAACGGCGACCCACAACTTTGCTGACAAGCTCGGCCGAGGTTGCTCGGTGACGGTGTACAAGGGCCGTCTCCACGACGGCCCGGAGGTGGCCGTTAAGGTGCTGGACAAGCACAGGCCGCATGACACGTTCGTGCCGGAGCTCGTGATCACCTTCCGCCTCCGCCACGACCACATCGTGCGCCTGGTCGGCTGGTGCGAGGAGGAGGACGACCGCATGTTCGTCTACGAGCATATGAGCAACGGCACGCTTAGAGACCGCCTGCAGCGCGCCAGCGGTGGCTCTAGCTCGTCGGCAGCGACGGCGCCCTGGAGGACCCGCGTCGCCGCGCTGCTGGGCGCGTCCCGGGCCATCCAGTACTTGCACTGCGGCGCGGAGCCAGTGGTCATCCACCGCAACGTGAGCTCGTCCAACATCCTCCTAGACATGAACTGGATGCCGCGCCTGTCCGGCTTCGGCGCGGCGGTGTATCAAGCGGCGGGCGAGGAGCACGGTGGCCAGCTCGTTGAGGAGGTCATCGGCACGCCCGGGTACGTCGACCCGGAGTACATACGCACGAAGCGCGTGAGCACGGCGAGCGACGTGTACAGCTTCGGGGTGGTGATGCTAGAGGCGCTGATGGGCGAGGATCCGGCCGCCCTGCAGCTGGACTCCATACGAAACGGGAAGTTAGCGCTGAAGGATGTGCTGGACCGTCGGCCGTCGCTGGACCCGACGCTGCCGCAGATGGAGGCGCTGGAGATCGTGGCAGACACGGTGAAGCGCTGCCTCTGCCTGTCGCGGATGGACCGGCCGGCCATGTCCAAGGTCGTGGCCAACCTCGAGGAGGCACTCCAAATGATACGCAGCCATGAGCCAATGTCCATGGCACGCTGGAGCCTCATTCGACGAAGAACCAGTGAGAATTAACTACACTGGTGTGAAAAACTCTCTTATACCATATGAATCATAGGACATAGGGAGTAATGCTTAGTCAAACGACAAATAAAGCATCTGTATCCAAAGTTTTGTTTTTTGGTTGACCACCGAGAAGTTGTGATGCCGCTCCAGAAAGAAATTGTGTCAATTAGCATCTGTATATATGCATATATTATCACGTTGCAGTGCTTGGCGTGTTTCCAATATGCTACTCCCTCTGTTCACAATTATAAGATGTTTTTTGATATTTTAATATGAATCACATATGGACTGAAATGAGTGAATAAATACATTCAAATGTGTTTACATTGTGAACGGAGGGAGTAAGTCACACAGTCGATTCCTTTCTCCTCCCACGAACCTTCTAAGGGCTTCTTTGAACCAAAGGATTCTCACAGGAATTTTGAAGGATTTTAATTTTTAGGAATTTTTTCTATGTAGGTTGTTTGATTTGTAGGATTGTAAACCATAGGAATTTTTCTATAGGATTCATTTGCACTATATTTCATAAGAAATTTTCCATCCACTCAAACCTTTTTAAAAGAATCCTACGTTTCTCCTATGCACAATCAAACACGCACACAATCCTATAGGATTCAAGATGACATGCCACTCTAATCTCACGTTTTTTCTATTCCTGCTTTTGGAAATCCTATGAATCAAAGAGGCCCTAAAACCTTGAGAGGTAGATTCCGTGGAGGCGGAGGAGCAACATAGTTGTTGTGGATTGGGATGACATAGAGGTCAGGCCGAAAAGAACTGGACTTTTAAAAACCTTGTTTGTATCTTTTATACTTAATTAAAGAGAACACTTGGGCTATTCGCACCGCGTTGATGGCGGGCACGCGGCGCGCGAAGAGGTCGCACTCCAACTTGTTCTAGCGCGCCGTCTCCACCGCCCGCTTGATCTTGCAGATGAGCCTGAACGCGTTGCCGACGAGCTGCGTCACGACCGCCGCATGCCCCAAAACCGCAAGGGTCGCCATCAGGGACGAAGCTCCCTTGTAGGCATTGGGGTCAATTGACCCCAATAGATAGTACTAAGCACTATCTATTTATTGAGGATGACCCCACTCTCATAGACATGACCCTAGCAAACTTTTTTCCTAGCTTCGCCCCTCGTCGCCATGATGGCTCAATGACAGTGTACTGGCCTACGAACACTAAGTACGTGCGGTGTTCCCCTATTACTAGCTAATAATCAGAACCAGAAGAAGTAGTCGTAGTACAAGTGGAGCTAGTTGCTAGGTTTTCTATATATGGAGAATCTTAATTTGTTATACGGAGATACTCGCTCAGAGACCAAGTTGCTGGTCGCTAGTGCAATCTCCGCCCACGTGAACGTCCTGGGAGTAGTAGTGGTAGAAGGAAGAAGATTGGAGGTAGCCTCTCGAGGTGTTTGTGGAAATGGTAGCGCGTAGCGACGCCGAAGGCCGTGGGCACTGGCCAGTGGGCACTCCCCGTCATTGTCTTGGTCCGTCGCGCGCTCCCTCTCTGCATCGCACCGTGTTGGCGACGACCCGAGGAATTGTCAAAGTCAAGCGTGTCCGACAATCCATGCATCGCCCTCGACCCACCCACATGCACCACCTTGCAACCCCTTCCCTCGGCATTATTAAACACTAATGAACCACAACCACAGAGCGGTTTCAACGGTTTGGCCCACGGTTTGGCCCACGACCTTGCAACCCAAACCATAAAAGGAGATGGTTGTCTATTTTTGCCGGGCTCAGAATTTCAGGAGATATCGAAGCGAAATACCGCAGGAACACAAAATAATTTGAAAGACACTGACATAGTATTTTGGCGGGACGCTTCGGGACATATCAACAGGAAATTTTAGCCGGACATTTTCATTTCATGCATAACTTTTTATTCCAAAAAGGTGATAGAGCACTAGTATACCACATAAGTTACACAAAATATTACTAGCGAGCATGTCAGATGATTAAAGCATGTATATGGAAATAATATAGTTCACACCAAGTTTTAAGTTCTTTGGTGTTTACTATAAATGTTACTATTAGTTTAATATGAAATACATAGTATCCACATGTTGTCCGCTTATTACTGAACCCGCTATAACTAATGCTTTAGAAGTTTATATAAATATGCTTACCTAATCATATACTAAAAACTACCATTAAAGTATTTATTTGATCATACGCTTAAGATATCTCGACCATGATATTTAAGACTATAAACAATAGACGAACACGCACGCACACATCAAAATTTTCTCCATATAGTTTAGCAATTTGTCAAAAATATCTCAAAGACGATTCTTTGTTACAAAATACAGTTTAAAGCTATCACAATGCAAGTGTGTTTAATGATACACATAAAAATCCCTGCAAAAAACAATTGCTTAAAAATAGGAATAACTAATATTAAGGAACAAGTTTGCATCATTAAATATGAAAATAATGAACTATAGCGATCAATATTGTTGCATGATAAAACTAAGTTATCCAAAATTATAAAAAATTAGTATAATTATTTTACAGTAACCAATCTCAAAATTAAATTCAACTACATAAAATAATAAACTTAAATTAATATATACCTAGTACAAATTCCCTTCATATTAATGGGTGAATATCTGGTGAGCCCTCAGCCCTCTCGGGGGAAGTTGATGCTATTTTGGTTTGATTTGGTTGGAAACACGCGCACGTAGAGGTGTAGGGTATCGAGTAGATCGATCAATCCTCAAACAGGCTAAGCTAGCTAGCCGGTTTATTCTATGCTATGCGATCAGAGAAAGAGATGAAGTGGCACGTAGTGGAGAGGGAACAAGTTGGTTACCTTATTAAGAGGAGCCGATCGACTCCACGTCGCTCTCGCTGGTGCCCTGGCCAGCTTCGCCGTTCCTGCCCTCGCCAAAGCCCTGGCTGGCCTCGCCCTCTCCACCGGACTCAATGCTGGTGGTGAACGTCGCCTCTGCGCTGACATCTAGCTGGTGGGCTGCCCCTTCCACCTCCACTTCCGTGCCACCACCCCCCTCCTTCTCATCATTCTTGTCCTCCTCATTCCTCTCCTTCTCGTCCTCTTCACCCCCTCCTCGTCCTCCTAATCTCCCTCCTCCTAATTGTGCTCGTGTGTCTTCTCATCCTCATCCTCCTCATGCTCATCTTCCTCCTCACGCTCTTATCCCGCCAATTATTGTAGTTTTTCTTCTTTTTTCATCCATTTGAACGCTCTCCTCTGAGCTTCCTATCTATCACCAGTCTCCTCGTCCTCCCGGAGGTCTTCGCTTGACGATCCATCATCATCAGTGCAAGATCTCTTGCGAGCGTCAGAGAGCTCATCTTTCTCCGACGAGTCATTCGACGGCCTAGTCGAAGTATACATTGTGTGCTCGTTGGAAACACTAGTAGAAAAAGGGCATGTTGTCCCGGTTCGTAAGGGCCTTTAGTCCCGGTTCCTAAACCGGGACTAAAGGGTCGGTACTAATGCCCTGACCCTTTAGTCCCGGTTCAAACCAGAACCGGGACTAAAGGCCCTCCACGTGGCCGGTCCACCTTTAGTCCCGGTTGGTAATACCAACCGGTACTAAAGGAAATTTTCTAAAAAAAATTTAAATTTTTTTTGAAATTTTTTTATTTTCAAATTTCTGAATTATTTTAACCTCTAATCTCTAATCACCCCTCATCACTGCTCAATTTAATCTCTAATCACCTCTCATCATTCCAAATCATCTAACTTCCCGGACGGTCACCCATCCTCCCACTCCCCCAGCCAACCGGTACTAAAGGAAATTTTCTGATTTTATTTTGAATTTTATTTTGAATTTTTTTTATTTTTAAATTTCTCAATTATTTTAACCTCTAATCTCTAATCACCCCTCATCACTGCTCAATTTAATCTCTAATCACCCCTCATCATTCCAAATCATCTAACTTCCCGAATGGTCACCCATCCTCCCACTCCCCCAGCCTGAGCACGCTTAACTTCCGGGTTCTATTCTCCCTCGTTTCCAAGTCTGCACTCGTTGTTTTCCTGACAATAGTAAGATGTCAATCCTATTAACCCTCAGGAGTTTAGCTTGAGCATGAAGTCACACATTTCACTGTTTGAGTTTGAAACTATTGTTCTAAAAAACAATAATTTTTTAGTAACACTAATATTTCTTGAATAAATAGTTTGACCATTGTTTGACCATAGTTTGACCAGATTTGACCAAAATTCAAAAAAACTGAAATAATTATTTAATAACACTAATATTCTTGAATAATTATTTAGTAACACTAATACTTCTTGAATAAGTATAGCTACAAAGGACACTAGTACATGCCTACAGTAGCTACAGGACAACTCGACGATATGACCACGTGACACGGCAAGCAATCCAAACTATTTATGAAATCGACGATATGGCAGTAGCCTACTGGTGAACCGCCATGGGGTCATCGGCCTAGCCCACCTGGTCGTGAGACGATGAGGTAAGTGGCCCCAAATTGAGGATACCATCAGTGGGGCCACCGCCGGCATTGTGAGCGTGAAGGTATGTGCATGTATAAGTACCAACTACTTATTATATCTAGTTACATAACTATCTTGTAATTAGTTAGGTTATAATCACAAGCATTTCTGTATCAATTTCATCATCCATATATATCGTCTTCCATTCACATAGTAACAATTTTTTATTTACTACAAAGTACCTTGTGTTTTTTACTTTCTCTCTCTTTCCTATTCTTTCATCATAATCTATCCATATGTTCATAATATATCCGTATGACAAAAAAATCATAATTATGCACGTCGATCCATATTATTCACATAATCTATCGTATATCCATACCAAATTTCCATATATACTATGTTGGTTATTGATCTAATTGCATCCACATGCATAATCATATCAATAAAAAGAATATCATAATATTCATCGATCCGATTTTGCATCCATGCACATATAAACAAACAATCATAATCTATATATTATCATCGATCCAAACCCTATTAATTATACCTTATATATAGATCCATAAATAATAATTATTAACATATATAGGTAACTATTTGGATCCACATGCATATTATTCATAGCAAATACAGAAAAAGGAAAATACTAGTTGAGGTTGATCAAACTCACCTCGGTGGGATGTGGGAGATCGGCCGGCGCCTAGTTGGGCCGCCGTCGGGGACTCGGGGTTGGTGGCGACGGTCAGTGTGTTAAGGTGTTCGAGCCCACGAGACGATGGAGGCTGCGGTGGCAGCCGGTGGGATGGAGGAGAGCTAGCAGCGCTGTAAATCTCGGCAAAGATAAGCAAGGGGCCTCACATTGTTTTATTTGCCGAGCACCACCATTTTATTCTCAGCAAAGACTTTGTTGAGTACCCGATAAATGATACTCGGCAATCCCGATTTACCGGGCAGGCGTATGCTGAGCAGCCATCACCTAGTCTTACACTCGGCAAACTGGTTGTCTCGTACATTTTGACCTTCATCGAGTTCCTTAAGGTACTCGGCATAGAGTGTAGTCTCACGGTTGACCAATTTTTTACATTTATAGTGGTAGTTATTATATGTGGGCAGCAGTTATATTAAGGAAAGCAGCGGTGCTATACACACGACACGATCCAGACGATTCATGCACGATACTCAAATCCAGCCGGACATGCGCAGGATTCAGAAGGGCACTGGCCGCTGGATTAGCACGTCGTGCAAAGATCGTGCAGCAGTATCGTGTGGGTAGTAGTTTCGTAAGGAAAGAGCCGTGAGGAGAGTGCGTAGTTAGTCAACCAGCTACTCTGCCGGCTAGTACGGGATTCAACTGCATATAATACGTGGAATATAATCACGATGGCAATGTGACATGTTTTACGTAAGCTTCCAACTAATGTAAACGTTGATATCGGGGAGAAGGAAGTTGAAAACCGGCGGCCAAGCCGTTGATATCGCTCCGTTTGCGTGGAGCATGGAGCAAAGGGTAGGTGGCGGAGGGAGACGCGATGAGGGGGCCTGACGATGAGCCCTGAACTTGGCGACCACTCAACGGTGCAGATCGTGAGTAGCGAGGAATACCGGCCGTGTGCTCACCGCCTTCCGCGTCGATGCCCGCGGCGTGTGGAATTTCCACGACGCCTCACTCGCACGCGGGCGACCATTTCAAATCCGTAATCGAATGGACGAGCGAGGGGGCAGTATCCCTACATAGGAGTATTTCTCTAGTCCAAGTTCGTTAGTATACGCGTGCTATATGAGTATACACTGCGAACTCCTACTACTACTACTAATCATTGGCATTCCACTCCGTCTACCTTCTCTACTTCTACTTCTACTTCTTCGACACTGGCGTACGTACAGAGCTTCATGGAGTTCCCTGCTGCGCTCAAGTGCGCCGCCGTCGCAACCGAGCTCGTCGGAACTGCGTTCGGGCTCATAACCAACATCAATCAGGCGCTTGAGAAGGCACGCCAAAACAAGGCGGACTACCAACACCTCAAGCAGCGCCTGCCGACGATCGGCTACGTGCTGCATCGCCTGCCGCCGGACCCGGAGTTGGAGCCGCTGCTTGCCCCGCTGATCAACATGCTGCAAGAGGCGTACGACGTGCTGGTCAGTTGCCAGAAGCGGAGCTCCACCAACCAGCTCATCCGGGCTAGCATCCATGCCGACAGGTTAAGGTTAGTCAACGACAGGATCGACTCCCACCTCCTCCTCTTCCCCGTCATCTGCTATGCCGCCATCGCCCGCCGCCTCGACGACAAACCGAGCTGCTCCTGTGCTGGCTCCCAGCACAAGCTGCAGGACGTGTGTAAGATCCTCGAAATCGTCCCTATCAACCACACCAGCGAGGTGCGGGGCTGCTTCTCTGCTGGCTGCCTGCAGGATGTAGATGACGCGTTTGTGGCGGAGCGCGAAGGCAACCACACCAGCAAGGTCCCCGGCTGCTCCTCTGCTGGCTCCATGCAAAACTGGGAGGACGTGTTGGTGGCGGAGCTCAAACCCATCCATACCAGCGAGGTGCCCATGCCGGGCAGCTCCTCTACTGGCTCCATGCCCAAGTGGGAGGAAGCGTTGGTAGCAGAGGGCAAACCCAACAACACCGGCGAGGTCCCAGGCTGCTCCTATTCTGGCTCCATGCAAAACTGGGAGGACGTATTGATGGCGAAGCTCAAACCCAGCCATACCGGCGAGGTGCCCGTGCCTGGCAGCTCCTCTGCTGGCTCCATGCCCAAATGGGAGGAAGCATTGCTGGCGGAAGGCAAACCCAACAACACCAGCGAGGTCCCGGGCTACTCCTCTGCTGGCTCCATGCAAAACTGGGAGGACCTGTTGGTGGCGGGGCTCAAACCCAACAACATGAGCGAGGTGCCGGGCAGCTTTTCTGCTGACTCCATGCAAAACTGGGAGGACCCGTTGTTTGCGGAGCGCCACACCGGCGAGGTCCCGGAAGTCGGCATGATCGTCTACGAGCAGGGCCATATGAACAACACTCTCAAAGACCACCTGGTACACGGTGTCTGGTCGCCGGTCACGGAGTCCTGGAGGACCCGCCTGGAGGTGCTTCTGGGTGCATCCCGGGGCGTAGAGCACATGCACCGCTGTGCGATCATCCACGGCAACGTGAGCTCGTCCAACATCCTCCCGGATGCCAACTGGAAGCCGCGCCTGTCCGGCTTCCTCGGCGTACATGTCTTGCAAGCGGGCCAGCTTGTCGTGGAGGTTGTCGACCTGGAGTACCGCCGCACGGGACTCATGAGCCCGACCTGTGACGTGTACAGCTTCGGCATTGTCATTCTGGAGGCGTTGACAGGGCGGCTGCCAGTCAGCGGCAGCTGGGGGAAGGGGGAGGACGTCGTGACCCTGGCGGATTCAACGCTCTCATTCATTCAAGGCGGTAATCTGCGGGCTGTGTTGGACGGCCGCCCGGTGTTGCAACCCATGATACATTTGGATGCGCTGAATCTCATGGCGCACACAGCGATGCTCTGCCTGTCACGAAACGAGAAGGACCGGCCGCCAATTTCAAGCGTCACGGTAAACCTCGAGGGGGCGCTCAGGATCATGCGCAACAATGGGCCTATGAATGTATTGCGAGTTTGAGCAGATCCAATGACGTCCATAAAGGACTGTTTCTTTGTGTGTGTGTGCGCGCGCGCGCGCATAAAACGACCACTAAAGTATTTGTTCAGTGTTCCATAATCTTTGTCGGTAAGTGTTGAGTATCATGATTAGTTAGGAAACATATGCTCACGGTGCTTAAGCAATACAACAACAATTTCATCAATCCCTTGATACTCACAAACTGGTCTCCACCAGTTTGTGGACGGATGCTTGAGCGAATTTGTAGGTCAATAGTGAAGATGCCCTAAGTTTGGATTAATTGACATAGGTAAATAATTTGCATTATTCCAACGTAAGTTGGGACAGACTGAGTCTCGAAAGCGACTTTGCTGAAAGATACAATAATGCTTGAAAGCGACTAGCTCCAATAATGAATTATATTCCCCCAAAAAACATAGCAACTACGCAGCAGGCTACCTCCACTTGTACTAAAATAAAACATATGTATTTTTAGTTTTAGTTTGGATGTTTTAATTATTCATATTCCTTACAATTAAATTTTATTGAAATATATTGCATTCAATTCCATGATAATACACTTAAAAACACATCTTGATTGAAAGTTTTCTAAGCACATCCTCTTCTAAACAACTAAGCTCCCTGGGGCTGAAAGCGCTCACGGTCGATTGAGGTCACTGGATTCCGATTTGGTGCTCAATCTTGACCAGGTCGGTCGCTAGATGGGCCTTGTTGGTAAGTTGCTAGGTCGTGTGGACTTACGCCGTTGATGGTGGAGGGATGATATTTCCTGGTCGAATAGTTTATTTGTTGGACTTGGATGTGGAGCTCTCACGACCACGCTACTCACTAAAAAAACACTTCCGTGATAATACATGTTTGTCATAGTAGGTCACCTTTTCTGTCATGTATGTACATTCATGACGATTTTATGACAGAATTGAGATAGTCATACATGTGCTGTCGTAGAAGTGTTCCATGACAATTCTAAAATTATCATCACGGAAGTGTCCACTTCCATGACGATAAACCGTGTGTCATGGAAGTGCTTTCGTTAAGGGTAACCGACATGTGGCATCGATAATAAGGGGTCGCCGTTAAGCTACCGGGTTCCGTTATGGATCCGATAACCCGTTAACAGCCAAGACCAATGGGGATTTTCCACATGTAAAATTCTCATTCGCCGGAGGATCCACGTGTCGGCTCAGCGTTGGGACAGGTGTCATCCACTTATTATACTGGAGGCGCCTATGATACGTCGACACGTGGCAAGGTCCCATAGTGACCCATTTAGGTGAAAGAGGCTGGCCCAGTCAAAATTAGCAGGCTGGCCCATATAGGCCTACTTTCGTCTGGTCCATTTAGGTCCACGGCCCATACGAGATGTGCCAATATGGGCCGTCAACGACCCATTATGTGACGCCCGGATAATCAAGCTACAGTAAACCTTTGCTAATGATGCCACGTCACCACGATTACTGTTGCTAAACTCACATTGGTTCGAAACCGATTCAAATTCAAATTCAAAATAAAGTCAAACAGTTAAAGTTTTCAAAAGTCAAAACTAAAATGCTCTAAATGTAACAAATAATTCATAAGTAATGTTGGTGGAGGAACCACATTTTTATAAAATGTCTAAATGCATTCAATTAATTAAAACTGTCGGTAAAACAAATAAATAAGTGTGTTGGTATTTTATAAAATACTAAACTATATTATTTGGGGGTTAAACCTTTTTGTGGCAGAGGTATAATTAGTGTTACTATTTAAGATACAACTTTTATATTTTATAAAACAAAAATAAAAGAAAACTGAAAAGAAAAAGAATAAAAAAAAAGAAGAAAAGGAAACAGAAAAAAAGGGAAAGAACCCCCCCCCCACTGGGCCACAGCCCAGCTGGCCTCTGGGCCAACCAGGCCGGCCCAGCCGGTGCCTATAGCCCCCTGGGGCGACCGAAACCCTAGCGGTTCCCTCCCCACTCGTCCCCACTTCCCCTCCCCCGATCCCCTCGCCCCGATCCCCTCCTCCTCTCCGCTCAGTCTGGATCGGGGACGAGACCCCCACTCGCCCCACCCCGCTCGCCCCCTCGCTCCCTTCCGATCTGGATCGGGGGAACAGGCGCCCCGACGCCGCTCGACACCCCCCCGCTGCCGTCGCGCACCATGGCGCCTCCGCCCTCGTCGCCGAACCCCGACGCCGCCCGGTTCTTCCCCGCCGTCGCCGAGAGCCGCCCCATCCCCGTCGCCACACCGGACGCCGCTGGACCTCGCAGGCCACCCCGCCGGACCTACCTCGCCGGATCGCTCCGCCTCGACCACGCCCCCCCCCCCACCGGTCTGCTTCCACGCCGACGACGTCCCTAGCATCCTCCCCGAGCCCCATTGCCTCGTCCCCTACATCCCCCCTGTGAGCTGCGCCCCTCCCCTCTCTCCCGTCACCGGATCTGGCCGCGCCTCCGCGCGCGCGCGCCCCCGCCACCACGCCGACCGCGGCTCTCCCCCGACCGCGCGCTCACCCAGCGCCGCGCTCGCGCACTCCCGCGCGTGGCCTTGCCTCGACCACCTGCGCCTGGCCTCACTCGCCGCGTCCGCGCCGCTCTATTGCCGCCTCTGCTCACTCCCGCCGCTGTGAGTTCGATCCGGTCGCGCTCCGGCGTCGTCTCGCAGCCCCCCCCCCCCCCCGTTCTGGCTTCGTCGCGCCTGCGCCGCACCGGCCACCTCCGGCGCCAGCGCTAGTGCCGTGCCGGCGCCCAGGAGCCCGTTCCGGCCGCCCCTTGTTATCGGACAGGGCTGTGGCTTTGCCCGCACCCGCCTGCCCGTATGCCCGTTTGGCCCCCTGGCCCAATGACAGCCGGGGCCCACGCCTTGAGAATAAAAAAAATAAATAAATAAAAAAATTAATAAAAATTAATAAAAATAATAATTAAAATAAAAACAAATTTAATTAATTAATTAATTAATTAATTAAGTTAATTAACCTTAATTAATTAATCTAATTAACCTGTTAGCTTAATTAAACAGTAATTAGTTTAACTAAATCCTAATTAACCTAACAGAGTATGACAGGTGGGTCCCATTGGACCCACGCGTCAGGTTGACCAAGTCAACCCTGTTGACTGCTGACGTCAGCATGACATCATGCTGACGTCATAAATTCATTTTCGAATTAAATAATTAATTAATTAAATTCCAGAAATTAATATAATCTTTAGAAAATCATATCTTTTAATCCGTAACTCGGATTAAAATATTTTCAACATGAAAGTTGCTCAGAACGGCGGGACGAATCTGGATACGCAGTCCGTTCGTCCGCCACACACCCCTAACCTATCGAACTCGCAACTTTCCCCCTCCGACTCCTCTGCCCGAAAACGCGAAACACCGGGAATACTTTCCCGGATGTTTCCCCCCTTAACCGGTACCACCTCATACCACGTTAGGGCACACCTAGCACCGCTCATTGTCACGTCACGCATCGTCGTGTTTATGTTTGCATTGTATTCATTGTTTCTTCCCCCTCTTATCTCCGGTAGACTACGAGACCGACGCTGATGCCACCGTGTACGACTACGTCACCGACGACCCCTCCTTGTCTGAGCAACCAGGCAAGCCCCCCCCCTTGATCACCAGATATCGCCTATTCTCCTCTATACTGCTTGCATTAGATTAGTGTAGCATGTTACTGTTTTCGTTAATCCTATTCCGATGCATAGCCTGACATTGTCGCTACATCTGTTGATACCTTACCTGCAATCCTAAATGCTTAGTATAGGATGCTAGTTTAACATCATTGGCCCTACATTCTTGTCAGTCTGCCTTGCTATACTATCGGGCCGTGATCACTTGGGAGGTGATCACGGGTATATACTATACATACATACATACTATACAGATGGTGACTAAAGTCGGGTCAGCTCATTGAGTACCCGCAAGTGATTCTGACGAGGGGGCTGAAAGGACAGGTGGCTCCATCCCAGTAGAGGTGGGCCTGGGTTCCCGACGGCCCTCGACTGTTACTTTGTGGCGGAGCGACAGGGCAGGTTGAGACCACCTAGGAGACAGGTGGGCCTGGCCCTGTTCGGCGTTCGCGGATACTTAACACGCTTAACGAGATCTTGGTATTTGATCTGAGTCTGGCTACGAGCCTATACGCACTAACCATCTACGTGGGAGTAGTTATGGGTATCCCGGCGTCGTGGTATCAGCCGAAGCACTTCAGACGTCAGCGACGGAGCGGCGCGCGCCGGATTGGAACGTAAGCCTGCTCTTGTATTAAGGGGGCTAGTTCTGCTTCCGGCCGCCCTCGCAACGTGCAGGTGTGCTATGGGCGATGGGCCCAGACCCCTGTGCGCTTAGGTTTAGACCGGCGTGCTGGCCTCTCTGTTTTGCCTAGGTGGGGCTGCGACGTGTTGATCTTCCGAGGCCGGGCATGACCCAGGAAAGTGTGTCCGGCCAAATGGGATCGAGCGTGTTGGGTTATGTGGTGCACCCCTGCAGGGAAGTTAATCTATTCGAATAGCCGTGATCTTCGGTAACAGGACGACTTGGAGTTGTACCTTGACCTTATGACAACTAGAACCGGATACTTAATAAAACACACCCTTCCAAGTGCCAGATACAACCGGTGGTCGCTCTCCTCAGGGATATGAGGAGGGGATCGCCGGGTAGGATTATGCTATGCGTTGCTACTGGAGATGCTACTTGGAGATGCTACTTGGAGATGCTACTTGGAGGACTTCAATCTACTCTCTTCTACATGCTGCGAGACGGAGGCTGCCAGAAGCGTAGTCTTCGATAGGATTAGCTATCCCCCTCTTATTCTGGCATTCTGCAGTTCAGTCCACTGATATGGCCTCTTACACATATACCCATGCATATGTAGTGTAGCTCCTTGCTTGCGAGTACTTTGGATGAGTACTCACGGTTGCTTTCTCCCCCCTTTTCCCCTTTCCTTTCTTTCTGGTTGTCGCAACCAGATGCTGGAGCCCTGGAGCCAGACGCCACCGTCGACGACGACCCCTACTACACCGGAGGTGCCCCTACTACGTGCAGCCCGCTGACGACGACCTGGAGTAGTTAGGAGGATCCCAGGCAGGAGGCCTGCGCCTCTTTCGATCTGTATCCCAGTTTGTGCTAGCCTTCTTAAGGCAAACTTGTTTAACTTATGTCTGTACTCAGATATTGTTGCTTCCGCTGACTCGTCTATGATCGAGCACTTGTATTCGAGCCCTCGAGGCCCCTGGCTTGTATTATGATGCTTGTATGACTTATTTTAATTGTAGAGTTGTGTTGTGATATCTTCCCGTGAGTCCCTGATCTTGATCGTACACATTTGCGTGCATGATTAGTGTACGATTAAATCGGGGGCGTCACAAGTTGGTATCAGAGCCGACTGCCTGTAGGAATCCCCCTTCCGCACTCCTTGGCCGAAGTCGAGTCTAGTCACTACAAAACTTTTACTAACATGGCTGTGAGCCTTACGGGCCCACGTCGCCATTGGGTGGTACTAGGATCTTTTACTCCTCGACCTTTACTCTGGGACTCTGAGCTCTCTTCTATTCGGGTTAAATGATTTCGCTAAAAACAAAACTAACTTTAGGTTCTCGCAAGTACTTTCTCCCGGAGAGCCACTTGTTACCGATGACCGCCTGCTGCACCAGAAGATTCCGAAGATACTCTCCGCTGTTAACCCGAGAACTTGTGTTCATCGCGTTTGCAATTCACCTTCCACCGCAAACCCTTATAGATAACTACTTGCATTTGTTATTCTTACATTCATCCCCAGTGGTCTTGTTATTACAAGATACCCTGAAAAACTCGTCGTGGTTTCGATAATCCCTTGAGCTTACTGCCTTGCTGTTCTTGTCACTTGAATACCCCTACGGTTAATTCTCGCATTTATCGAGTATCCGCCCATCCCCCAGTTGTTCATGAGTTACACAAAAGTCTTCGAAATACCACCCGATATTCCGAAAATCCTCAGCAACCTATTGCTCTGGAATTTCTTGTTTGCTTTCATTATGATTAATCCCATAAGTATAGAAATCTTATTGACATTTCTTGTCATTATCATTTTGAGTCTGTTGACTCAATATGTTGCGAATACACGCAATCATCATTGATCCTTATAAATTACCTTTCCGGCTGAGCTTCCATTCCTTTAACTGGAATTGGTTCTCGACCAATCCAATTGTCTTTGATTGCACCCTATGGCTATTCAACTTATCCACCCCTAATCAGAGCATTGCTTCTGATCCCTTGATTTGGAAATCATAATTCCTTTGCATTTGACAATTGAGTTAGTCAGTTGTTTCTATAATCTGCTTCCTCTAGTTGAGTACCGATGCTCACGTCAGATCCCTTGTGGACCACCAGATCCTTTGTTGGATTTTATCTGACAATGCCCTTCATATTCAATAAACTTGTGAGCCTTTTTCTCGGATACATAATGCCTTTGGTAAATTGTATCGTCTGCTTTCTCAACCATGCTCTGCCTTCAATCTTGAATTAATTACTTCTAAAAGATTCTGGTATAGGATTCTAAGATGCCCCGATGGGTTGAACCTATGCCTTCCTTATTATGTGTGAACTCGAAAGTTTTCACGAGTCGTACTCTTCTGGTATTTTGCCAGATAAAATTTCAACGCTATAACTTCATCGAAAGCGAGAAGTGAATGAAAGGGTATGCATTGGAGAAGTGGGAGTCGACCTTGAACTTTGTGTTCATGCCCATGGACACGATGTATATCCTATCATGGAAGCTTCTTGTAACAATAACTATTTCCTTGATAACTAACATATGGTATCTGTGAATTGATCCCTTGCAACCGTGGTTCCGACCATGATTGATCTTCTTTGATCTCACTTCTCGGACAAGTTAAAACAATTGTCTCCTATGGATCAATACCCCAGTCCAACCTCTATTTTGATCTATCGTCGAGTATTACCCCCCTGGTATCTCGAGATTATCATGGAATTGCATAACTTTTTATGAGTTCTTCATCAAGTGCTACCTTCCCACTGATTCCAATTTTCCGCGGGCTCTGTGTTACTGAACACTCAAAGACACCGATAACTGAACCGAGACCGCTCTACGGTTCAACAACTCTTTAGTAAGCTTCTATAAGTACGAGTTTGTACCCGATCACGCCATTCCTAGCCTGTTTGGCTATATCATTGTCGTGACAATTCTAACGGTGCTACCTGGTCCTTATTCTCGGAGCACCAATTTTCGACGATGAACTAACCTTACGTCGATTTTCCTTGTCATACCCTTTCACCTAAACAACAAGCTTGAGTTCGAGTTTGTGTCGTAACTGTGGTTCCAATAACCTCTTGCTTCATCATTCCTTTGACTTGATGTCGTCGCTGATTGACTACATCTGCATGAAATCTCTCGACAATTGTGTCGTGATCATCATCAACCTTATGAGCTCTTCCAGGAATTCAATTGAATTCATGATGGGTAATACCATCCTTGCCCCTCGATGATTCCTGTTCTCATCGACCACTTTATTGCCTTTCGTTCAACACAACTTGTTCGTGTTTTATGTAAACCTTGAGATCACTGCTACCCAGCAGTTGATCTTCCTTACCTCGGAAGTATTACCATCTCTTTTTGTCAAGAATGTGGTGAGAATTTCACCACCTCTTAATAATTCTTGATATCATAATACTTCTTGCCATCTTCGTTCATTCCTTGGTCCCCGTATTGTTTTCAACCGGAATACCGACAATGGAGCTATGACGTGTGAATTCAAAACTTCTAGCAACCCTATTGCTTTGAAGTTAATGGTCGGCCATTCATTCTTAGACATTTGATTATTGAATCACCATTCCGACGTTGGTTGTGCAACCCAGCCCATATTTCGGGTGCACCTTTCAACCAATGTTTAATTGTGTATGTTTTCCTCGAGCCTACATCATTATACCATTTGATCTGACAATTTTTATCTCCTTGTTCACATAATTGTGGAAATCCATCTTTTGTTAACCTCGATGAATTGTCGCTGATTCCATCAGCCACCTCCTCATCCTCTCGTTGGTTTATCGATGAACTCTTGTTTCGGAACTGTCTTCCATAGTTCATTTCCCGAGAATCTTACAATGTCATCTCGTCAACTTGCGTTACACCTTTTCTTCTTAGGTATCCTAAGTCTGAGGTATCCTGACACCAATCGGATCTGAATCTCGGTCAGATATGATGGTTGGGACATATCTCCCAGAGTTGTAGCATTGATCTCTACGTGACCCGGTAACATGATGTCATGCCTAGCACCCCCCCCCCCCCGGCTGGAGGACCTATCATTATAATTTCTTTTGCAAGATAACCATTCTTCCTGGAGGAAATTGTAAGACTTATCCTACAAGTTGTTCCTAATGGATCCTTCCGATATCCAAAGTCTGGCCCTTGATTGAAACACCATGTCAATGCTATCTCGAAGCATGTCTGTGGTACTACGATTTTCAATAAGAACATTTGAAGCCCAATGCTAAATGTTTCTTGCTCAATTATCCAAACACCGATGTATGGGTAATGTCATGAAAATTCTCTCCCCTACCTAAAGAGTTTTCTACATTATATCCTGTCATGGATATCATGCTCTGCTTATCCTTGGGAAGGATATACCCCTGAAATATGTGTTTAAACACATTTTCCTTTCCATTGTTCTGTTTAACCTGATGATCACATTTTCCTTTCCATTGGTTTGTTTGACCTTTCTTGTGATCTATATAACCTAAGCAGTAATAATTTACTTCTTATGTAAACACCTCGGTGTACAACTCTGCCAGTGAGACCCTGTTACCTTTGTTGATGACATTTCGGTAACCACCGATGGACGAGAACTTTGCCTAATGGTACGCCTCGTTCAACGAGCAGGAAAACGGTTCTCTTCGTCCCTCGCCCTTGGTATCGACATTGTTGCCAACATAACTGATAGGCTAACCTCTGACATGTCTTGCTATCATGACCGTGCAAGATGTCACTGCCCTTCCTACTTTTAACCCACATGGTGGCCCATAACCCACAGTTCCACAGGATCGAAACCTGACTCTCTTGTACACCCCCGGTTTCCAAAGTTATTCCCCACGCTTGACTTCGTATGTAATTCACGGGTCACCTTCCTAATGCTCTATCCTGGTATCAGACGCAATACTTACTCTCGTTGCTCTGAACCCCTTTTTCGCTCTGGTTCAGACTTTGAGCAGCTATCTATCCGCTTGGAACCTCTTATTGAACCTTTGTACCTTACTCTCGACATATTTTATTGGTTCAATTCGAGAGGTAATTTATGCTCATTCATGGGTTAACCCCAGAATGTTTCCCTCATAAGCATTCTGTTGTAGCCGAGCTGCCCCTTACCTATTCGTAAGTACGTTGGAGTTCCCGAAGAAAAGGACGACTTCGCCGTGACGACCTGAAGCAGAGAAATAAAGACGTCAATGTAATGTATCGACCTCTTTGAGAAGAGCAACAAAGTCCGAGAAGACTCATTAGAATTTCGAAACCAAATCCGTTCCCCCTTACTCTCCTCTTAAATCTCGGGACGAGATTTCTTGTAGTGGAGGAGAATTGTGACGCCCGGATAATCAAGCTACAGTAAACCTTTGCTAATGATGCCACGTCACCACGATTACTGTTGCTAAACTCACATTGGTTCGAAACCGATTCAAATTCAAATTCAAAATAAAGTCAAACAGTTAAAGTTTTCAAAAGTCAAAACTAAAATGTTCTAAATGTAACAAATAATTCATAAGTAATGTTGGTGGAGGAACCACATTTTTATAAAATGTCTAAATGCATTCAATTAATTAAAACTGTCGGTAAAACAAATAAATAAGTGTGTTGGTATTTTATAAAATACTAAACTATATTATTTGGGGGTTAAACCTTTTTGTGGCAGAGGTATAATTAGTGTTACTATTTAAGATACAACTTTTATATTTTATAAAACAAAAATAAAAGAAAACTGAAAAGAAATAGAATAAAAAAAAGAAGAAAAGGAAACAAAAAAAAGGGAAAGACCCCCCCCCCACTGGGCCACAGCCCAGCTGGCCTCTGGGCCAACCAGGCCGGCCCAGCCGGTGCCTATAGCCCCCTGGGGCGACCGAAACCCTAGCGGTTCCCTCCCCACTCGTCCCCACTTCCCCTCCCCCCGATCCCCTCGCCCCGATCCCCTCCTCCTCTCCGCTCAGTCTGGATCGGGGACGAGACCCCCACTCGCCCCGACGCCGCTCGACACCCCCCCCGCTGCCGTCGCGCACCATGGCGCCTCCGCCCTCGTCGCCGAACCCCGACGCCGCCCGGTTCTTCCCCGCCGTCGCCGAGAGCCGCCCCATCCCCGTCGCCACACCGGACGCCGCTGGACCTCGCAGGCCACCCCGCCGGACCTACCTCGCCGGATCGCTCCGCCTCGACCACGCCCCCCCACCGTTCTGCTTCCACGCCGACGACGTCCCTAGCATCCTCCCCGAGCCCCATTGCCTCGTCCCCTACATCCCCCCTGTGAGCTGCGCCCCTCCCCTCTCTCCCGTCACCGGATCTGGCCGCGCCTCCGCGCGCGCGCCCCCCGCCACCACGCCGACCGCGGCTCTCCCCCGACCGCGCGCTCACCCAGCCGCGCTCGCGCACTCCCGCGCGTGGCCTTGCCTCGACCACCTGCGCCTGGCCTCACTCGCCGCGTCCGCGCCGCTCTATTGCCGCCTCTGCTCACTCCCGCCGCTGTGAGTTCGATCCGGTCGCGCTCCGGCGTCGTCTCGCAGCCCCCCCCGTTCTGGCTTCGTCGCGCCTGCGCCGCACCGGCCACCTCCGGCGCCAGCGCTAGTGCCGTGCCGGCGCCCAGGAGCCCGTTCCGGCCGCCCCTTGTTATCGGACAGGGCTGTGGCTTTGCCCGCACCCGCCTGCCCGTATGCCCGTTTGGCCCCCTGGCCCAATGACAGCCGGGGCCCACGCCCTGAGAATAAAAAAAATAAATAAATAAAAATAATAATAAAAATTAATAAAAACAATAATTAAAATAAAAACAAATTTAATTAATTAATTAATTAAATTAATTAAGTTAATTAACCTTAATTAATTAATCTAATTAACCTGTTAGCTTAATTAAACAGTAATTAGTTTAACTAAATCCTAATTAACCTAACAGAGTATGACAGGTGGGTCCCATTGGACCCACGCGTCAGGTTGACCAAGTCAACCCTGTTGACTGCTGACATCAGCATGACATCATGCTGACGTCATAAATTCATTTTCGAATTAAATAATTAATTAATTAAATTCCAGAAATTAATATAATCTTTAGAAAATCATATCTTTTAATCCGTAACTCGGATTAAAATATTTTCAACATGAAAGTTGCTCAGAATGGCGGGACGAATCTGGATACGCAGTCCGTTCGTCCGCCACACACCCCTAACCTATCGAACTCGCAACTTTCCCCCTCCGACTCCTCTGCCCGAAAACGCGAAACACCGGGAATACTTTCCCGGATGTTTCCCCCCTTAACCGGTACCACCTCATACCACGTTAGGGCACACCTAGCACCGCTCATTGTCACGTCACGCATCGTCGTGTTTATGTTTGCATTGTATTCATTGTTTCTTCCCCCTCTTATCTCCGGTAGACTACGAGACCGACGCTGATGCCACCGTGTACGACTACGTCACCGACGACCCCTCCTTGTCTGAGCAACCAGGCAAGCCCCCCCCCCCCCCTTGATCACCAGATATCGCCTATTCTCCTCTATACTGCTTGCATTAGATTAGTGTAGCATGTTACTGTTTTCGTTAATCCTATTCCGATGCATAGCCTGACATTGTCACTACATCTGTTGATACCTTACCTGCAATCCTAAATGCTTAGTATAGGATGCTAGTTTAACATCATTGGCCCTACATTCTTGTCAGTCTGCCTTGCTATACTATCGGGCCGTGATCACTTGGGAGGTGATCACGGGTATATACTATACATACATACATACTATACAGATGGTGACTAAAGTCGGGTCAGCTCATTGAGTACCCGCAAGTGATTCTGACGAGGGGGCTGAAAGGACAGGTGGCTCCATCCCGGTAGAGGTGGGCCTGGGTTCCCGACGGCCCTCGACTGTTACTTTGTGGCGGAGCGACAGGGCAGGTTGAGACCACCTAGGAGACAGGTGGGCCTGGCCCTGTTCGGCGTTCGCGGATACTTAACACGCTTAACGAGATCTTGGTATTTGATCTGAGTCTGGCTACGAGCCTATACGCACTAACCATCTACGTGGGAGTAGTTATGGGTATCCCGACGTCGTGGTATCAGCCGAAGCACTTCAGACGTCAGCGACGGAGCGGCGCGCGCCGGATTGGAACGTAAGCCTGCTCTTGTATTAAGGGGGCTAGTTCTGCTTCCGGCCGCCCTCGCAACGTGCAGGTGTGCTATGGGCGATGGGCCCAGACCCCTGTGCGCTTAGGTTTAGACCGGCGTGCTGGCCTCTCTGTTTTGCCTAGGTGGGGCTGCGACGTGTTGATCTTCCGAGGCCGGGCATTGACCCAGGAAAGTGTGTCCGGCCAAATGGGATCGAGCGTGTTGGGTTATGTGGTGCACCCCTGCAGGGAAGTTAATCTATTCGAATAGCCGTGATCTTCGGTAACAGGACGACTTGGAGTTGTACCTTGACCTTATGACAACTAGAACCAGATACTTAATAAAACACACCCTTCCAAGTGCCAGATACAACCGGTGGTCGCTCTCCCTCAGGGATATGAGGAGGGGATCGCCGGGTAGGATTATGCTATGCGTTGCTACTGGAGATGCTACTTGGAGATGCTACTTGGAGATGCTACTTGGAGGACTTCAATCTACTCTCTTCTACGTGCTGCGAGACGGAGGCTGCCAGAAGCGTAGTCTTCGATAGGACTAGCTATCCCCCTTTTATTCTGGCATTCTGTAGTTCAGTCCACTGATATGGCCTCTTTACACATATACCCATGCATATGTAGTGTAGCTCCTTGCTTGCGAGTACTTTGGATGAGTACTCACGGTTGCTTTCTCCCCCCTTTTCCCCTTTTCCTTTCTTTCTGGTTGTCGCAACCAGATGCTGGAGCCCTGGAGCCAGACGCCACCGTCGACGACGACCCCTACTACACCGGAGGTGCCCCTACTACGTGCAGCCCGCTGACGACGACCTGGAGTAGTTTAGGAGGATCCCAGGCAGGAGGCCTGCGCCTCTTTCGATCTGTATCCCAGTTTGTGCTAGCCTTCTTAAGGCAAACTTGTTTAACTTATGTCTGTACTCAGATATTGATGCTTCCGCTGACTCGTCTATGATCGAGCACTTGTATTCGAGCCCTCGAGGCCCCTGGCTTGTATTATGATGCTTGTATGACTTATTTTAATTGTAGAGTTGTGTTGTGATATCTTCCCGTGAGTCCCTGATCTTGATCGTACACATTTGCGTGCATGATTAGTGTACGATTAAATCAGGGGCGTCACACATTAACTATTTGACACCATTGCAACCCATCGTCAGTTCGACCCCGTTAGCAGCCCGCTGTATATTTAGCTGTGCTGGACAGCCGCCCGGTGTTGCAGCCCATGCTACATTTGGATGCGCTGAAGCTCGTGGCGCACACGGCGATGCTCTGCCTGTGGCCGAACAGAAATGACCGGCCGCCAATTTCAAACGTCACGGCCAACTTCAAGGGGGCGCTCAGGATCATGCTCAGCAATGGGCCTATGAAAGTATTGCGGGTTTGCGCATATGCAATGACGTCTGGAAAGGACTACTTTTTTGTGTGTGAATAAAACGACTGCTATATTATTTGTACAATATTCATTAGTAGAAAAATGCTCATTTGTCCCGGTTACAGAGGGCCTTTAGTCCCGGTTCTGGAACCGGGACTAAAGGGTCGGGACTAAAGCCCCCCCCCCCTTTAGTTCCGGTTCTGTTACGAACCGAGACTAAAGGCCCTCCATGTGGCCGCCGTTTGGAGCTCCACCTTTAAAGAAAAATTTTACGATTTTTTTTGATTTTTTTTAAATTTCCCGATTTTCCTATTTCTGAATTATTTTACAATTTAATCTCTAATCACCCCTCACACTATTCAATTTAACCTCTAATCTCTAATCACCCCTCACACTATTCAATTTAACCTCTAATCTCTAATCACCCCTCATCACTGCTCAATTTAACCTTTAATCTCTAATCATAATCACTCATTATCACTGCTCAATTTAACCTCTAATCTCTAATCACACCTCATCATTTCAAATCTTCTAACTTTCCGGCCGATCACCCATCCTCTCACTACTCCAGCCTGAGCACGCTTAACTTCCAGGTTCTATTCTCCTTCGTTTCCAAGTCTGCACTTGTTGTTTTCCTGACAATAGTAAGATGTCAATCCTATTAAACCTCAAGAGTTTAGCTTGAGCATGAAGTCACATGTTTCATTGTTTGAGTTTGAAACTATTATTGTAAAAAACAATAATTATTTAGTAACACTAATATTTCTTGAATACGTAGTTTGACCATTGTTTGACCACAGTTTGATCAAAATTCAAAAAACTAAAATAATTATTTAGTAACACTAATATTCTTGAATAATTATTTAGTAACACTAATACTTCTTGAATAAGTAGTTCGACCATAGTTTGACCAGAATTAACCATAATTCAAAAAAACTGAAATTTGAGCATAACTTTTTTTCCTTTTAGAATTTGATGATTCTAAAAAATTGCAAAACGGCTTACGGCGGTCAAAATCGGATGCAGATTTTCATGCTGAACATTTTGATATATTATACTTTTCTCTGACATCGTATGCAAAAGCTATAGCCGTTTTACTTTTTCATAACATTTTTTTGCAAAACATGTCCAAACTTAAGTTTTTTAATTTTCCTAAGTAGTAGATGCAGTCATATAACTACATCTCGAAGGATTTTATTTTTTAAAAGTTTTTACCATTTTTTTGTTTTTTTCAAAACAGAAATGGCGATACACAGGGGGGAGTAGAGTTTGAGACACTGACCCCTTTAGTCCCGGTTTGAGACACGAACCGGGACTAAAGGGTTTAGTCCCGGTTCGTGTCTCAAACCGGGACTAAAGGTCTCATTTGAACCGGGACTAATGCATTTAGCCGCTCGAACCGAGACTAATGCTCATATTAGTCCCGGTTCGTAATGCAACCGGGACTAATGTGTATATTGAGCTATGACCAAAGTCATGTTTTCTACTAAGTGATTCCATAATATTGTCTGTAAGTGTTGAGTACCATGATTAGTTAGGAAACAAATGATAGTGTAAGATTTATTTCTACATTATCTTGTATTTCAAGTTAATCATATACTCCTACATATGGATTATGTGTATTATATTTGCCACCACAACTGAGAGAATTAATTTCATGTAAATCGGCCAGCCACAGCTCCAAGAATACGCGGAGGAGGTGGCCTGGGTCGGCGTCGGCGCCGTTCGGCGCGGGCCACGGGCCCGCTTCCAAGTGCGTCTGCACGCCGGCCACTCACGCCAGGTCCTTCAAGTGCCGCTTCCACCGCACCAACTCCCAGGGCCACGGCCACAGCCAGGGAAGCTGCCCTTCTTCGCCCCCTTCACCGGTCATGGTCAACGCGGTGCCGTGGCACCCGGCCTCGTCGTCCTCGTCCTCCGGCACCGTCGCGACCCAGTGATGCAGCCCAAGCATCGGTCTCGAGAATCAAGAACGCTCGACAACGGAGAGGGAAGGGAAGATCATATACTTGTCATAAGAAAGGGAGTTTATTTACTGCTCCTTCTATGTATTATTTCCTTTGTTTGGAGATTGATTACCATCTGTGAGTTATGGTAAGGTTAATGTGATTGAGCGATTTTTCTGAAAATCAAATATTTGCTTTCTAATTAATGTGATTGAGTGATTTAAGGTAAGGTTAATTAATTTAGATTTTATTTTTAAAGATTGTTTGTGATTGATTCTACATTACTAAATAGCTTGCGCTAGTATGGAAAGTTCTGATCTGTTCAGATTTCTTTCGTTGTGTGAGAGGGTGACGCGAAAATTAACCAATGAGGTGGAGGGAGGGGACAAAAAAATCTACAAAAAACCAGCAAAGGTGGGAGGAGGTACCAAAAAACCATGGGAGGTGGGAAGCCGCCCTTGTTCGCCCCCTTCACCAGTCGTGGTCAACGCGGTGCCGTGGCACCCGGCCTCGCCGTCCTCGTCCTCCGGCACCGTCGCGACCCAGTGACGCAGTCCAAACATCGGTCTCGAGAATCAAGAATGCTCGACAACGGAGAGGGAAGGGAAGATCATATACATGTCATAAGAAAGGGAGTTTATTTACTGCTCCCTCTATGTATTGTTTCCTTTGTTTGGAGATTGATTACCATCCGTGAGTTAAGGTAAGGTTAATGTGACTGAGCGATTTTTTCTGAAAATCAAATATTTGCTTCCTAATTAATGTGATTGAGTGATTTAAGGTAAGGTTAATTAATTTAGATTTTATTTTTAGAGATTGTTCGTGATTGATTCTACATTAATAAATAACTTGCGCTAGTATAGAAAGTTCTGATCTGTTCAAATTTCTTTCGTTGTGTGAGATGGTGGCGCGAAAATAAACCAATGAGGTGGAGGGAGGGGACAAAAAAATTTATGAAAAAACTAGTGAAGGTGGGAGGAGGTACCAAAAAAACCATGGGAGGTGGGAAGCCGCCCTTCTTCGCCCCCTTCACCGGCCGCGGCACCCGGCCTCGCCGTCCTCGTCCTCCGACACCGTCGCGACCCAGTGACGCAGGCCAAGCATCGGTCTCGAGAATCAAGAACGCTCGACAACGGAGAGGGAAGGGAAGATCATATACATGTCATAAGAAAGGGAGTTTATTTACTGCTCCCTCTATGTATTGTTTCCTTTGTTTGGAGATTGATTATCATCTGTGAGTTTAGGTAAGGTTAATGTGATTGAGCGATTTTTCTGAAAATCAAATATTTGCTTTCTAATTAATGTGATTGAGTGATTTAAGGTAAGGTCAATTAATTTACATTTTATTTTTAGAGATTGTTCGTGATTGATTCTACATTAATAAATAACTTGCGCTAGTATGGAAAGTTCTGATCTGTTCAAATTTCTTTCGTTGTGTGAGATGGTGGTGCGAAAATAAACCAATGAGGTGGAGGGAGGGGACAAAAAAAATTACGAAAAAAACTAGCGAAGGTGAGAGGAGGTGCCAAAAAAACCATGGGAGGTGGGAAGCAGCCCTTATTCGCCCCCTTCACCGGCCGCGGCCAACGCGGTGCCGCGGCACCCGGCCTCGCCGTCCTCGTCCTCCGGCACCGTAACGACCCAGTGACGCAGCCCAAGCATCGGTCTCGAGAATCAAGAACGCTCGACAACGGAGGGGGAAGGGAAGATCATATACATGTCATAAGAAAGGGAGTTTATTTACCGCTCCCTCTATGTATTATTTCCTTTGTTTGGAGATTGATTACCATCATGAGTTAAGGTAAAGTTAATTTGATTGAGTGATTTTTCTGAAAATCAAATATTTGCTTTCTAATTAATGTGATTGAGTGATTTTAGGTAAGGTTAATTAATTTAGATAGAGATTGTTCATGATTGATTCTACATTACTAAATAACTTGCGCCAGTATGGAAAGTTCTGATCTGTTCAGATTTCTTTCATTGTGTGAGAGGGTGACGCGAAAATAAACCAATGAGGTGGAGGGAGGGGACAAAAAAATCAGCGAAGGTGGGAGGAGGTACGAAAAAAACCATGGGAGGTGGGACGAAAATAAACCGTACGAGGCTACCAACTGCTCCATTAGAAGTAGAGGCTACATATTACATGTACATACTATTCGTTTTGATAGATACTACATACAATATAGAAAACACAAGTGATGGTAACTACCACTCGTGGTAGGAAACATTTGTCTTATCTATATAGCACCTAGGTCCCAATATAGCAAGTCATATTTGTACTGCATGATGTAAAATCCATGACATAGTGACTTTTCAGTTTTTGTTTCCTTGCATTACAACCATCAATGGTCAATGATTGCTTTCCAAGACATTAACATACTACTAGTTTCCTAGTATGGTTCCTTTCCCAACAAAAAGGGTGTGTATATACACTCTTATTTTTTTATGTTATCAGATATGACAAATAATACGAACGTTATCCCAAAGGTTTGTATGTATATTAAGGATGTTCTTATACATTTTTCTAAAGTTTTCACTTTCAAGGTATCTAGTCTTCAAACAAAAATTAAGGCCGGGTCACACTTTTAACGGCTAATATTTATGTACAAACTAAGTTGACCAAATAGTATAAAATGTGATCAATTTTTTTTTACTTGTAGGAATATATGATACCCGCGCATGATTTTTTTTCCTATGTACATATACCCACCCATGATTCTTTTTAGTTTTATAATTTTTTGTTACATTTACCCATATGATCCTACGTATTTATTGTATCGGGGTATATACTCATAAATTTCATGTCAAGGTATGTCAATATAATTAGTATGCACATACAATAAAATGTATTGCGTACTCTGGGTATATACATACACAAAAATCTAATGGGTGCGTAATAAATAAGTTTGGTTATATCTGAATCCTGTATATCTTAGGATTTTTTGGTCATTTACTTGATTTTCTGAAGAATGTCCTAGACAAAATACACAACTCCAATAATTCTTAAGCATGTTTCTCTTTTGTCTGATTTTGTGCACGACCAACTATCTAAGTAGGTATTATCCATTATTACAATATCCATCAGGAGGAAGAGTGCTTTGCATTTAAGGAAAAGAAGTCATTGGCCGAAGCTATTCTTTTGCAAAATGAGTTACATAAAAAGGATGACATATGCTTTTCCCACACTTTTTTGAAAGAAATGCGACGATGGTGACAATATTATAATTCATTCACACTATACAAAAAGTTCAATTGCTAAGTCAGTACAAACAACTCCGACCAGTAAACACACCGCCTTGAGTATGATCTGGACAATCTTGAAGTCGGAGGTGACAAGGGCCTCAAGTGTTATATTATATGTTCTGGGGTTGATAATGGAACTAACGAACCTGTCCTCCCGAAAAAGGGAGAGAAAATGGAAGGTCAAGGATCTGAGATGTGTGGATGATCTTGAAGATGAAGACGGAGTTGGCAAGGGTTAGAGGTGGTGGAAATTCTGAATGTTGCATAAACCGCAATAGATGAAATATAAGATCCATAATATGGGTGTATGAAATGTGTGCATGTGCTATGTGCATATTCATTGTGTATGAAATTGTGTAATGAATGTCGAATGTGTGCAATGCATTTGATTTTTTTTTATGAATTTTGAAATGTGTATGAAATGTATATGATTGATTATGTGATATGCTTGACAACAGCTCGGGCTATTGAGAGGTAGTGTGTGATGGGTTGTACTGCTAGCGGTGTGTCTTTTGTAAGCTCTACTTGTAGATGCAACCCTAACCGCCAAAAACATTATAGAAGCCACCACTAATGGGTCCATACGGAAGGCCCCTCGGTAATGTCCTCACTGCTGACATGCCCCATCACTCGACCCATTAGTGGTGACCTATGTATCTAGGACACACTGCTCACAAACCGGCTATTCCATAGTACTGACTGACATTGTTCAAATCTGGGTTTAGCCACCCCAAACTGCTCAGGGGACCGACTGACGTTGGCAACTAGGGGGGGGGGGGGGGGGGGATTACACACATCAACAAGAAAAGGGATAAATTTACATGCCCGATAAGTTTAGAGATACAATGTATACTTACCCTTTTTTATAAGCTAGTATAATTCATTTTTTTAACCTTGAACACCAGCCATTCCAATAATTATTGGCCATGTCAAGATCGTTGGTGACCATGCTGGTTAGACCAACAAGCAGACTCATGAGGCTTACACACAATATGGCTGCACTGAACACTGCTAGCACCGATATTATTCACGAGCACATGCATGCGCTAGTTTATTGCAGAATTGAAAGGAGTATTCAACACGGTCACGCTATCATGGTTAATTTACGCAGAACGTGTGTACGTGAGCTAGGCCAGGGGTATGCAGAATGTGTGTGCGTGAGCTAGTCCAGGGGACGACGCGTGCCGTCTTTGTCAGCAGAGGTGAGCCCTGCCCAAAAGATGAGGGACTTAGACCAAATGTTAAATATACTAAAGTTTAAGTTTTGTTTCTACTATAAGTTCAATAATTTGCATTGGAGTGCAAGTTTGGATTGTAGTGCCATAGGTCCAATATATAGTTTGCATTATTCCACTGTCAGTTTGAATTATGTAGTGCCATAGGTTCAATAATTTGCATTATTATCGGTTCCATTCTAAGTTGGAAGTTGGCTGAAGCGAGTAGCTCCATATAATAAAATTAAGATTCCCCATAGAAAACCTAGCAACTAGCTCCACTTGTACTACGAGTCTACGACTACTTCTTCTGGTTGCTGATTATTAGCTAGTATATATTAATAGGGGAACACCACACGTACTTAGTGTTCGTAGACCAGTAGTACATTGTAAACTGTCATTGAGCCATCATGGCGACGCTTGCTGTTGTGGGGCATGTGGCGGCAGTGACGTAGCTCGTCGGCAACGCATTCGGGCTCATCTGCAAGATCAAGCGGGCGGTGGAGACGGCGTGCCAGAACAAGATGGAGTGTGACCTCATCGCACGCCATGTGCCCACCATCAACGGGGTGTTGTCTAGCCTGAAAATAATTGGATGTTGATGTAATCATGGGCTGAGTTTATTAAGAGTGAGGACATGCATGTGGATTCTTGTTGGGGAACGTAGTAATTTCAAAAAAATTCCGATGCACACGCAAGATCATGGTGATGCATAGCAACGAGAGGGGAGAGTGTTGTCTACGTACCAGCGCAGACCGACTGCGGAAGCGATCACACAACGTAGAGGAAGTAGTCGTACGTCTTCCCGATCCGACCGATCCAAGCACCGTTACTCCGGCACCTCCGAGTTCTTAGCACACGTACAGCTCGATGACGATCCCCGGGCTCCGATCCAGCAAAGCGTCGGGGAAGAGTTCCGTCAGCACGACGGCGTGGTGACGATCTTGATGTTCTACCGACACAGGGCTTCGCCTAAGCACTACAACGATATGATTGAGGTGGAATATGGTGGTAGGGGGCACCGCACACGGCTAAGGAACGATCTCAAGGATCAACTTGTGTGTCTAGAGGTGCCCCTTGCCCCCGTATATAAAGGATCCAAGGGGAAGGGGCTGCCCGGCCAAGGGAGGCGCGCCAGGAGAGTCCTACTCCCTCTGGGAGTAGGATTCCCCCCCCCCCCCAATCCTAGTTGGAATAGGATTCATCAAGGGGGGGGGAAGAGAGAGAGGGGGGCCGGCCACCTCTCCTAGTCCTAATAGGACTAGGGGAGGGGGGAGGCGCGCGGCCACCTTGGGCTGCCCCTTTCTCCTTTCCCCTAAAGCCCACTAAGGCCCATATGACTTCCGGGGGGTTCCGGTAACCTCCCGGTACTCCGGTAAAATCCCGATTTCACCCGGAACACTTCCGATGTCCAAACATAGGCTTCCAATATATCAATCTTTATGTCCCGACCATTTCGAGACTCCTCGTCATGTCCGTGATCACATCCGGGACTCCAAACAACCTTCGGTACATCAAAATGCATAAACTCATAATAACTGTCATCGTAACGTTAAGCGTGCGGACCCTACGGTTTGAGAACAATGTAGACATGACCGAGACACATCTCCGGTCAATAACCAATAGCGGGACCTGGATGCCCATATTGGCTCCTACATATTCTACGAAGATCTTTATCGGTCAGACCGCATAACAACATAGGTTGTTCCCTTTGTCATCGGTATGTTACTTGCCCGAGATTCGATCGTCGGTATCCAATACCTAGTTCAATCTCGTTACTGGCAAGTCTCTTTACTCGTTCTGTAATACATCATCCCGCAACTAACTCATTAGTTGCAATGCTTGCAAGGCTTATGTGATGTGCATTACCGAGAGGGCCCAGAGATACCTCTCCGACAATCAGAGTGACAAATCTTATTCTCGAAATACGCCAAGAGACACCTGTAGAGCTCCTTTATAATCACCCAGTTACGTTGTGACGTTTGGTAGCACACAAAGTGTTCCTCCGGCAAACGGGAGTTGCATAATCTCATAGTCATAGGAACATGTATAAGTCATGAAGAAAGCAATAGCAACATACTAAACGATCGGGTGCTAAGCTAATGGAATGGGTCATGTCAATCAGATCATTCAACTAATGATGTGACCTCGTTAATCAAATAACAACTCTTTGGTCATGGTTAGGAAACATAACCATCTTTGATTAACGAGCTAGTCAAGTAGAGGCATACTAGTGACACTCTGTTTGTCTATGTATTCACACATGTATTATGTTTCCGGTTAATACAATTCTAGCATGAATAATAAACATTTATCATGATATAAGGAAATAAATAATAACTTTATTATTGCCTCTAGGGCATATTTCCTTCAATTCTTTCTACTGATACTAACTCCTAATGAAAACAAGAGCATCATATCTCCCTTTCTTATTTGCTAAAATATTATCGTTCAATACTAAACATATTATTTGTTTCTAGAGGTACTATGTCGATTGTTCAAAGATCTCATCTTCATGAGACTAGCAAAGGGGTACACTTTAGGAAGAATGAGATGAGGTCACCTTTTGAAGTTCAACCTCCAATCCAAGGATCATAAAAGGTGAACATTACCATCCAAAGAAAAAATAACATATTAAATATTTTTAGAGGAATTAACCAATTTATCAAAAAACAATAGAATTAACCAGTTAGAATCTGACCCAATAAAGTGAGCTACATACTATTTTTAGAATGGTATGGTGCTGAAATAGAGGAGCCATGTTTGTTAGAGATATATCGAATTCTTATTTGAATGATTTTTCGGTTGTCAAAAAACATTACATTTATCATGACATATTGATATACGTGATAGCTTAGATTCATGGCTGTGTAGCTATGTTCCACAACACTGTCTCGAGGTTGGCCACGACGGTAAACATGGCTGGCCGGCCCTTTCCCTGCGGGCACAGGCACCACACCGGCATGATCTCTAGCGCCTCCAGTTGCCACACCGACGCCAGGTGGCGACCCAACATACCCTACAGGCTCCCGTTTCTTATGTGTTGGAGTATAGATTATGGAAGGATAGGATTTGTTAAGATTGATTGTATCAATTATATCTTTTGAACAAAATATCCGATTGACAACAATTTGGGATATTAGTACTCATGACATCTTCAAAACAAGATCAATTTTGGACATTTTTGAATTTTTTTCAAATCCAAAAAAAAAAAATCGCTGCAAGTTTTCATTGCCTTTTCATTCCAGATATTGGTACTATTTCATTCAGTTTTCGTTTCTATTTTTGGAGTCTTGAAATAAGTATTCATATCATTTTGGTAAATTATCTTTCATGGTTGGGTTGAGTTCTAAAGGTGTTATTTTCATATTTTCCAATATGGTTTCATTTCTGTGGCACGGCTATTTTACATGTTTTCATTATATTTTCATTCATGTTTGCATATTTTTCATCATTGTTTCATTCTATGCATCATTAATGTTTCATCTATGATTTGATATAAGTTTCATTATGTTTTATTATTATTTGTGCATGTTTTCATTATTGGTTCACTCCGGTTGTACCATCCGGTGTACTACCTCCGTTTCAGTTTACAAGTCCTACACGTATACTTAGGTTGCCAGTTTTATCACCCTAATATAAACTATATAACACAAAAATTATACATTTTAAAAGTAGAAACTTCGAAGTTATGTTGGTATATTTTTTGTAATATATGACTTGTATTAGGTTGGTCAAATTGATGACTTAGGGGTACGTGCACGCCCTGTAAACTGAGAGAGAGGTAGTACTATTATATATGTTTCATTACTGTATAAACATTCGAATTTGAACTTGTACAAACCATGTCCAAAATTGTTGTTGTTTTAACGATTTAAATGTCATGAACCTAAATCGGCAAACGAATTGAAAAACGCATCATTGGTGTAAAAGTTAAAAGTGTTATGAAGTGTGGAATCAAACTAAAAGTATGGCTGGTTGATCCTGGGCTGAAAGAATAAAAATATGTGAAGTGCAATACATTCCTGCTGTCAAACAGTGATTGAGCCCAGAGAAAAAAATCACATGTGTTGAAGCAAAATAAGAAGAAAAAAAATACTCCCTCCATTCTCTTATACAAGGCCACAAACTCAAATTACAGATATCAAGGTAAAAATTAATGACCCCTTTGCAAGTCAACTTTTCTTCTCGTTAAAAGATATCATTAATAAGCCCTCATGCATGCAAGGAAAGAATAAGAAAAAAACGCACAACATCATTATGACTGCATGCATGCAAGTATTAAACAAGTTGCTAGTTCAAGGAAACATCATTAATTTTTGTCTCAATTATTATTAGTGACCTTATATAGATGCAAAATGTATTTTTCATAGCGACCTTTTATAAGGGAATGAAAGGAGTACATCGTATCTGATATGTGTAAGCACATATCCCCGAATAAAATGTGCGGCTTCCCACTGCCCAGTAGAAACCCGGCAAGTTTTTCATTTCTGAGCTGTGGTGTCGTTGTCGCAGCTTAAAACTGGTTGTAATGGGGAGTATCATATACTAGTATCATGCATATGATACTAGTCTATGATACTACATCTCTAATGCATAGTATCATAAGTTGGTACCATAGAGAACTATATTTATTGTCATGCATAACACAAAGTAGCACATCATTTAATATGATACGGTATCATGATATGATATTCAAGCCTCTTTTTCTTCATTTAATTCTATGTCACCTTATCAAAATTGCTTAGTTGGCATGCATGATACTACATATGATACTTCCATTACAGGCAGCCTAACAGCAGGCAGGCGGACGTCTGTGCTGTAGTGAGTAGCTGCGTCACTTCACCCAGCCGGATGAGGAACCCAGCCCACTCCACAGCGTGTAAGTCTTTGTATGTCTAGCATTTTTGCTGTACTTTCTCCATCTAGAGAGCCGCGGACCAGTCCGTTCAAACCGCGTGTTTGACGGCTCATCGAAGATACTCATGGGGATTTCCTCGAACGCCTCGAGAGAAGCTCGCTTCCAAGTAGTATATCAGAATCAGAATTAAATGGGGAGAGCGAAAGCATTTGAAATTTTCTTCTCTGGGAAATTTTTCACACCGTGCCAATACCTAACGCGGCTAATATATCAAGGCCATGTATACCTCCTAACATACTCCACGTAGTACAGCATATATTACTCCTAGCTAGTACCAGTCTAGTTCTAGTACTATCTCCTCGTCTTCCTCCTCCTCCTCCTCCTTTTTCTTCGTATTACTACTACGTAGTACTACCTAGTAGAGCACAGTGAGTCATGGACATGCTTGGGAATGCAGCCTCGGTGGCTCAACTCGTCGGGACTGTGGGCAGGCTCATCTCCAAGATCATTGATGCGGCGAGGACGGCGCGCCAGAACAAGCGGGAGTGCCTGTACCTCACGGTCCGCCTGTCCATCATCGGCGAGGTGCTGCCTCGCCTGCCGCAGGACGCCAAGGTGAAGCGGTCGCTCACGGAGCTGGGCAAGACGCTGGGCGAGGCGCACGAGCTGGTCCTCGACTGCCAGAACTGGAGCACCGCCCGGCAGCTCATCGGGGCCCGCCGCCACGCCGACAGCTTGAAGGAGGTCAACGGCAGGATCGACTCCCACATCAACCTCCTCAACTTGGTCTTTAACACCTCCGGCCGCTTCGACCAAACCCGCCCTCCCAACCACACGGCGACGGTGCCGTCGCCGGGCTCCTCCTCGGGTCCTGCCGCCCCCGTGAGGCTCACGTGGGCGCAAATTGCAGCGGCGACCGATTACTTTGCCGACGAACTCAGCCGGCGCAGCTCACAGGTGTTGTACAAGGGCCGTCTCCGCAACGGCCGGGAGGTGGCCGTGAAGGTTCTTATCAAGAACGGGCGGCAGGACGTGGAGGGCGCGGTCGTGACGGAGGTCGAGATCCTCTCCCCCCTCCGCCACCCACACATCGTGCGACTCGTCGGCTGGTGCTCCGAGGAGGAGGACCACATCGTCGTCTACCTCCACGAGCATACGAGCAACGGCACGCTCAGAGACCACCTGCTGCGCCTGCGCGTGCGCGTGCGCGTTCGAGCGCGCCTGAGGGGCCGCTCTAGCTTTAGGTCGTCGCCGGTGAGGTCGACCTGGAAGATGCGCGTCGAGGTGCTGCTGGGCGCATCGCGGGCCATGGAGCACTTGCACCGTTTCGGGGTTATCCACCGCAACGTGACCTCGTTCAACATCCTGCTGGACGGCAGCTGGGCGCCGCGCCTGTCCGGCTTCGGCCAAGCGATCTTGCTGGCGGCGGCCGGAGACCAGGTCGACACTGAGGTCGTCGGCACTCCTGGTTACGTCGACCCGGAGTACGGCCGCACTGGGCGTGTGAGCGCAGCGAGCGACGTGTACAGTTTCGGGGTGGTGATACTAGAGACGCTGACGGGGGAGGATGCCGCCACCATGCAGATGGACTCGGTGCTCCTGGCCATACGCAACAGGAAGCTACGGGATGTGCTGGTCCGCCGCCCTGCGGCGACGCCGCGGCAGCTGGAGGCGCTGGAGCTCGTGGCGCACACGGCGGAGTGCTGCCTGTTTCCACATGGGAACGACCGGCCTGCCATGTCGAACGTTGTGACCAACCTCGAGAGGGCGCTCACGATCATAAATACGTACTAAGCAGTCAGAAATGAGCTGAAGCTAGCTATTATGTCCGTAATAGCTATTTTTAAGCTGCCTCACAGCCGGAGGAGAGGCAACGACAAGGAGATGAGGGGTTGCTGCCATGCTGGAGGAAGAAGAAGAAGTCTGGGCCATTGGGATCTCAATCCAACGACGAGGAAAAATCGACTGGTTCTGGATAAAAAAAATCTGGAAACCTATATATTTCGTTCCTCGTTATAGTATTAATACCATTTGAGTGACGGCGACGGCTCACCAAAATGTTTCAGCCGTGCTTGTACACCGAACATAATTGTTTCAGTGTATATGGTGTGTACTACTACATGTATCGTTGTGTATGGTATACCATCATAATTGATGACTTCCCCCAATCCCGTGTAAGTTGAGTTAGCTTTTTTTGTGGTTGTTTTTCTATTCTAGTGGTTGTAGAACAAGAGAAATGCGCCGAGTAATTTCAGCCTCTAGTGCTACGAGTGAATCGTATACGGACAAAGAAAAATGCTTCAGATTTTGCTGCTAGGCATCCATCCAGCACAACAGAACAAGAAAAAATGGTTCAGACTTGGACGCTTTCAGCCATTAGAAAATAAAAACAGCAGCTTTTCAGTTAGTTAGCAATACAAAATAACTGTTTTCAATTAGTTAGCAATACACATATTGTACATATACATTAGAAACTAGCATTGTATATGTACACTATAAGCTGCTACATTGTAGAGAAGCTATCATGTATACTTCAATTGATGCACAATATGGCTAGAACAGTAGCGCTGATATTATTCACGATTACATGCATGCGACAGTTTTTTGCACAATGGAGAGGACTACTCAACACGGTCACGCAGTCGTGGTTTACGCAGAATGTGTGTGTGTGTGTGTGTGTGTGAGCTAGGCAAGGGGACGATGCGTGCCGTCTTTGCCAGCAGAGGTGAGCCCTGCCCAAAAGATGAGGGACGTAGACCAAATGTTAAATATACTAAAGTTTAAGTTTTGTTTCTGGTGTAAGCTCAATAATTTGCATTCCAATGCAAGTTCGGATTCGAGTCCCATAGGTTCAATATAGTTTGCATTATTCCACTGTGAGCTTGCATTCTATAGTGCCATAGGTTCAATAATTTGCATTATTATTTCAGTGTAAGTTGGAAGTTGGGACAGACTTGGTCTCTGAGCGGGGATCTCCCTATAACAAATTAAGATTCCCCATATATAGAAAAACCTAGCAACTAGCTCCACTTGTACTACGACTACTACTTCTTCTGGTTGCTGAGCATTAGCTAGTAATAGGGGAATACCACACGTACTTAGTGTTCGTAGACCAGTACACTATCATTGAGCCATCATGGTGACGCTTGCGGTTGTGGGGCCACTGGTGGAAAAAGGGCCTTTGGTCGCGGTTCGCAACTGCCATTAGTCGCGGTTGCGCAACCGCGACAGACCGGGCGCGACTAAAGGCCCCCCCTTTAGTCGCGGTTGCTTAAGAACCGCGACTAAAGGACCGTCCACGTGGGCGCCAGGTGGCCGTCGGGGCGGAGGACCTTTAGTCGCGGTTCTTCTGGCCAATCACGACTAAAGGCCGCCGCAGGTTTAGGGTTTTAGCCCCCCCCTTAAACCTGTTTTCTGTTTAATTTGTATTATTTTATTTCTTTTGTGCTTTATTTTAATTTTGAAGGAGTTTCATATATTCTACGGTACTACATACATGCATATGAATGTACAATTTCAAATAAATTTGAAATTAGAACCAAAAAGAATTCAAGAGGAATATACAATATATATTCAATATCATCGGATGACCATATACAATTTTGAACAAGTTTCCATACATGATTTAATGCATATAAAGTTCTACGTCCTCGTAATAGTGTTCTCCTTTAGGATGGAGGACTTCCCTGCTGAACCATCCAGCTAGTTCCTCTTGAAGTGGTCGGAAGCGAGCTTCTGGACTAAGCATCCACCGGAGGTTATTCCTCTGAGCATTGGTATCACTCGGAACCCGCTCAGAGGTGTATCTCCGGATCATCTCACAGACATAGTATCCACATAGATTGGTCTCCGGTGGCTGAATATCCCCAGCATTCTTAGCCTTTAACATTTTGAATTCTAGCTCTTTTTTGAATTCACCGACCTTTGTATCTACGAACCGTCTCCAAACCCTACGAGGCAAAGAAAATTAAATGAACAAGAGAGTTATTAATTAGTTACTTGATATTAGGAAATGAACGAAATAGGCCGATCGATATAGAGCGCAAATGAATGAAAATAATTACTTCTGCAGCATTCTTCTCATGCCGCCCCAAAGCTTTGGATCCATATTCACAGAGTCGTGGACGAGACATTCTGAGGTGTTAACTTTAATTACTAGCAGAATCCAGTGGAACCTGCGGACACGATACATGCACAGTACGTCATGCATAACTCATCGATTAGCCGGCCACATACCATGCATGGAGTAAACAAAAGAGAATGTGCTCAAGACAGAAACACTCACTCAAAATGGTAAGGAAATAGAATATCACTTTTGAGTTCCTGCTTTGTAAGAAAGTGCCACAGGTCTGCCTCCACGTCGGCGGGGTGACGCTCCAACACATGTCCATTAACGATGTGTGGGTCAATGAACCCAACATCATGGATGTTCCTTACTCTGCATTCCTTAATCTTCATTCTGCATGTATAATAGCGGACACAACAATATAGTTAGGACATATATATAGTGCAGGCAATATGAACGAGATGGGGTAGAAATTAATAAATCACTTACAGAACATAGCAACTGATGATAGATTTATCGAGCTCGCGCAGATTGAAAAGCTGGAACAATTCACTCAGTTCAATTTGTACATAGTAATGTTTGAAGTGATGCTCATGTCTAACTTCCGCATAAATATATTCTTTGGCGTTTTTATTTTTTATGTAACCCTTGTACCATTTCAGCAGACCTTTCATTTGTGGAGGTAGATCCTTTTCCTGCGCAGGCTCGACGAGAGGCCCATTCTTGACATATGTAATTACTACCTCCTTCACTGGCGCCTCATCAAGGCCTAACAGTTCACGAAGAGTAATACCTAAGTTGGCCGCTTGTTCTCTGGCACTCGTTACAGTCAATCCCTGTGCTGCCGCAGCTTGTATGATCTCGGGGGCATCCGGACAGAAGGCTTCCACTATAAGCGGGGCAATCGATTGTTTACTTTGTTCCCCGAGCTGGGCAACTTGTTTCCCGCTTTTTTTACTTTCGGCCTTCTCCCGCTCTTTGTTCTCCTTGAACATGAGTGCCTGCCTGCGAAGTTCACGTGCATAGTCGTTAGGCAGATTCTTCGCGGCTTGGGACGGTGTGCTCAAAAATGACTTAGCCCACTTCTTTTGCTCATCAGAAAATACTGGCTTGGGCTCGGGCTCTCTTTTCTTCTTGCAGTCCGCCTTCCATTTCTCCAAATCAGCAGCCGAGGCCGCGTCGACTTCCTCGGCACTACGTTCCCAAGGCCTTGTGGGGAGAGGCTTCAGTGATGGCTCCGGTACCTTTGTGGTCTTAGGTACATAAGGGTCCGGGTTAATAATCCAGGACTGCTTCTGCTTCTTTGCCGGAGGTGGATTGGGGGGCGGCGTCTGATCACCCGCCGGACGAGGACTGGGGGGCGGCGGCTGATCACCCGCCGGACGTTGTGGACTGGGGGGCGGCGTCGGCTGACGTGACGGAGGTGTAGGTGAACCGCCACCACCACCACCACCACCACCACCACCACCACCGCCACCGCCACCACCACCACCGTAGGGGGGTGGACTTGTTGTCCTTGGCGCCTCGCCTGGAAACTTGATAAACTTCTTTTGCCATAGAATGAAATGGCGCTTGACATCTCCAAGTCTTTTCTCTCCTTCAGGTGTAGCAATGTCAATCTCCAGGTCCTCAAACCCTTGGACTATGTCCTCCACCGTGACACGAGCATAGCCATCTTGAATGGGGTTGTTGTGGTGGAGTGCTCCAGGTAAACATGGTAAAGCACTGCCGATGGCTACCTTCATGGACATGTTCCCGATAGGATAATACAGATGACATTCTTTCATCTCCTTTATATCGTCCACGGGGTAGCGAGGATGCTCCGGTGAAGTAATTTCGACCACCAGAGGCTCCGGTGCAGTAATTTGGACCACCAGAGGCTCCGGTGCAGTAATTTCGATCGTCGGTGCATCTGCACCAGCCGGTGGGGCCTCCGTGGAAGCCACGCTGCTTCTCCGCTGCTGGCTTCCGAGATCCGCTGGATGATCTTCATGCTGCACCCGAGCTGCATCTCTTTCGGCTACTAGTACACTCATGGTTTTCTTCATCACATCCATTTCCGATGCCAACCGCGCCACAACATCTGCTTCCCGATCCATCTTTCTCTTACGGCTTCTGTAACCGTACGGGTCATCGTTCTGGGGGAACCCTATTTTCCACGGAATGTGCCCCATGCCTCGTACACGTCCTCCGTGTTCAGGATTCCCGAGGGCTTTTGTCAGCGCGTCGTTCTCTCTGTTGAACTTGATCTTCCCCTGTTGAGCATCCCTCATTGCGTTAATAAGGGCTTGGGTGGGTTTAATTAATTTGCCCCGGTAAACACACTCCCCTGTCTCCGGGTTCAGCGTTCCCCCATGCCCGTACCACCAGCTTTTGGCCCTTGGGTCCCATCCCTCCGTACCTGGACGGATTCCTCGCGCCCTCAGCTCGTTCTCCATCTTCTCCCACCTAGGCTCCCAAAGGCGATACCCTCCTGGCCCCATAACATGATTGTACTCCTTCTTAGCCGCATTTTCCTTATTTTTTTTCGATATTTGAATGAACTGCTCCGATTTCTTTTGCTTCACAAATTCTGGCCAATCATCTTTCAGTTTCTCATATTGTCCTTTGAAATCCGGAGTCTTGTTCTGCTTGACAAAGTCATGGGCTAGATTTTGCTTGAATTTCCGGAATGCGTCGGCCATCTTATGAAGAGCGAACTGTTTGACTAGCCTCCTCCTCTCCTTGTTTTCCTCAATCTTGTTACCCTCCTCATCGAATTTGTTGTATTCCGGAGGTAGAACGAAATGTTCCATAAGCTTCTTGAAGCAATCTTTTTTTGTTCTCTTATCGACAAAAGTGAAACCATCAATTCGTGCCTTCTTTGGCTCATTCCACTCCTGGACGGTGATCGAGACGTTGTCTCTAACAATGGCTCCGCATTGGCTGACAAACTTGGTGGCGTTCTTGCGGGGCTCCAGCGGCCTGCCGGTTGCACTGTCGACAACCTCGATGGTGCATGTTTCTCCTTGTTTCATCGTCTTGGTTGCGCCACGCTTTGACGACGTACTCGATTGTTTCGACGATCCGGCCGAGGGCTAAAATAAGAAAGAGTCGCGCGCGTTAGTACACACATAAGAAAGAGGCTCAATGTATATATATACCTCGGCGCCGAAGGTGGTTGCTACTTCCATTTGAAGATCGTCGTTTATCGACGTTTGTTCGGCATCATCTTGCTGACGGCGCCCTTCATCTTCACCGTCAAGGTTCAGATAAGAAGAGATATCATCTTCTTCTTCTCCGGTCGGCACATATAGAATATCGCCGTTTATGATGCCGAACATATGTGCTTCACCGTCCGGATCATAGTTGTCCATAATCGGGTCAGCTCTATCGTCCGCCATTATGTCAGTCCTGAAAACATGTAGTAAAAACAAATTAATTAAGTGAAGAAGGGGGTGAGGAAGGGGGCGAGGAAGGGGTGGGAGAGGGTGTCGCGGTAGAGGGGGCGAGGAAGGGGTGCTGGCCACACTCTTTTTTCTTTTCTTTTTCATTTCATTTCATTTTTTCTTTTCCTGTTTTTATCCTTTTTTTTCTTTTCTTTTTCATTTCATTTTTTCTTTTTCATTTCATTTCATTTTTTCGTGTATTTCAAAAAATTGATTTTATTAGACACAAAAAAATTCATCAAAACAAAAAAATATTAATGAATTCCAAAACATATTCTTTCTTCTTTCTTTCTTCTTTCTTTTTTTCTTCTTCCTTTTTTTTCTTCTTTCTTTTTTCTTCTGTTGTTTTCTTCCTTTTCTTTTTTCTTCCTTTTTCCTTTTTTCTTCCTTTTTCTTGTTTTTCTTCTGTTTTTCTTTTGTTTTTTTCTTCCTTCCTTCTTCTTCTTTCTTCTTCTTCTTCTTTCTTCCTGCAGGGCGGGCGGCAGGGCGGCGGGCGGCGGGCGGCGGGCGGCGGGCAGGGCACGGGCGGAGGCGGGCAGGGCACGGGCGGAGGCGGCGGGCAGGGCACGGGCGGAGGCGGGCAGGGCACGGGCGGCGGGCAGGGCACGGGCGGAGGCGGCGCTCACTCGGGACGGGGCGGCGGCGCGCAGGGCTTCGGCGTCGGCCGGGGCAGCGCTTCGGCGTCGAGAGAGAGCAGAATGGGAAGTGGCAAAACTGCTAAGTGCAGTATTTATGGACGCACCTTTAGTCGCGGTTGGAGAGGCGGATCGCGACTAAAGGTACCCTTTAGTCGCGGCCCGCCACCCCAACCGCGACTAAAGGGTGCCCTTTAGTCGCGGTCCGCCTCCCCAACCGCGACCAAAGGGTTTTGGCGCCGCCTCCGTTCCCGCGCAGAAAGACCCTTTAGTCGCGGCCCGCCACCCCAACCGCGACTAAAGGTATCCTTTAGTCGCGGTCCGCCTCCCCAACCGCGACTAAAGGGCTGTGCTAGAACTGGCGCGGTGCGGTGGGATGTTTAGTCCCACCTCGCTAGCCGAGAGGCTTCGACAGTGGTTTATAAGCGCGGCTGCGCTTACCACTTCGAGCTCCTCTCAATTGCAGGCTTACGGGCCTATTCTGTCACTGTGTGCCTGTGGGCCTACTGGGCCTTCTGCGGGCCTGAATCCTGGCCCGTTAATGGGTTTCTAGTCGTATTCCGGCCGTGGTGGCCCAGTAGGTGGCATATTTTCTTTTTTTCTTCCTTTTTTCCTTTTTTCTTATGTTTTTCTTCTGTTTGTTTTTTTCTTCTGTTTTTCCTTTTTTCTTCTGTTTTTTTCTTCTGTTTTTTCTTCCTTTTTCTTCTGTTTTTTTCTTCCTTTTTCCTTTTTCCTTTTTTCTTCTGTTTGCTTTTTTCTTCTGTTTTTTTCTTCATTTTCAAATCTTAAAAATACAATTATATATCAAAAAAATCAGAAAAATAAAACTAATTCATTTTAAAACCCCTTGAAGGTTTGACAAAAGGTTTGATACAATAAATTATTACACATCATTTCTTCCCTTGTGTCCCTGCTTGCTTACGATTGTGCCGTATCCATGGAGCATCCTCATCATTTAACTTAATGCTTGGGTCGGTGTTCACTTTGAAGGGCGGAATTTCAGCAAACATATTATAATCTTCTGACATGTCTGTCTTGTCCTCCACTCCCACGATGTTTCTTTTCCCTGAAAGAACAATGTGGCGCTTTGGATCATCGCATGATGCACTGATCGTTTTCTTATCTTTCCGTTTCCTCGGTTTGCTACTCATGTCCTTCACATAGAAAACCTGAGCGACATCTTTCGCTAGGACGAATGGTTCGTCAAGGTAACCAAGATTGTTGAAATCCACCATTGTCATTCCGTATTGCTGGTCCACCTTTACCCCACCTCCTGTTAGCTTGAACCATTTGCACCGGAACAAAGGGACCTTAAAGGAGGGTCCATAGTCAAGTTCCCATATCTTCTCTATGTAACCATAATATGTGACCTTTTGCCCATTCTCGGTTGCTGCATCAAAGCGGACACCACTGTTTTGGTTGGTGCTCTTTTTATCTTGGGCGATCGTGTAAAATGTATTCCCATTTATCTCGTACCCTTGGAAAGTCGTTATAGTCGAAGATGGTGTCTTGGCCAACATGTACAGCTGATCTACAACATCATTGTCATTCATTAAATGTTTTTTCAACCAACTGCCGAAAGTCTCCATGTGGGCCTTCCTAATCCAGGATTCAGGCTTCCCCGGGTTGTCCGAGCGTAAAATATTCTTGTGTTTCTCAAAGTACGGAGCCACCAAGCTGGAATTGGTCAGTACAGTGTGGTGTGCTTCAGTCAGAGAATGGCCGTCCATACATATCGTTGATTTCCTTCCGATCGTGCCTTTTCCACTTAGTCTCCCCTCGTGCCGCGATCGAGGAAGACCAATCGGCTTAAGGTCAGGAATAAAGTCAACACAAAACTCAATTACCTCCTCATTTCCATAGCCCTTGGCGATGCTTCCTTCTGGCCTAGCACGGTTACGAACATATTTCTTTAATACTCCCATGAACCTCTCGAAGGGGAACATATTGTGTAGAAATACAGGACCGAGAACGAAAATCTCTTCGACTAGGTGAACCAGGAGGTGCGTCATAATATTGAAGAAGGATGGTGGGAACACCAACTCGAAACTGACAAGACATTGGATCACATCGTTCTGTAACCGTGGTAGAACTTCTGGATTGATTACCTTCTGAGAGATTGCATTGAGGAATGCACATAGCTTCACAATGGCTACTCGAACATTTTCCGGCAGGAGCCCCCTCAAAGCAATCGGAAGCAATTGCGTCATAATCACGTGACAGTCGTGAGACTTCAGGTTTTGGAACTTTTTCTCCGCCATGTTTATTATTCCCTTTATATTGGACGAGAATCCAGACGGGACCTTCATACTGCTCAGGCATTCAAAAAAGATGACCTTCTCTTCTTTGGTCAGAGCGTAGCTGGCACGACCTTGAAACCATTCCGGATGCCGGTCATCAGGGTCTTTCAAACGTTGCTGGTCCTGCCGTGCTTCCTTTGTATCATTTGTCTTCCCATACACGCCCAAGAAGCTTAGGAGGTTCACGCAAATATTCTTCGTAACGTGCATCACGTCGATTGCAGAGCGGACATCTAGGACTTTCCAATATTCTAGCTCCCAGAATATAGATTTCTTCTTCCACATGGCTGCGTGCCCGTCAGCTCCCTTCGGAACTGATTGTCCGCCAGGACCCTTTCCAAAGATGACTTTCAAATCCTTGACCATATCAAATACCTCAGCACCAGTGCGTTCCGCAGGCTTCGGCCGGTGATCTGCCTTGCCGTTGTAATGCTTGCCTTTCTTTCTTACTGGATGAATTTTCGGAAGAAATCGACGATGCCCAAGGTACACGTTCTTCTTACAATTTGGCAAATGTACACTTTCAGTCTCATGTAAGCAGTGCGTGCATGCATTGTATCCCTTATTTGACAGTCCCGAAAGGTTACTAAGAGCAGGCCAATCGTTGATGGTTACGAAAAGCAACGCTCGTAGGTCAAATTCCTCTTGTTTGTGCTCATCCCACACACGGACACCACCCCACAGCTGTAAAAGTTCATCAACTAATGGCCTTAGGTACACATCGATGTCGTTGCCGGGTTGCTTCGGACCTTGGATGAGCACTGGCATCATAATGAACTTCCGCTTCATGCACAACCAAGGAGGAAGGTTGTAGATGCATAGAGTCACGGGCCAGGTGCTATGGCTGGAGCTCTGCTCGCCAAAAGGATTCATGCCATCCGTACTTAGAGCAAATCTTATGTTCCTTGCGTCAGCTGCAAAATCTTTGAACCATCTGTCGATCTTTCTCCATTGCGTTCCATCTGCGGTGTGTCTCAACTCCCCGTCCGACTTACGGTCCTCTTTGTGCCATCGCAACAACTTGGCATGCTCTTTGTTCCTGAACAGACGTTTCAACCGTGGTATTATAGGAGCATACCACATCACCTTGGCGGGAACCCTCTTCCTGGGTTTCTGGCCCTCAACATCGTCACCAGGGTCATCGCCTCTGATCTTATAACGCAATGCAGTGCATACCGGGCATTCATTCAAATTCTCGTATTCACCGCGGTAGAGGATGCAGTCGTTGATGCATGCATGTATCTTCAGAACCTCTAAACCTAGAGGGCAGACAACCTTCTTTGCTTCGTACGTACTGGCGGGCAACTCGTTATCCTTTGGAAACATATTCTTCAACATTTTCAGCAAGTTTTCAAATGCCGAGTCAGCTACACCTGCCTCTGCCTTCCATTTCAGCAAATCCAGTGTGCAGCCCAGCTTTTTCAGACCATCATCGCATCCGGGGTACAGCGCCTTTCTGTGATCCTCTAACATGCGATCCAAATTCTCCCTCTCCTTTTCAGTTTCGCAGCGTCTCCGTGCATCAGCAATGGTCCGACCAAGATCATCAACGGGATCATCACGTGCCTCTTCTTCACCTTCCCCTTCACCTTCAGCATCCTCCATGAAAGTATCACCGAAATGAGCAAGATAGCTTTCATCGATGAAATCATCCCCTTCTTCATCTTCTTCCATTATAACCCCTCTTTCTCCATGCTTGGTCCAACAATTATAGCTTGGCATGAAACCGTGCCGAAGCAGATGCATGTGAACATCTCTTGAGGAAGAGTAACCCTTCTGATTCTTACAGATAACACATGGACAGATAACAAAACCCCCCTGCTTGTTCGCATTAGCCACTACGAGGAAATCTTTCAAACCCGTAGTGAACTCGTCGGAGAGTCGGTTACCGTACATCCATTGCCGATTCATCTGCATTATTATAATATAAAATATATAATTAACCATCATGCATTTGTTAAACTAACTAGCTACAAACAATATAAATTAAACAATGAACTGCACACATGCATATTTTATCAATGACACACATGCATGAAAGGTTCAAGTTGCTAACCGCGATCGAGGAGGAAAAAATAAATGAGGAACCTCAAGTGTGGCTCCAACACTTCATATCATGTTTGTTTCACCCTCTTAGGGTATTTCATCAAACACCTTGTGTGCATAAGAGGAACCAAAAGCAAACCTACACCCCCTTGTGAAGCTTGTGAAGAGAAGTGGCACCAAATGGCTAAGTGAGTGTGCTGAACTGGTATATATAGGGGAGGAGCTTTAGTCGCGGTTGGCCTGGACAACCGCGACTAAAGGCCTTTGCGTACCTTTAGTCGCGGTTGGCCTGGCCAACCGCGACTAAAGCCCCTCACGTGCACCAGCTGGCCACCGAGCGCCCTGGGCCCAGGCCTTTGGTCGCGGTTCGTCTGCCGAACCGCGACTAAAGACCTCATTAGTCGCGGTTCCTACAGTTTCGCGACTAATGGGGCTGGACGGAAGCCTCTTTTTCTACCAGTGGGCATGCGCCGGCGGTGATGCAGCTCGTCGGCAATGCGTTCGGGCTCATCTACAAGATTAAGCGGGCGGTGGAGACGGCACACCAGAACAAGCTGGAGTGCGACCTCATCAAGATCTCTTCAATGGAGATTTTAGTTTGGTTGCGGTAATACAAGTTATGCTGGTTCGTCAAGTCCAGCCTTGCAAACGCCGGCCTCTTCGCCTATGGGAGTTCAATCCCGAGGGACCGCGTGTCATTCAAGATTTTCTCGGCCTGACGCACGAGGAGATGTACAAGTCATTCTTCGGACCTCAGGTGGAGTGTCCGGAAATCACCGAGGATGTGGGCCTGAGTAGTAACCGCGCCGCCGAACAGGTAAGGTATCCTCCAGCCGAACATACTATCTCTCTTTTGTTACGAAGGTTTTTTTTTGAGAGTTTGCTTTTTGACCAGGACTGGCTAACAAAGGCGAAGTTGATTCGGTGTTCGGCCCCCCTCCCTGAGGGTTTGGAAAACTCGGTATTGGAAAAGATGCTCCAGACCGCACCTTGCCCGGAGCCCTTGAAGGAAGATACTGTGGAGGATAATGCGGGCGGACGCGGACCCCCAACGCTGCCCATTCTAACCGACGGAGCAAGCGTCTCCATGAAGGAAGACGACCTGAAGAGGAAAAGGACTGCGCCCGGGGATTCGGAAGCCGAAGCTTCCAAACGGGAGAAAAAGTCTCCCACAGAGGGTCCTTCCTTGGGGGGCGTTGTTGCCGCACAAAGTCCGCGGGGGGATCAATTCTTCCGTGAGTCATAAGTGACTCGAAATACTTTAATAGTACAGATATGCCATCCTTTTCTTCTGAGAAGATAACCACCGCATATATTTTTGCAGTTCGGGCCTTAGCCCCTCTCAAATGAGCTCGTCTTCGGGGGATCTTCTTCCAGAGATGATGGAGAGCGAAACGCCTCCTCCACTCCGGAAGCGAGCGACCCTGAAGTGTCGTCGCGGAGGGCCTCTCCGAGTCCGGTGAGGCCAGAAGATAATCCCATTGACCCCCGAAGCTCCCAGTGTCCGGCTCCCGAAGAGAGCAGACAAAAGAGTTCGGCACCGTCTAGTGTGCGATCAGATGTTCTGAGGGAGTTGGTGGGGCGAGCGGCCATCTCAGATGAACATCGTGTGCTGATGAATACGATGATGGAGAGAATATTGTCCACCGAAAGCGGATTGCATGAAGCTTTTATAAGTCTACTGACAGGCTTTGAGGTACGTAAAAGAATGTATGATAGTCCTGCACATACTAGGTGTGCCCTGTGTAGATAGTAGCCCCTGAGACTCTGGTTGTCATCGAAAACGACGACGAACAGAGGATCATATTCCCAGGTAATAACCATACTGCCTCTATGTGCAGGTGATGGAAGCTCCGGTGGCTAGCCGGACTAGCGAGTTTGCCCATTTAGAACGGCAGTTGGATGCGGCGGACGCCGACATCAAGCTTGTTAACAAAAGGCTTGACGAGGGACAGGGTGAGTGTCCTTATCTGATAAACGCCATAATAGGGAGAGCAGTATGATGCCAGCATCTTTAATATGTTGTGACTGCAGATGGAGCTGCCACTGTTGAAGCCTTGCGCGCAGAACTTGCTCGAGCCAAGGAACACGCGAGGTTGGGTAATGCGGCTGCTTTGAAGGCGGCCGAAGAGTTTCAAGCCGAGAAGGCCGCACATGGCGAGAGCCGAGACAAGATGGCCAAGATGGCCAAAGAATTAAAAGCCTCCGCCGACCGTTGCCGGGTTCTTGAAAAGGAAAACCAGGCGAAGGCATTGGACCTTGAGAAGGCTGATGCGACGAGAAAAGACCACCGCTCTGCTATGAGGGCAAAGAAGGAGGAGCTGCGGTAAGTCGGGGATATTGTAGCTGGGAAATCATTTATGTTGCAGAGGAGGTTCAGAGATCCACGGTATGCCCCTCTGGATCGGCTGTGGAGTTCGGAGGATGTGTATATGGATTTGGCGGCGAGCGCTGCCGATGCGGCCAAGTACTTCCAGGGTCAGACGGACCGTGAAGTAGATCAGCTGTTTTGGAGACAATTCCATTCTCCCGAGCGTCTGCTGTCATTAACTGACCAATTAGCCGAATGGGACGAACTAAATAGGTTGTCCAGACTCTCCATGAGGTCTGTTGTGGATCAGTTATGGCCGGAAGGGTCAAAACCGAACAGCTATTTCAGCTTGGTGCAGCAGTTACTTGATGTGGTGCCACGCATTGGTGCAATGAAGAGGTCGGCGTGCATAGAGGGCGCACGGATGGCCTTTGCCTGTGTCAAGGCATACTGGGCGGAGATGGATGCTACCAATGTTGCAGCGCGGGATTCGGCCATAGGCCGAAAGGCTGCTAAGCACTACTTTGAAGAGGTTCTTGAGGGTGCCCGTTTGGTAGAGGCCCAGTGTTCAAAAAAATATTATGTTTGAGTGATATGTAATCTCATTGTAAGCGAAATGCTTTTATAGAGTTTGATAAGGCTATTTTTATACTTTTGCCTGAAAGTAATATGATGCCTCCTGGGCGGCCGTTTTTGTATACGTGTGTATAACCTGAAAGATTGCAGTCGTCGGCTTCAACCCCCACGCATATAATACGGAGGTGCTAGCAAAAACACGCATTCACACTTAACCCAATGTCTTGGTCCTATTAAGGAGGTGATAGCGGAGCGAGCGAGGCAACCGGACTATAATGCTTTAACACTTTCACTTAGCCATAGGAGTTTGACAGTGGGGCTACTAGATATCCCCTGGTGGCTCCGTACTCTCCCGTGCATACATGCCTGGCCGGAAAACGGCCCTTCGTTTAGGCGGAGGAATTCTAGCATTCTCATAGGTCATCGAGTGGTTGACCAGTCTCACGCTATATCATGACAGTCTGTTTTCGGCTTTCTCTACTGAGGTACTCGTCCGGATGAACCAGGGCACAATCGCAGTAGTTCTCCTGGTGCTACCTTAGCCGGTAAAGCGGAACGTAAGGCACAAAACACAGGAGCCGGGCAAACCCAACATTTGACCAAAGACAATGATTCGGAGCTGATGCATATAGGGCCAAACTCGCGACGCCGAAACACTCCCTAGGGTATTCGGTCTTTGTGGTATAAACCGGGCCTAAATAATGGCCTTTGTAAGAAGCCCCTTGTGTCCAGGTACGTGCATTGTTCTGGCATGGCCACATGCCAAGACGTCAGCATCCTTCACAACGGTGGATATGTATCAACAAGAGGCAGTAAAAAAGGTTTACGCAGGGTCTTAATCTAAAAAGAATCCTTTGAGCGGGTCCCTGCTGGCTGCACGTCTGCGCCTGTGTCTCCGTTGTGCCGTATCCTGGACGGGTGTAGCACGATGATCGTCTGTAAAAGAGAGGAAGTTAAGTGAGAAAGTTGTCGTGCGAAAAGGTGTTTTTTAAAGAAACCATGTATAATTGAAGATGATAAGAAATTGCCACTTGTCTGCGCGCGTTGAGCCCCTTGTATTGACAAATAGGGGTGTGGTCACTTATTCGGTGTAAATAGCGGCGCCGGACTCGATCGCTGGTCCGGACGCCTTTAATGTTCGGCTGCCAAGGCAGCCTCACTCTCTTCGGCGCGCAGAGAGCGCTTGATATCTCCGTGCACTGTAATGATGCCACGTGGACCGGGCATCTTGAGTGTGAGGGAGGCGTAGTGTGCAAAAGCTTCGCGTCCGAGCAGTGCTTGATAGCCACTTTGAAACGGAGCAATGTGGAAAGTTAAATGCTCACGACGGAAGTTATCGGGGGAGCCGAATGTAACATGTAATGAGAGGGAGCCCGTACAACGGGCCCCTGAGCCTGGCGTTACTCCTTTAAAGGTAGTATTGCAATGGCGAATTTGTGTTGGGTCTAACCCCATCCCGCGGATTGTATCCTGATATATTAGGTTTAGGCTACTGCCGCCGTCCATCAAGACTCATGTGAAGTGATATCCGGCAATTACTGGGTCTAATACCAGGGCCGCCCATCCTGCGTGTCGGATACTTGCTGAGTAATCACGATGGTCGAAAGTGATCGTTTGAGACGACCAGTGGCAGGACTTCGCAGTGATAGGCACTTGGGTATATGTTCCTGAGAGCACCGCATTGTTTCTTCCCTTGATCACGTGTAACACGTTTACTGTTTTGACTTCTGGTGGGAATTTCTTTTGCTCCGCCGCGTCTTGTTTGGGAGGCTCGTCCTCGTCTGCACTTGGTGTATCCTCCCCCTTGGATACAGCGTTGAGCTTGCCGGACTGCTTGAAGATCCAACATTCTTTGTGGATATGATTAGCGGGTTTACCAGGGGTACTATGGATCTGACATACTTGGTCTAGAATTTTGTTGAGGCTGGACAGTTCATCCCTGGTGCCTTTAGGGGGTGGCTTTTGACCTGGCCGAGAGCCTTTGAATCCGGCATTTACTGCCATGCCCTTCATGCTGTCTTCTTTAGTCCGGCGCTTGTTATTGCTATTGCGCCGTGATTTCCCGTTTCCATCTCTAACTTCAGATGTACTGGGGTCGCTGGTGCTGCATCTGGCTAGCCAGCTGTCCTCACCCGCGCAAAAGCGGGTCATGAGGTTTGTTAATGCGGCCATCGTTCTCGGCTTATTTTGGCCGAGGTGTCTGGCGAGCCATTCGTCACGGACGCTATACTTGAAAGCTTCCAAGGCTTCGGCGTCCGGACAGTCGACAATCTGGTTCTTTTTAGTAAGAAACCTGTTCGAAAGCTTTCGGGTTGACTCTCCGGGCTGTTGAGTTATATGACTCAAATCGTCCGCATCCGGAGTTCGGACATAAGTCCCTTGAAAATTTGCCGGAAAGGCGTCTTCGAGCTCTTCCCAACTTCCAATGGAGCTTTCGGGGAGGCCTTTGAGCTAGTGACGAGCTGGCCCTTTGAGCTTGAGGGGTAGGTACTTGATGGCGTGGAGATCATCTCCTCGAGCCATATGGATGTGAAGGATGTAGTCCTCAATCCAGACCCAGGGTCTGTTGTTCCGTCGTATGCCTCTATGTTTACGGGCTTGAATCCCTCTGGAAATTCATGGTCCAGCACCTCATCGGTGAAACATAGGGGGTGTGCAGCACCCCTGTAGCTGGGTGTACCACGTTGTTCGAGTGTTTGTTGTGTTGCATTGTATGCTCAGGCGCGCTTGCGTGGTCCATAGATGGATCTTGTTGCGCCGTCCTTTGGGTGCGAGCCCTTGCATGGGTCACGTATTGTATTGTGAGCGGTGTTGTATGCTGCTCTGTGTTGGTAGAGGGGTTGTCTATCCGACCAAGTGGCTGCTTTGATATTTGGTTGTGGGGGGTCTGAGGCCTCCTCATCGAATTCGGGTAGCAGCTTCCGCTTTGGGTAGCTCTTGGAGGGGCGATTGGCGTCATACCTCGCTGCTGTGTTGAGTATTTTGCTCCATCTAATGTGGAGTGTGTCTTGCGCAGCCTTGAGCCTTTGCTTCTGCTTTTTCAGACTCCTCGCGGTGGCAACAAGCCTTTTACGGGCAGTCTGCTGCTCCGGGTGTCTGTCCGGCGCTATGTCGTCCAGACCATTATCCTTGATAGGATTTGTTTGTTCGGTTTGATTATCCGGATTACCGTTGTCCGGTAGCGGTTCGCCCTGCTCCAACGCTGGGTCTGTGTGATCGCTATTTCTGTCGAGGCGGGATTTGGGGTGGCGCTTGCATCGCCGCTTTGACTGCTTTTTCGAGGGAACAAGCCTTCGGTGCGTCCTTTCGCTCCTCGTCGTCATCTTTTGGCGCGTCCATCGTGTATACGTCATATGACGGGGTGGCGTTCCAAGGCCCAATAGGCGCTGGTTCTTCCTCGTCTCCTTCATCGGCGTCCATACCGTCGATGTCTTCGGAGTCGAAGTCGAGCATATCGGTTAAATCATCGACAGTGGCTACAAAATGGGTGGTGGGTGGGCTTTGAATTTCTTCATCGTTCGAATCCCAACCTCGCTAGCCACAGTCCGGCCAGGGCTCTCCTGATAAAGAGAGAGACTTCAGTGACTTCAGAATATCGCCAAAAGGCGAGTGCTGAAATATGTCCGCGGCAGTGAACTCCATGATTGGCGCCCAATCGGATTCGATAGGCCGAGGCGCGGAGGGTTCGGAGTCCGGAAAAGAGTCCGGCTCCTTGGAGTCATGAGTCTCGCGGAGTGCGGGGCTGGTGTTCGGCTCAATCGCCGTTGGGATCGCAGCCCCCCAGGTGGCGTCCAATCGCCCATCCTCGATCGGCGCAGTTGGCTCGGAGTTAGGGACCGGAGCCGATGCGGGTGCGGCCTCCAAGGCATTGTTCGGCGGCAGAGCTAGATCATGCTCGTCGGGACAGTGCGGCGCGCTCGGCAGTGGCTCGAATCCGTCGAAGATCAAGTCCCCACGGATGTCAGCCGTGTAGTTAAAACTTCCGAATCTGACCTGACGGCCAGGGGCGTAGCTTTCGATCTGCTCCAGATGGCCAAGTGAATTGGCCCGCAGTGCGAAGCCGCCGAAGACCAAGATCTGTCCGGGGAGGAAGGTCTCACCCTGGACTGCATCGCTGTTGAAGATCGTAGGGGCCATCGGGCCTGACGACGACGGCATAGAGGAACTCTCAATGAAAGCACCAATGTCGGTGTCAAAACCGGCGGATCTCGGATAGGGGGTTCCGAACTGTGCGTCTAGACCGGATGGTAACAGGAGGCAGGGGACACGAAGTTTTACCCAGGTTCGGGCCCTCTCGATGGAGGTAAAACCCTACGTCCTGCTTGATTAATATTGATGATATGGGTAGTACAAGAGTTGATCTACCACAAGATCAGAGAGGCTAAACCCTAGAAGCTAGCTTATGGTATGATTGTTGATGTGTATGTTGTCCTACGGACTAAAACCCTCCGGTTTATATAGACACTGGATAGGGTTAGGGTTATATAGAGTCGGTTACAATGGTAGGAGATCTGAATATCCGTATCGTCAAGCTTGCCTTCCACGCCAAGGAAAGTCCCTTCCGGACACGGGACGAAGTCTTCAATCTTGTATCTTCATAGTCCTGGAGTCCGGCTGAAGGTATAGTCCGGCCAACCGGACACCCCCTAATACAGGACTCCCTCAGTCATGGGAATGGGTTTGTATGAGATGCGATATGTTGCAATTATTATTTTACATGGCATGTGTTTTATGGTAGCATGATGGCAAGAGCCATTTAATTGTCATTTCTTCAACCTGCATGTCAAATTTCATGTAATGCATTCATTTTAGTAGCTATAGAGATAGTTATAGTTGTACTAATTGCAAAGACGTTGAAGATGATTATCATGCATTGGTGGACCTTGATGTTATGTTGTTGGCGAAGAAGAGGTGTTCTCGGTCAAAGGTGTTGGAGCAAGAGGACACGACAATACCATATCACATAAATATAATGAATTGTATCTGATGTTAATCATTTTTATGCACCCTCTTTGATGCATGGTAGTATCATGTCGCGTCATTTTCTTATTATTTTTTCCAGTGGGTTCAAAGAAGTTTTAGCAACGTATTTATACTATTCTCCTCATATTTTTTTCCACATGATTTTTGAAGAAGACTTTAAAGATTACACAAAGGATTTTTTAAGATAAGTGGTGAATATGCAAGAAGCTTTCTATGATGGATTATTTAAAAAATAAGCATTGTACAAGAGGAGTGTTAGAAATAGATTAGGGTTAATATAATCGGTAATTGCTTGCTTGCCCGTGAGTTGTTTGTGTTCAGTGCCAACGGACACGTCCCTGCGTGGATGCAACACATCTGCCTCTCTATGTAACCAACGCCTCTCCAATATGTATACAAAGCCAATCATCAATGAAATCATTAACCATTTAACCATTACTCCTACTTTTCATTCTTCACAAAATCGATGGGAGGTGAAAGAAATCGCGGAGAATTAAATGGATATTTAAAAGATACGGAGACATTCTTGTAGTCTCACTAATTCTCAGTCAAATTAATTGCTGCGTATGGTCTGGAGCGCCCTGTGGAGGTTGGCCACGACATCAGACATGGCCAGCCGGTTGTGCCCGCGCGGGCACAGGCAGCGGCTCGCCGTGTATGCCACGAGATCCAGCGCCTCCATCTGACGCGGCGTCGGCTGCAGCGCCGAGTGGCCATCCAGCACCTCCCGCAGCTTTCCCTCCTGTACGCTCGGGAGCACGGAGTCGACGAGGAGGCCGAGCGTGACGCCGTAGATGTCCGGTGGCCTCCCCGTCAGCGCCTCCAGCACCACCACCCCGAAGCTGTACACATCGCTCGCCGCGCTCACGCGGTGCGTGCCGCTGTACTCCGGTTCTATGTAACCCGGCGTGCCGACGACCTCCTCGACGAGCTGGCCGCCGTGCTCCTCCACACCCGCCGCTTGAAACACCGCTGAGCCGAAGCCGGACAGGCGCGGCGTCCAGTTGGCGCCGTCCAGGAGGATGTTGGACGAGCTGACGTTGCGATGGATGACCAGCGGATCCGCGCCGCAGTGCAGGTAGTGGATGGCCCGCGCCACGCCCAGCAGCACCTCCACGCGCGTCTCCCAGGACGTCGTCACCGGCGACGAGCTAGGGCCACCGCCGAAATGCTGAAGGTGGTCTCTAAGCGTGCCTTTTCCCATATGCTCGTAGACCAGCATGCGGTAATCCTGCTCCGCGCACCAGCCGACGAGGCGGACGATGTGGTCGTGCCGGAGGCCGGAAAGGATGTTGCTCTCCGCCATGAACGCGTCCTCCACGCCCTGCCGCCTGTGCTTTTCCAGCACCTTAACGGCCACCTCCGTGCCGTGGTGGAAGTGGAACTGGAACTGGAGACGGCCCTTGTATACCCTCCCCGAGCTGCCTCTGCCGAGCTCGACGGAAAAGCTGGTCGCGGCTGCAATCTCCGCCCACGTGAGCGCCCTGGGGTTATCGCTGGAGATCGAGCTTACCTGCGACTGCTGCGACACCACCATCAGCGTCTGCAGGGGGGCAGAGCTGGAGCCTGGCCACGGCGCCATGGCTATTGTGGCAGTCGGTACGCCGATGTGACTGGGTTGAAGGACTTGGTTGGAGTGTCGCCGAGCCATGTAGCTGTTTAGGCTGAGGTTGAGGATGACGATGTCGGAGATAATCCTGTTGTTGACTTGATTGAAGCAATCGGCGTGGCGGCGGGATCCGAAGAAGTGGCTGGCGGCGCCCCGGTTCTGGCAGGCGATGACCATGCGGTGCGCCTCCTCCAGCGTGTTTTTCAGCACCTTGAGCGGCGGCGCCATCTCCTGGTCCCGCGGCAGGTTAGACAGCACCCCGTCGACCGTGGACACGCGGCAGGCGAGGTGCTCACACTCCAGCCTGTTCTGGCGTACCGTGTCCACCGCCCGGATGATCATGGCGACGAGCCCGATGGCCTGCCCGATGAGCTGTGTCACCGCCGCCGCATCCCCCACCCCCGCCAACGCCATGATACTCAACTCACTGTACTCTGTAGTGTACTACGTGCGGTACCAAGTGCACGTTTCCCAAGGAGTAGACTGGAGGTAGCCTTTTTATCAGCGCGCGCGAGGGCGAAGCAACGCGGAAGGCCGTGGCCAGTGGGCACTAGCCTCCGCGCCATGCCTTCGTCCGTCGCTCCCTCTCTGCACCATGTCGGCGATGACCGGAGGAATTGTCAAAGTCAAGCTCGTGTGACAAGCCGTGCATCAACCCGCCCACATGCACGAGTTGCAAGCCCTTCTCTCTGCATAAAACCACAACCATAGAGCGGTTTCAAACTTTTGGTCCACGGTTTGAATGTTTCTTCTTTTTTTCTCTCTCGCATCAAATCGTTATATTCTTTTTGAACACAGTACATACGCAAGGGGCTCATATACACGCGCATACACTCACCCCTATGAGCCGGCATATCGTCTTGAAATAGGCACCTCGTCGACGGGAACGTCTCCTCCCACTGAATGCGCATCGCTGGAAATCCTAAAATAAATTCAGGAATAAATGCGAGCACCAGGATTTGAAACCTGGTGGGCTGGGATACCACACTCCCTCAACAAATCGTTATATTAGTTCATTATAAGCAAAGAACTTCTGATCTAGTTTTAAATATTTTTATTATGTTTAAGATTAATCGAGATTACCATCATGACAAACTTATTGGCACGACAAGTCGCATACAACATACTAGGAACATGTAGCATATAGGCATATGGATCAGTGGCACATTGAGAGAGAGAGAGAGAGAGAGAGAGAGAGAGAGAGAGAGAGACTGAGAGAGAGAGAGCGCATAAGCGGATCTCCAACTCTGGCCCGTAAATTTCCTCCCGCATTCATCCACGTATAGGGGGAACAGTCCGCAGACATGGATGCGGGAGCCGGCAATCCAACGCTACCCGCATACAATTGATTCCAGATATGAACAAACCAGACAAAATTCATGAAAACCGGCTGTATTTCATATAAACCGGACAAAATTCATGGAAATTGGCTGGATTTGATATAAACCAAACAAAATTGTGCATGAAAAATATCAAAATTCTGATACAGCACACATTATTTTAGTTTGATAATAAGCCATGAAAAATATCAACCAGTATTTAATATGACCAGGTAGTTTAGAAAATCTTAGTTTCAAGTCTAAACCCTGGACAACATGAAAAGAAGTAACGAATGTGCAATTGTGCATGCATTGACCCGATGGAATTCAAGCTTTGCCAGTCTGTTTACATGGAAAACTACCACAAAAAAGGAATTACAAAAAATATAAAAGTTCAACGGTGGCCAAGCCGTTGAAACCGCTGAGTGGTTGTGGTTTATGCAGAGGGAGTGAGAGGGATGGATTGGTACGATGAGCTTGACTTGGCCGACTACTTGGGTTGGGTCATGAGTCATCCGGCAACCAGTTCAGCGTACTCAAGGGAGTGAGGAACCAAGTCGCCTCGCGAGAGCTACAGCTCCCGGCTTTGCCAGAATTTCAACAAACGCCTCGAGTTCACACGCCGGGCTTGAGTAAGATTCTAGTACGAGCGAAGGATCCTCTGAACGTTTCTCCCCTGAAAATTACACCCGTCACCTTCACGAATGCCTTGATTTCCACGATTACCGATGACGCTGTGTAGACGTAGACTCGGGTGGTAATCGTGGGGCATGCGGTTGACACCTCCTATGAGATCTCCTAATCGGCGGTTTAAGCGCAAGCTAGGTTGTTCGAAGGCTGTGGATTATTAATCTAGAGGAGGAAGTATCGAGGTCGAGATGCAGTCGGTTTCGACGTGGTTCTCGACCAGATTGGAAAAGGCAATGGAAGCAGGAGTCGACGAGATTGGATCGAAAGAAGCAGGAGCTAGACGTGCGGCGATCGGTTGGTGGACCGGTCGGGCGAGCGTATAGGCTGTGTGCTGTGCTCGAGGTCTGATCGTAGCGACGATGTAACGCAACGCGGGGCAGCAGCAAGACTCTCAGCGGCTGCGGCGCGTGTCACGAGGCCAAGGCCCAGGTGCGGAAGGACCAGGGGCGGCAGCTAGCGCGATGCTTGGCTGGACGTGAGGCTGCGGAAGCTGCGTACTGTACGCGAGATTTGTTTTAAAAAAAACAGACACGTGCGTTCAGGCAAGAGGCAAACAGCAGCGGATCAAATCGGCGCAAGAGAAAATCCATTGTGGTGATACGCATTCATCGGAATTAGCAAGAAAGAGTTGGCAAGGCAAAGGCAGCATCGGAAGTCGTGTAAAGGGAGCACACCACGTGAAGAGGCCAAAAGGTTTCTTTGGCTAGGATTCGCTGCATGCACACGGTTGTGTACTTAGGCATCGCGTGGGAGCTCAGTTATTTTTCAACGAGTTAGCCTTCATACCGTGACGCCAATGGGTATTAGGTTTGAGATGGAGCAGTTCGTGGAACTGAAAATCTTGGGTTATGGCAGATACAGGTGAAAGATTTGTTCACGCGACTGAGATGCTTGAAGGTGTTGCGGGAAGTCAATTCAGCTAAGATGGAAGTATCATGTGATGGATGAAAATTCTTGGAAGACGATTTGGGTGCTTCGAGCGTGTCATGCAGCCGGAAAAGTTCGGCTAGGTCGGACTAGATAGTCTGATGGATCGACGCAAGTCGGTTGGTACAGAAAACGGTGCGGGATCGGCGACGGCGACATAGGAGCGTGATGCTGATGGTGATCGTCTTTTGGGGCGTGGAAACACGTGGCGCAGGCCCAAGGGCTTGTGTGGCTTCGACAAGACTATGGCGCGGGGTTGATTCAACGTGGTGTATACACGGAGCTTGAAGTCGCTGAGGCGCAGGGGTGGACTGATCATCTACCATGGAGTCTCGTTGAAGGTGGAGCTGGATTGAGGGGCTACGGCGTAAGAGCTCAGAGAGTCGAAGCCTATTCAACGGGAAAAAGCGAGGGACGCGTAGTTCGGACTGGAGCCCAGTGGTCTGATGGAAGCGTGAAACTCGTCATCGGTCGGTGATGATCGGTGGTACTCTGCAGTGGGGGTTGAGTGGTGTGGGCGCGACCCTTGAGACTCGACTGGGACAGCGGAGGCTCGACGCGGTAATAGCGGCGAGGCGTGCGGTATGCACGGGTCATGGAGACGGGTCAGGGCTCTGGTGGTCATACATGTGGTGAGACAACTGCGAATTTGACTCGGGATGACTACAAGCAACGGTGAAATTCCTTCAAGTTTCAGACATGCGGTCAAGAAAGGAGCGGTGATGTTGAGTTCAGGTAACTCTTATGTGTGACACCCAATATGTGAGTTGTTCACTTTCACGCAGGTCAGTGATCAGTGTGTGATGGCGTTGGACTGATACTCTAGAAGTTGGGAGCACAAACTAGAGTAACAAGAAACTTAATTTTGCTCAAGTGTTGACTATGCTCAAGAAAAGGAGGGACTACAAGTTGCAGGTGAAGTCACATGGAATCTTTGAAGTAGCAGCGGTACTCATGGGATAAGCTCAAGTCCAATGTACATGGAAGTTTGACGCATGGACAAATTCAAGGTGATGGAGAATATTCGCCAAGGTGGAGTTTGTTAGAGTTGTGTCGAATATAGTGTACAAAGTAGGTTACAGTTGGACTTGTAGTTGTATTGTGTTTAGATAGGATATGGAGTCGTGTCCTAATAGGACACTTATATCCTATGCTTCTCATATATAGTGGGGCTAGACACACGATGTAACCTATGCCAACATAATAGCACCGGAACGCAGGGGAAACCGGCGGCATGTGCCGGTGTCCAGGGCGACCGGGTGCGGTATTGTAGCGGTGTCATGAGGAGGAGCGCCCATAGTCAAGCCCTGGGAATGTAGCCATATCGGTGAACCTCGTTAATAAATCTCAGTGTCGTGCTCGTATGATTGTTTGATCCTCAGATAATTAGCGGTATGCCTCGAATTTATTCTAACACCGGAGAACCGGATCAGTCGTTGTTTCGTTCAGTCTCTCATTACCTTCTGTTTCATTCGTTATATTTTCTTTTATTTCTCTAATTCCTTCAAATACGTCCGTGGTTCTCTGTTTCCTTCAGTAGTGTGTTTGGTGTTTCTCTGTTTTTAGTTTTCTTATAGAGTAGTTTTAACAAGAGCCCTAGGGCCGCGTTGGTGTACCTAGGACAGGACATGCCATAATTTCACAAGAGCCCAAGGAGTCAAACAACCACATCATCATCAGTAGATAAAATCAAAGCAAAATATTTAGAGAAAAGGCCATAAGGGGCTGCTTTATAAGGAAGCAAAGATTTAGGCTGGCTAAACCATTCCTCTTAAATATCACATAGCCAAAACAAACCAACCACTGGCCTCAAGATCAACCAAGCACCAATTACAACCAGCATACACATTGCCCAGCACATCGATAAGGGAAACACTCCAGCGCATGCTGCATAGCACACAACTACATGCTTCAAAAGAGAGAAACCAAGAATCATCTAACTATTATATTAGAATCACGGAGAAAAACTCGCATAACTAAACTTGAGGGCTAAATCCACTAACTATTATACTAGAATCATCTCGAGAACCTCAAATGTTTGCATCAAAGACCATCAACACAACCTAGAATACTAGGAATTGCCATAAAATTAAATGTACCAGCACACAGTGGCTTACCTACGCAAGAAGAAGTGGTCACTACAATAGATAGAGGGAGCTCGAGAAGAGCAGCAGAGGCAACTATGCGCAGTATTATCAAGCGTTTGACGGTACGATCACTTTAACTATGAAGAGTATTATTTTATAATACTGGTGGGACCCCTTATTTGTTGCATTCTGCAACAGAATGTCGCGGCTTCGCACAGGACAGTCCTCCGACTGGGCCGGCCCACGCGGCAGCTACGAGCAGTGTAAAAATCAGAAAAATGAGAAGTGAAAGTTAGGTTTCAAACTCACTATCCCGCTGTTGTAGCCACAAGTATTTCTTGAGTGGTTTGTAGCCACATGGAGCTAGCAACTGCGACTGATTACGATTTCGGAAGAATAGGCAGCGTGAATACTTTAGAACTTGCTACCTTGGCACATTGGACTTTGTTAAAAACTTCAGAGCGTTTTTGACAAACACACATGAGTTCTGAAAAATTGTGAATAGTTCTCGAATTTTAACCAAATTTTAAAACTGGAACAAATTTTGAAACTGTGAGCAGAATTCGAAATTTGAAAAACAGGAATATTTTAAAAATTTCAACCAATTTTGATAAACCTGAACCAGTTTTTAAAAATTATGGACAATTTTTTAGTTTCCAAACCGAACATAGAAACATATTTTTTTTCCAAATTGTGAACAAATCTTGCAAAATGGGAACATTTTTTTAAATTCCGAACAATTTTTGACAATAATAAACAGGTTAAGAAAAAAATGTGAACAAATTTTCAAAACAAGGATCATTTTTTGCATTTGTTATCAAATCTTAAAAAATGGAACTTTTTAAAATTCCAAACAAATTTTGACAATCACGAACAACTTTTGAGAAGATATGAACATTTTTTGAATTTGTTAAAAAGGAACATGTTTGAATTTGTGAACAAATATTGAGAACAAGCACATTTTATAATTTGTGAACAAATTTTAAAGACGGAGATATTTTTATAAATTTCAAACACTTTTTGAGAAACCCAAAAATATTAACTACAAATAATTTTTGAAATTCCAAATATTATTTTTGAAATTAGCGATCAATTTTTAAAAGTGTGAACATAATTTCAAAAACAGGAACAAACTACTGAATTCCGAACATTGTTGGAAATTTCCAAACATTTTGTTAAGAAAGTAAAGTAAACTTGAAAACTGAAAAGAAAAGAAAAGACGAAAAAAAACTATGACCGTGACAAAAAAAAACGTCCCAAAACCGGAACGAACTAACTGGTTAAATGGGCCGGCCCAGTTGCTTCGCTAGTGAGCCCGCCTGTTCGATGCAGCGACAATTTGCTGCAACGCGCGGCAAATAGAGATTTCCAGTACTGGTGGCTAGTGAGCACGGTGATTAAGTGGCCGTACCACTTCGTACTATTCGGGCCCTGCACACTATACATAGCTCGTTGTAGCCAGCGTGAACGTTTCGATGGCATGGCATCCACAGATCGAAACCTTCAATCGGTGTATCTGCTAAGAAGATACGCCGATCAGTTGCACGTTGCAATCTTTCAAGCCTAAACAATAAGTACATTAAATGTCACAGAACTACTGAAACAATCAGAGTGGCACAGCAGAAGCGTGGTCGGCCCATAAGCAGTTCCTAGGATCTAAACCTGGCTCTGCTAATTTTTTTTTTAAATTTGGCTTTCTTATTTCTGTTGGCCCATTGTATTTTTGCGTACAGTAGGCTTCCATTTTCTGTTGGATCCATTTCTGTTTTTCATAGTTGTCAGGCCCATTTCTTCGATCTCTACTTACCTTGTCAATCTCTAACTGGGCTTCGGATTTTTTTGGTAGGTCCATCACTTCTCTGTTTTTGTCTAATTTTCTTTCCCTCTATGTGATATTCCTCAGACTATGTACTTACAACAATCTCAGGCAAAGGTAGCATTCAGTTCAAACGTGATGATGTGAGGCATATCATGGAGATGGAATCTCCCTAGTGTATGTGAACAATCTCAGGCAAATGCTTGAAAATAAAAAGTCCACGAAATCAAAAGAGAAAAACGATATCCACTGTTTATTTGGTAAAACATATTATAACAAATCAGATCATGAAATATGCATTACGGTCATGCATTACCTTTGTACACATGGAGGGTGAGCTACCTGCAAGAGTTATTAACCATCAAATAGAAGAAAAAATCATTGCAAAAAAACACAACTTTTTTTTACATGCAAGAACACAAACAATTGTGGTGTAATGTTGTGTGCTAGACTCATAGTCATGTAATTATGGTGCACTTACAAAATATTTGTTGCTTGGTAACAGAAAGTAGTGAACGTACATACTATCTCGAACATTTGTCGACGTGCAACACGACTGAACATAAAGAAAAGCACATAACTAACAGCCAGGTTCACCTTGCACAAGGAGGCATTGCACTGTTCCCAGCACTGAACAGCTCGCGTGCAACCTGGGGGAGTTCTGAAACTACCGTTTTCTTGGAAGCTGAATTGTGTGTGTTCACTGAAATTGATTGGACTGACCGGATCATGCATTCGTTCTGCAACATATTCTGCGCTGATTGAACTTGGATGAGTTCAACAGATGATGCCTTCTCGCGCATCGGTCCCTCTGTAGCCACATATTTCACACCAGACTCAGTTTCGCTTGGATCAATCCTTCTGAGAAATGTAACTTTTGGTCTCTTCGGATGCTTCTTCGCTGCAGTTTCCCACATTTCCACTGTATTTGTACTGACCATAGAATCCAGAGCAACTTCCTGCAGGTCACGATGGTATTCGATCTTGATGCCTGAAAGATCAACAAGATCTTTACAGAGCAGGTGAAGTGAGACAAGACGTGGCAGAGCTCCTTCTGCGATTGTAGGCAGGACGGGTATTTGCACAATAAGGCATAAGCGTAGCAGGCTTGGGAAACCCCTGTCTTTTATGATGAAGCCGCTAAGGTCAGCTTCAACCAGTTTGAGATAAAGCAAAAGTCTCATCTGACACAGGTTTGATAGATCCTTCCCTGCCAGATTAGTTGATGAAAGGCACAATTCCTTGAGGCCACACAGGGATGTAACAAAGTGAGGCAGTAGACTCAGTCCGCCACGCAGTTTCAGTGAGTTAAGATAGCACAATTTCTCTATAGAATCCAGGAAGTCCCCCAAGGAATTTCCAAAATCAAGTGACAGAGAACGAACATCTGCCGTGTCCATACCACGCTGAGCAAACTTCTCAACTGCCTCTGCAATGTGATTGTTTGTACCAGTGGATTCACACCATATCTTAACCTTTTTCAATTCTGTCATATGAGCCATCAGTTGTAGAAACCCAGGGCTTTCATCTGCAATAAATCCTGCAAGAGTCTTCAAATTACATTTTTTCGGTTGAAACTTCTTTAGTTCATCCACTTTCATGTCCTTTTTCCCTAGCTTTAACTTTCCAAACAGGTGAGCTAGGTGAGGCAACCCGATGACTTCCACTGGCAATATCTCTATCTTTGACTTCCTCAGGTCCAGTGTCTCCAAGCAGTGTAACTTGTCAATATTCTTTGGAAGGTTTCTGACTGTGCCACCAAGGCTCAAATATTTTAGATGCCACAGCTTATGGATGTCTTTGAGATGGCCGTCCGCCAAATCGCTGCATGCTTCCAGATCCAGCACTCGCAGCAGCTCGCACCTACATAACTCAGAAGAAGCATCTCCTGCATTCCCAAAGATTGTCAGAGATCGGGCACGGAGTTTTTCACTGCCACTGCCACATACGCTGTTGCTTGCTGGGCTTGTATGCTGGTCCAGGCCCAAGGTGCTGCCACTTGTAGGGTTCTGGATGAACAGGTGACGGCATTTACTTCGATTTTGATCATGAAGAGATGCGATGAAGTTATCAGACATGGACTTGTGCAACAAGAACTCGTGCATGACACCATGAGTTTTGCACGTCTTCACTTTTGTGTTGTTGCTAGCATCGATCGGCCGAATGATATTCCGGTCAACAAGTTTCCGGAAGTTGTCATCTGCTACCTCCAGGTCACTGCGTTTGTACCCACACTGTACATACCCTTCTGCTATCCATCGCCTGATTAATGTATTCTTCTTGATCGGCCGATCATTTGGAAACAAACTTGTGTATAGCAAGGAGGTCTTGAGAGGATAGTCAGACAGGCTTATGTAGTTATGTACAAGAACCTGCTGCAGTTTTGTGAATTCTGCATTCACCTCCATATGATGCCCGAGAATACGGCAAACTTCTTCACAACGACTTCCAGTGAGCATTTCCTCGCCTAGCAAAAATTGGGCCACGCTGACAAGACCAAGAGGAAGGCCATCACACTTGTCCACAATTGCTGTTGCACCCAGCTCCATGTCAGGTGAAAATTCGTGAATGGAAAACCTCTTCATTAGCAAAACTTTAGAGACTTCTGCATCAAGAACACCCATCTTATAAACATAGCCATCACCTGATCTGCAGGCATTAGCTACCGAGTGAAAAGCCGTGGTTACAATGATTATCCCTTCTATTTTCCCATGGAAAGAAGCTTTTACGTGATCCCAGTGTTGCTGGTTGATGTCATCGATTACAATTAAGCACCTGTGAGGCAGAAAATTGACAAATGAGTAAGTTAATACATCTGTGGGCTGGAAGCAATTGGTTGTAATTTACCGATTTGTTATAAACAGATAAAACATGCATAAGCACTCAATCGTGCATAGAATTGCCAACTTTTTATATGTACATAATAAGAGGGAATGCAAATTAACAGTACATGTGATGGAAAATACACAGGAGCTCCTCGGTGCTCCACACCTCTATACGAATATTAAATGTAAAAAATACCAAAAAGATTCAAAACAATCTGAAAATCAGGGTTATCAAACATGGTTTCCCAATCTACTCCCGTGCGAAGTTTTGTGAAAAAAATACCAGGAAACGTATCCGTGACGAAGGAAATACTGTTCGAACAAAAATTGATCCAAACAGTTTTTTTTCTATACATAGATTTTTATTTGTCTTTTTTGCTACGGATACGTTTTCTGGTATGTTTTCATGAAATTTCACACGACAGCAAATCGGACACCCAAGTATAATATCCCAAAATCCTAGTTTTTTTTCAAATTTCTTGGTATTTCTTTGAACTCAATGTTCATATAGGGGGTGGAGTACCCATGTGCTATATATCCGCTTCCTACATGTGACACTCTATTGTTGCAAGTACAAAGCTAGACTTGTTTTTCTAGAGGGACAAGAAACCACACTCTACATGTTGTTTACACACAAAAAAAGTGGTCGACTCTTGGATTGTAATCAGTTTGTCCAAGTACTGCAACATAAGTTAATGCGGGAAATCGGTTTGAATGTCTGACTACCAATTCATACTTGTAATTGCACCCTAAAAGCAAAATGGGACTAATCCTATTTGGCACCTATTTTTCACAAAATTTCGTTGATACATCTCAACATTTCATTGATACATCTCCCTGATTTTACTGAGGATTGATCTCAAATCAAGCACACACAAATTATAAAGAGATAGCATACCAGAAATTGCGAGTTTAGTGTCTAGCTAGTAAATTACGTGCATTCTTCCAAATTCAAAACAACATGGCTGTAAGGGCATGTACATGGTTCAGGCTGGACGTACCGAGCGGGCTTTTCGGCCCGCTCGTGGACCGATCTAGACCGGACCGATCAGTCCCGGCTCGCTGGGAAAACTGGCCGGTCCGAGCTGGGAATTTCGGCCCGCGAAAATCGACCGGTCCGGTCCGGGCTTAGCTCGGTTAACTCGACGGGACCGAACGAGCTCGGCTGTTTCTTACGCAGGAACTCACGCGATGGATTCTTTGGCAGGTAGAGAGTTATCTCCATGATTTACTCCACGTTATTGGAGAGACAGTTATCTCCACGATTTACTCCACGTTATTGGAGAGACAGTTATCTCCACGATTTACTTCGTAGGAATAGGAATTCTATTGCCTAACACGTTGGAGTTTCCCTTTTATTCAACGGAGCAGAAACAGAAAGAACGAGAAAGATGGGCACGATCGCATGCGTTCCTTCCATCCTACACCTCCCCACGATCCTATTAACCTGTGCCAGATCAGAATTTGTACGACTGAATGTACATTTGTACGTGTGCATACACGTTACAGGCCCTACTTATTTGCAACATGCAAACTGTAAAAAGGATAGTTATGTCACATGCAACAATACTATAATGTGGACTCCTATCGACTCAACAGATTTAAGGTGATACTTTCAAAAAACAAACAGTATTAACGTGACAGAAAATAGAAAATACCCTAAAAAAAGAAAATAGGAAACACCGAGGCAACGAGATTAATTGCGTGTCGCCACGAATAGACCTGCCCTTGGATTTCATTCGCTCGGTGGCCTCCGAGATGAAGAACTCCAGCAGCCTCATGTCGAGGTGACCTCCACCAGCTCCTGCGACGCCACCACCTCTACGGCAACATCTCCATTCATTGCCGTCGTCATGTATCTGGCCTCTCCGACCTCTTTAAACGTGCTCATGATGGGCACGCGGCTGTGTCTCTCTCCTTCCTCTCCTCCCCGTGCCCCGTAAAGCTCGCAGTCGCCATGCGCCGCCGCTCGCCGTCGCTGTACGACACCATGGGCGGTCCTCTCGGTCCGGCCCCAGCTTTACCACCGGCGGTCCGGTCCATGGAAAGCGAACCGCGGCACTGCTCGGTCCGGTCTGGTCTGGTCCGCCGGCGGCCGGTCCAGACGGCGGCTCGGTCAGGGCCCGGATCGGCCTGGACCGTGTCCACCCTGATACATGGTACTATCATAGGTATGCCACATAGGATAAATGTTGTAGTGGAGGAGAGAGAATCTATAAGAAAAGGCTTGTCTTCTTTTATTTAAGAGATGATCTCTTAGCATAATATGTTTAATCATATTTTTAAGGATATCTAGTTATTGAAGATAAAACTAAGAGATAACCCATTATAAACATATTTTTATTATCATATCTAAATTACATGCAAGGTTTAAGATAAGGTTATCTTATCAACCATTGTATGTGTCCTAACTGTGCACCACCAAAGTGTGTGCAAAAAGTTCCCGAAAAAAAATTGTGCAAAAATGATTCTAGCGCAAGCTGGCGAGGCCGGAAGTTAGTGCAGAGTATGCTCACTTTGTAGTCGGCAGAACATCATTGCTGTGATTGTTGGCGGTGGGGAGCTCCGAACATATGAAATTCACGAGCCCAGGGGCGTCCGTGTGGTCCGACCCCTTGGCCCAGGCACGGGCAGGGAATTCCAAGGCGACAGCCGGGCAATCATACACTGCCCTGGTGAGCGTCGTCTTCCCCGAGCCGCCGAACCCCACGATGGATATCACACTCAGATTCCTTGGCTTGCTGCCCAGCAGCAGGTCGACGAGCTCCTGCTTGGGCTTGTCGATGCCCACAGGGTGAGTTTCGGTCGCGGGAGGAGTGGCTACTCCGGCTCCGGCTGCGGCGGAGGATCCCCCGCCGTTGAGGCCGTAGTTGGCCCTTCGCTCGTGCGCGACTTTGACCCTGTCCCTGAGCCCCCGGATCTCCATGGCGAAACGGGATCCGTTACTGGAGAGCGCCTTCTTGAATCGGCGGACGAACGATGCTGCTGCTTCCGCCTCGCAGGCGGCGCAGGGCAGGAACCGATCTATACAATCCTCGATGTCGTGCGCCAGATCGCGCATCTCCTCCATGGAGACGACCCGCGGGCCCGAGGGCCTCGGATCCCCCAGGTGCTCGTCCATTTCGCTCAAGATCATCTTTAGCTCGGTGTGGATGGAATGGATGTCATCCTTGAGGCGCTTTGTCAGCTTGTGCTTCTCGCTCAGCAGCGAGGCCAGCTTCAGTAGCACCTCCTTGGCCAGAGCGCTCGCCAAGGCAGCCTCCATGCCTGCTGCCGGCCTTTCGCAGCTCCGACGACCGCCGCCGGGTGGGAATACGGGGCTGGACTGCCGCCGGCTGGACGGACGGAGGATAGAACAAAGCAGCAGGCAGGGGATGATGAATGGGCGTTGGTGGTGCTCTGGAGAAAATTCCATGCAATAACAACTGCCACCCACCACACAACCAACGACACATCGACGAGATAAGATAATTGGCTCGTGAGCGTTTGTGACCCCCCTATCCAAGTGGTCCGAGAAAATTATAAACTTATACTTCCTTGTTCCTAAAATATTTGTCTTGTTAAAGATTTCAACAAAGTGACTACATACGGAGAAAAATGAGTGAAATTACACTCTAAAATATGTCTCTATATATCCGTATGTCGTAGTCCATTTAAAATATCTAAAAATACAAATATTTAGGAATGGAGGGAGTAGCATTTACAGACCCATACACCTAATCCGGCACTCAAACATTCACGGATGCGTTCGGTCGCGTCCATGAGCAGTTATTGGTCACCTATCAAATTTTCATTTTCACAGTGATGTTCCCAACTTTTCCTATATTCCTGAGTTGACATGCATGTGATTGTTGAAGATGAAGAAAATGAAGAATAAACAAAAAATGAAAAATGATCTCTTTTTTTCGCGGAGAAGAGAAAAGATGATCCTTGGTGGGCCAAATCCTATTGCGCGGACGCAGAACCATTGACCGGACACGTCTGGGCACTCCTCATATTGCCCGGACAGCCAAAGCATTTAGGGAGGCTTTGAGGGGTCCGGTTGGGTCAATTTTTTTCTGTCTCGTTTATGTCTTGTCAATGGTCCTCTGTCCATCCGCTCAACTTAGGAAGTCCGGATGTAGATACTCTTAGTCCTCAAACTCACTAGCAGTGCATGTTTTCAGTAGACTTCCCTTGGTCCAGGGGGACGGGGAGGTATGCCTGGTCAGATTGGACCACCTATGTATGATCGATTTCAACCAAAGCCCTAGAATCCTCAATTTCAGCAGGTGAATCAACGGCATCCTGCTAGTATGCGCGTGAAAAAGGAAAAAAAATCAGGCCTCTTGGATCGCTCGCTCGGGCGACTCCCGGGGAAACCCCAAACCATAGCGAGCAACTCCTCCCCTCGAATCTCTCCTCGACACCATCGTCGCCAACATGTGGTGGCGGCGGTGTTGTTCTATCCCTGTGGGGCATAGGGGACTCAGGCTGGCATTATTTCCTTCACGAGAGACGAGGTGTGTCACCGCCCAGTGGCAGCGGCGCTGCTCTCTCACTACAGGTGGGGGGGGGGGGTAGGGGCTGATGAGTGATATTTTTATACTCATTCACCCTTGTTTAAACCGATATATTTCGTTAAAACCGAAATATTCACTCCGATATTTCTACTAATGACTAATGAATGCAAAGGATTCCACAAATCCTCTCTTTGATGTGTTTTCACGGGAAATAGGCTAAAAAGGGAACAAATCACGTGTGAACATGGAAAGGAGTGGAAAGGAGATAGAAGAAATCAGTAGGGGGCACACCAGCAAAGATAGCACAACGTTCCATACGACCACGAGCGCTCGTATTAGCGCTTTTATGCGTGAACTTCGAGGTGCCACGTCCACCTAAACAATTTTTATAAAGAGGACCACATCGAAATGTCAACAAACATCCACGAGTGAAGCCAGAACAGAACCATCTTCATCCCCTCTCTTCAACCCTAGCCACCGCCATTTTCCATCTCCGTAGACACCATCACCACCATAGTGTTTCCTCTCTAGATCATGCTTGTAATCATGCACCATACAAGGCATCCATTGTAAGATATATTAATAATCAATCGATCTTCAAGATGTGTTCTATATCGTGTTCTTCATGCGATCTGATCTCCATGTGTGAGTAGTTCGGTAAGGTATGCGTTGAGGCATAGGCCTTGCAACCCTCTTTATTTGTTGTGGGGATCAATGGAAGTGCTTTCAATTAACGTCCCATATGTGTGAAATAAAATTATTCCGTGGATGTCTCTTGTCTCATCTGCGTTCTTTATCCCTGCAGGTACCCGACATTACGGAGACCGAGCCACGGAGAGGCTAAGGACAAGGAGAACGTGAAGTGTTATTCTCAACACCAGTGACAGAAAGGTTTAGTACAGTGATACGTCTCCAACGTATCTATAATTTTTGATTGTTTATTATCAATCTTGGATGTTTATAATCATTTTATATCATTTTTTGGTACTAACCTATTGACATAGTGCCAAGTGCCAGTTGCTGTTTTCCCATGTTTTTTACGTCGCAGAAAATCAATACCATACGAAGTCCAAATGCAACGAAACTTCACAATGATTTTTTATGGACCAAAAGGAAGAAGTTGGGCCCTGGTTGCACCTGGGGGGAGTCCCGAGGAGGGGATAACCCACCAGGGCGCACCAGGAGGCCCAGGCGCGCCCTGGTGGGTTCTGCCCACCTCGGGTGCCCCCTGGACCGCCTCTTTGCTCTATAAATACCTCAAAAATACTAGAACCCTAGAAGCGTCGACGAAGTATTCATCCAGCCGCCGCAGAGTCCAGAATCACCAGATCCAATCTAGAAACCATCTCGGATGGGGTTGGTGCCTCTTCGATGATGCGTGAGTAGTTCTTTGTAAACCTTCAGGTCCGTAGTTAGTAGCTAGATGGCTTTCTCTCTCTCTCTCTGAATTCTCAATACAATGGTCTCTTGGAGATCCATATGATTTAACTCTTTTTGCGGTGTGTTTGTTGGGATCTGATGAACTTTGAGTTTATGATCAGTCATATCTTTTCATATCCAGGAAAGTTATTTGAGTTTCTTTGATCTCTTATATGCATGATCTTGTATAGCCTCGTATTTCTTCTCCGATATTTGGGTTTTTTTGGTCAACTTGATATATTTATCTTGCAATGGGAAGAGGTGCCCGGTGGTGGGTTCGATCTTACGGTGCTTGATCCCAGTGACAGAAAGGAAACCAACACGTATATATCGTTGCTACTAACGATAAAAAGACGAGATCTACATCTAACACCATAGATAAACGGATCTTGTCTACATCATGTCATTGTTCTTATTGCATTACTCCGTTTTTCCATGAACTTAATACACTAGATGCATGCTGGATAGTGGTCGATGTGTGGACTAATAATAGTAGATGCAAGCAGGAGTCGGTCTACTAATCTTGGACGTGATGCCTATGTAATGATCATTGCCTAGATATTATCATAATTATTTGAGGTTCTATCAATTGCCCAATAGTAATTCGTTTACCCACCATTTGATATCTTTCTCAAGAGAAGCCACTAGTGAAACCTACGGCCCCCGGGTCTTCTTCCTCATATATTTGCTTGCGATCTACTTTTCCTTTTCATTTTTATTCAGATCTATTAAACAAAAAATACAAAAATACTTTGCTGCACTTTATTTATTTGCGATCTATTATTTCAATCTACTACAATTTTCTGGCATCGTTACCCAAAAGGGATTGACAACCCCTTTAACACGTCGGGTTGCGAGGTGTTGTTATTTGTGTGAAGGTGTTGTTTATGTTGTGTTGCTTGGTTCTCCTACTGGTTCGATAACCTTGGTTTCTTCACTGAGGAAAATACCTACCGTCGCTGTGCTGCATCATCCCTTCCTCTTTGGGGAAATAACGACGTAGCTCAGAGAGCAATCATACGTAACACAGACCCAACCCTTGGGGATTCATGAGGTGTAGTCATTAAACGCCCAAAGCTCTTGTCTCATTATAATAATATTAATTATCAAGGAAACCCCGCGCAATGGATAGGGCCTTCGGTTGGACAATGGATTCTTGATTCAGGACTGATGCTGGTCAAAATGTTATTTGGACATCCCTCATTTCGGTTTGTAACAAGCAGATCTCGTTGTGTTACTTCCAATGCACAAATTAAGATCATATTTGATCCCAACAAAAATGCATGGTTGTAAGCATTAAGACCTGATACCCATACCTATTTCTTATTATAAGTGTTTCATCACAATTAGCTTAATTGATCCGGTCAAAAGTTGGAACCTGGAATTATTTCTTTGACAGAAGCTTGCTAGAGACCATCGCTTCAAGGAAACCTTCCTATCACTTTCTCGATAGCCCAAGGTCACCTATTTGGGGAAATAGGTGTGGGGTACTTTCTGTTCCTTTACCAGATCACTAAAAAGGAAGTATCAAGCCCTTTTTCTGGCGCCGTTGTGTTTAGAGTTTTTGTTGAAGTTTAGTTTCAGTTTTTTTGAAGGTTTGAGCCACCGAGTATGAGATCAAACCGAACTTAGTTTTCATGGTTTAGTGGGACCAATTTGGATGCTCTGCTTCTGAAGATGTCGGTATGCACTTGCATAATATCACTGAATTGTGCAACATGACATGCATTAGAGTTTATGACCCCGACGCTTTGAAGTTGCATCTATTTCCTTTCTCTCTGAGAGAAAAAGAAAAAGAATGGATTCTAGCTTTACCTAGAGGCAATATAACTTCTTGGGCTGATTGTTGCAGCGAATTTTTCTGTAAGTTTTGTCCACCTCCGAAAATATGCAACTTCGTTCTCTAATTATAGGTGATACGTCCATTTTGCATCATGCTTTTATATCGATATTTATTGCATTGTGGGCTGTTATTACACATTATGTCACAATACTTATGCCTATTCTCTCTCATTTTACAAAGTTTACATAAAGTGGGAGAATGCCGGCAGCCGGAATTCTGGGCTGGAAAAGGAGCAAATATTAGAGACCTATTCTGCACAACTCCAAAAGTCTTGAAACTTCATAGAGGCACGTTTTGGAATATATAAAAAATACTGGAGAAAGAATCAACCAGAGGGGGCCCACACCCTGGCCACGAGGGTGGGGGGCGCGCCCTACCCCCTGGGTGTGCCCCTGCCTCGTGGGCCCCCTGGCAGGCCTCCGGTGCCCATCTTCTTCTATATGAAGTCTTTCACCCTGGAAAAAATCATAAGGAAGCTTTCGGGACGAAACACCGCCGCCATGGGGAGGAACCTTGGCGGAACCAATCTAGGGCTCCGGCCGAGTTATTCTGCTGGGGAAACATCCCTCCGGGAGGGGGAAATCATCACCATCGATCCTCTCATCAGGAGGGGGTCAATCTTCATCAACATCTTCACCAGCACCATCCCCTCTAAAACCCTAGTTCATCTCTTGTATCCAATCTTTGTCTCAAAGCCTCAGATTGGTACCTGTGGGTTGCCCGTAGTGTTGATTACTCCTTGTAGGTGATGCTAGTTGGTTTATTTGGTGGAAGATCATATGTTCAGATCCTTTATGCATATTAATACCCCTCTGATTATGAACATGAATATGATTTGTTAGTAGTTACGTTTGTTCCTGAGGACATGGGAGAAGTCTTGCTATAAGTAGTCATGCGAATTTGGTATTTGTTCGATATTTTGATGAGATGTATGTTGTCTCTCCTCTAGTGGTGTTATGTGAACGTCGACTACATGACACTTCACCATTATTTGAGCCTAGAGGAAGGCGTTGGGAAGTAATAAGTAGATGATGGGTTGCTAGAGTGATAGAAGCTTAAACCCTAGTTTATGCGTTGCTTCGTAAGGGGCTGATTTGGGTCCATATGTTTCATGCTATGGTTAGGTTTACTTTAATACTTATTTTGTAGTTGCGGATGCTTGCAATAGGGGTTATTCATAAGTGGGATGCTTGTCCAAGGAAGGGCAGTACCCAAGCACCGGCCCAGCCACATATCAAATTATCAAAGTAAAGAACGCAAATCATATGAGCGTGATGAAAACTAGCTTGACGATAATTCCCATGTGTCCTCGGGAGCGTTTTCCTTCATATAAGAGTTTGTCCAGGCTTGTCCTTTGCTACAAAAAGGATTGGGCCATCTTGCTGCACCTTATTTACTTTTATTACTTGTTGCCCGTTACAAATTACCTTATCACAAAACTATCTATTACCGATAATTTCAGTGCTTGCAGAGAATACCTTACTGAAAACCGCTTGTCATTTCCTTCTGCTCCTCATTGGGTTCGACACTCTTACTTATCGAAAGGACTATGATAGATCCCCTATACTTGTGGGTCATCAAGACTCTTTTCTGGTGCCGTTTCTGGGGAGTGAAGCGCCTTTGGTAGGTGGGATTTGGTAAGGAAAATTTTATATAGTGTGCTGAAATTTACTGTCACTTGTTACTATGGAACATAATCCTTTGAGGGGCTTGTTTGGGGTATCTTCACCCCGGCCAGTAGAGCAAAGAGTTGCTCCTCAACCTACTGAACCTACTGAAAATGTTTACTTTGAAATTCCTTCGGGTATCATAGAGAAACTACTAGCTAATCCTTTTACAGCAGATGGAACATTACATCCCGATTTGCACCTAATCTATGTGGATGAAGTTTGTGGATTATTTAAGCTTGCAGGTATGCCCGAGGATGTTATCAAGAAGAAGGCCTTCCCTTTATCTTTGAAGGGAAAGGCATTGACATGGTTTAGGCTATGTGATGACATGGGATCATGGAACTACAACCGATTGAAATTGGAATTTCATCAGAAGTTTTATCCTATGCATCTTGTTCATCGTGATCGCAATTATATATATACTTTTTGGCCTCGTGAAGGAGAAAGCATCGCTCAAGCTTGGGGGAGGCTTAAGTCAATGTTATATTCATGCCCCAATCATGAGCTCTCAAAAGAAATTAAAATTCAAAAATTTTATGCTCGGCTTTGTCTCAACAATCGCTCCATGCTTGATACTTCTTGTACTGGCTCTTTTATGATGAAGACTATTGAATTCAAATGGGATTTATTGGAAAGAATTAAATGCAACTCTGAAGATTGGGACCTCGATGAAGGTAAGGAGTCAGGTATAACACCTAAGTTTGATTGTGTTAAATCTTTTATGGATATCGATGTTTTTCGTGAATTTAGCACTAAATATGGACTTGACTCTGAGATAGTAGCTTCTTTCTGTGAATCATTTGCTACTCATCTTGATCTCCCTAAGGAGAAGTGGTTTAAATATCATCCTCCCATTGAAGTAAAAGTAGTTGAACCTATTAAAGTTGAAGAAAAGACTATCACTTATAATGTTGATCCTATTGTTCCTATCGCTTATATTGAGAAACCACCTTTCCCTGTTAGAATAAAGGATCATGCTAAAGCTTCAATTGTGTTTCGTAAGAGTAATACGAGAACACCTACACCCTTTGAGCAAATTAAAGTTGAACCTAGTATTGCTATGGTTAAAGATCTCTTAGCCGATAATATTGATGGGCATGTTATTTATTTCTGTAATGAAGCTGCTAGAATTGCTAGACCCGATACTAAGGGTAAACATAGACCTGTTGTTGGCATGCCTATTATTTCTGTTAAAATAGGAGATCATTGTTATAATGGCTTATGTGACATGGGTGCTAGTGCAATATCTCATTCCTTATACAAGAAATTATGCATGATATTGCACCTGCTGAAATAGAAGAAATTGATGGTACAATTAAGCTTGCCAATAGAGATACTATTTCACCAGTTGGGATTGTTAGAGATGTTGAAGTTTTGTGTGGGAAGGTTAAATATCCTACTGATTTTCTTGTTCTTGGTTCCCCACAAGATGACTTTTGTCCCATTATATTTGGTAGACCCTTCTTGAATACTGTAAATGCTAAGATAGACTGCGAAAAGGATATTGTTACTGTTGGTTTAGGGGATATGTCTGATGATTTTTAACTTTTCTAAATTTCGTAGACAACCCCATGATAAAGAATTGCCGAGTGAAGATGAAATTATTGGTCTTGCTTCTATTGCCGTGCCTCCTAATGATCCTTTAGAGCAATATTTTCTAGACAATCAAAATGATATGTTTATGAATGAAAGAAGGGAAATATATGAAATATTCTTTAAACAGGGACCTATTTTGAAACACAACTTGCCTGTTGAAATACTAGGGGATCCTCCTCCACCCAAGGGTGATACCGTGTTTGAGCTTAAACCATTACCTGATACTCTTAAATATGCTTATCTTGATGAAAAGAAGATATATCCTGTTATTATTAGTGCTAACCTTATAGAGCAAGAAGAAAAGAAATTATTGAAAACTCTGAAGAAGCACCGTGGTGCTATTGGATATACTCTTGATGATCTTAAGGGCATTAGTCCCACTCTATGCCAACAAAAAATAAAATTGGAGAAAGACGCTAAACCAGTTGTTGACCACCAACGACGGTTAAATCCTAAGATGAAAGAAGTGGTAAGAAAAGAAATACTAAAGCTTCCGGAGGTAGGTATAATTTATCCCATTGCTGATAGTCAGTGGGTAAGTCCTGTCCATTATGTTCCTAAGAAGGGAGGTATTACTGTCGTTCCTAATGATAAAGATGAATTGATCCCACAAAGAATTGTTACAGGTTATAGAATGGTAATTGATTTCCGCAAATTGAATAAAGATACTAAAAAGGATCATTACCCTTTACCTTTTATTGGTCAAATGTTAGAAAGATTATCCAAACATACACATTTTTGCTTTCTAGATGGTTATTCTGGTTTCTCTCAAATACCTGTGTCAAAAGAGGATCAAGAAAAGACCGCTTTTACTTGTCCTTTCGGTACCTTTTCTTATAGACGTATGCCTTTTGGTTTATGCAATGCACCTGCTACCTTTCCAAGATGCATGACTGCTATAATCTCTGACTTCTGTGAAAAGATTGTTGAGGTTTTCATGAATGATTTCTCCGTATATGGAACTTCTTTTGATGATTGCTTAAGCAATCTTGATCGAGTTTTGCAGAGATGTGAAGAAACTAATCTTGTCTTGAATTGGGAGAAGTGCCACTTTATGGTTAATGAAGGTATTGTCCTGGGACATAAAATTTCTGAAAGAGGTATTGGATTTGATAAAGCTAAAGTTGATGCTACTGAAAAGATGCCGTGTCCTAGGGACATTAAAGGTATAAGAAGTTTCCTTGGTCATGCTGGTTTTTATAGCAGGTTCATTAAAGACTTCTCAAAAATTTCTAGGCCTATGACTAATCTCTTACAAAAAGATGTTCCTTTTGTCTTCCATGATGATTGTGTAGCATTTGAAATACTTAAGAAAGCCTTGATTTCTGCACCTATTGTTCAGCCACCTAATTGGAATTTACCCTTTGAAATTATGTGTGATGCTAGTGATTATGCTGTAGGTGCTGTTCTAGGACAAAGAGTTGATATGAAGTTAAATGTTATAAAATATGCTAGTAAAACTCTAGACAGTGCGCAAAGAAATTATGCTACTACTAAAAAAGAATTTTTAGCGGTTGTATTTGCTGGTGATAAGTTCAGACCTTATATTGTTGATTCTAAAGTAACTGTTCACACTGATCATGCTTCTATTAAATATCTTATGGAAAAGAAAGATGCTAAACCCAGACTTATTAGATGGGTTCTCTTACTACAAGAATTTGATTTGCATATTATTGATAGAAAGGGAGCTGAGAACCCCGTTGCAGACAACTTGTCTAGGTTAGAGAATGTTCTTGATGAACCACTACCTATTGATGATAGCTTTCCTGATGAACAATTAGCTGTCATAAATGTTTCTCGTACTGCTCCATGGTATGCTGATTATGCAATTACATTGTTGCTAAATTTATACCACCTAGTTTCACATACCAGCAAAAGAAAAAGTTCTTCTATGATTTAAGACATTACTTCTGGGATGACCCACACCTTTATAAAGAAGGAGTAGGTGGTGTTATTAGACGTTTGTGTACCTGAGCATGAACAGGAATAGATCCTATGCAAGTGTCACTCTGAAGCTTATGGAGGACACCACGCTGGAGACAGAACTGGACATAAGGTATTGCAATCCGGTTTTTATTGGCCTACTCTCTTCAAAGATGCCCGTAAGTTTGTCTTATCTTGTGATGAATGCCAAAGAATTGGTAATATTAGTAGACGTCAAGAAATGCCTATGAACTATTCACTTATTATTGAACCATTTGATGTTTGGGGCTTTTATTATATGGGATCTTTTCCTTCCTCTAATGGGTACACACAGATTTTAGTTGCTGTTGAGTACGTTACTAAGTGGGTAGAAGCTATTCCAACTAGTAGTGCTGATCATAACACCTCTATTAAGATGCTTAAAGAAGTTATTTTTCCGAGGTTTGGAGCCCCTAGATATTTAATGACTGATGGTGGTTCACATTTTATTCATGGTGCTTTCCGTAAAATGCTTGCTAAGTATGATGTTAACCATAGAATTGCATCTCCATACCATCCACAGTCTAGCGCTCAAGTAGAACTTAGTAATAGAGAGCTCAAATTAATTTTGCAAAAGACTATTAATAGATCTAGAAAGAATAGGTCCAAGAAACTTGATGATGCATTATGGGCCTATAGAACTACATATTAAAATCCTATGGTATGTCTCCCTACAAAATGGTTTATGGAAAAGCATGTCACTTACCTCTCGAATTAGAACACAAGGCATATTGGGCCATTAAAGAGCTCAATTATGATTTCAAACTTGCTGGTGAGAAGAGGCTATTTGAAATTAGCTCACTTGATGAATGGAGAACCCAGGCCTACGAGAATGCAAACTGTTTAAAGAAAAAATTAAAAGATGGCATGACAAAAGGATACAAAAGCGTGATTTTAATGTAGGTGATTATGTTTTGCTATACAACTCTCGTTTAAGGTTTTTTGCAGGAAAACTTCTCTCTAAATGGGAAGGTCCTTACATTATCGAGGAGGTCTATCGTTCCAGTGCCATAAAAATCAACAACTTCGAAGGCACAAATCCGAAGGTGGTGAACGGTCAAAGAATCAAACATTATATCTCAGGTAATCCAATAAATGTTGAAACTAATGTTATTGAAACCGTAACCCTAGAGGAATATATAACGGACACTTTCCAGAACGTTTCAGACTCTGAAAAGGAATAGGTCTGTGGTACGGTAAGTAAACCGACTCCAAAATAGTTCTAATGGCAATTTTCTCCGTTTTGGAATATTTAAGAAAATAGGAAGATAAGAAGTAGTCCGAAGAGGACACGAGGCATCCATGAGGGTGGAGGGTGGGCCCTACCCCCTGGGCGCCCCCCTGCCTCATGGGTACCTCGTGTGCTCTCCGGACTCCGTTTTCTTTCATGATACTTCTTTCGGTCGGTAAAAATTCATTATATAATATCCCGAAGGTTTTGACCACCGTAACACGCGAATATCTCCTGTTTTTGTTTTGAGCTGTTTTTCTGACAGTTCTAGATCACCATGACGTCTTCGAGCGCACCCAAGGACAAGTTTTTCGAGAAGGTCATCAACCCCTAACTCGCGGAGGTGCTGCAACACCCTCAAACCATTGAGATGCATGAGGGGGTGCTGCACATCCGCAATGTTGAGGGACCATGGAAGACCGGAAGCGCGGAGACAAGGCTCGAAGCAATGGAGCAACAAGTTTTCAAGTGCTAGGAGATGGTGGAACGTGGACTCGACGCCAATCACATAATGATCATGGAGTTCACCAACAATCACAAGCTGGATGCCAAGAACATAGGGGAGGCCATCTTCAAGCTTCATGAGAAAATCGAGCGCCTCCAAGCCCAGATCTATGACCTGCAAAACCAAAACTGTGAGTATGAATACATATTCAAGAGGATGAGTTTGGCTGCAGATTTGAGGATCCCGGAGACTTGATCATCCTTTTACTATGATGAGCCTATGCCCTGGAAGATGGAAGAAAATCCTACATCATCAACAACTCCATCATCACCACCCCCGAGGAAAGAGATATAATCACATGGGTATGGGCACTCCCCTTGGCAACTGCCAAGCTTGGGGGAGGTGCCCCGGTACCGTATCACCATCACACTCCTATCTTTACCGTTTTGCTTAGTTTGATCCTTTTGGTTATATCTTGATCTAGTAGAATAAGTTTAAGTATGATCTAGTTTTGAGTTTGGCTTTATGATCCTTCTATGTAATCGAGTCCATGAGCTATATATATATAATAAAGATTAGTGTTGAGTCAAGGGCTTGATTATCCTGCTATGATCTTGAGGGAATAAAAATAAAAGAAAAGATAAAGAATAAAAAGAATTAAAGAGATCATATTGATCTTATGGAGATTAATGACTTCACATATAAAGAGTATGATGAATAAAAGTTGTTGAGAGTTGACAAACATAGTTTTGGTCATCATTGCAATTAATAGGAAATAATAAAGAAAGAGAGTTTTTCACATATAAATATACTATCTTGGACATCTTTTATGATTGTGAGCACTCATTAAAATATGACATGCTAAAGAGTTGATGTTGGACAAGGAAGGCAACATAATGGGTTATGTGTTCTTATATCCGAAATAAAGTATATTGTCATGGATCATCCAACATGTTGAGCTTGCCTTTGCCCCTTATGATAGCCAAATTCTTTGCACCAAGTAGAGATACTACTTGTGCTTCCAAATATCCTTAAACCCAATTTTGCCATGAGTGTCCACCATACCTACCTATGGATTGAGTAAGATCCTTCAAGTAAGTTGTCATTGTTGCATGCAATAAAAATTGCTCTCTAAATATGTATGATCTATTAGTGTGGGGAAAATAATCTTTATATGATCTTGTGATGTGCAAGCAATAAAAGTGACGGACTGCATAATAAAGGTCCATATCACAAGTGGCAATATAAAGTGACGTTCTTTCGCATTAAGATTTTGTGCATCCAACCATAAAGGCACATGAAAACCTCTGCTTCCCTCTGCGAAGGGCCTATCTTTTATTCTTGCCTTATACCTTATGCAAGAGTCATGGTGATCTTCATGTTTCCTTTTTACATTTTATCCTCTGGCAAGCACATTGTGTTGGAAAGATCTTGATATATATATATATATATATATATATCCAATTGGATGTAAGTTAGCATGAACTATTATTTTTGACGTTACCCTTGAGGTAAAAGGTTGGGAGGCAACACTACAAGCCCCTATCTTTCTCTGTGTCCAATTAAAAGTTCATACCCATAAGTATTGCGTGAGTGTTAGCAATTGTGAAAGACTAAATGATAGTTGAGTATGTGGACTTGCTGAAAAGCTCTTACAATGACTCTTTCCGATGTTATGATAAATTGCAATTGCTTCAATGACCGGGATTATAGTTTGTTGGTTTTCAGTAAAGTTTCTGATTCATACTTGACATTGTGAATAGATTGTTACTTTAGCATAAGAAATCATATGACAATATTTATATATGTTGCTGTTATAATAATGATCATGATGCCCTCATGTCCATACATTATTTTATCCACACCTCTATCTCTAAACATGTGGACATATTTTTTGTTATCGGCTTCCGCTTGAGGACAAGCGAGGTCTAAGCTTGGGGGAGTTGATACGTCCATTTGCATCATGCTTTTATATCGATATTTATTGCATTATGGGCTGTTATTACACATTATGTCACAATACTTATGCCTATTCTCTCTCATTTTACAAGGTTTACATAAAGTGGGAGAATGCCGGCAGCCGGAATTCTGGGTTGGAAAAGGAGCACATATTAGAGACCTATTCTGCACAACTCCAAAATTCCTGAAACTTCACGGAGGCACGTTTTGGAATATATAAAAAATACTGGAGAAATAATCAACCAGAGGGGGCCCACACCCTGGCCACGAGGGCAGGGGAGCGCGCCCTACCCTCCTGGGTGCGCCCCCTTGCCTCGTGGGCCCCCTGGCAGGCCTCCGGTGCCCATCTTTTGCTATATGAAGTCTTTCACCCTAGAAAAAATCATAAGGAAGTTTTTGGGATGAAACACCGCCGCCACGAGGCGGAACCTTGGCGGAACCAATCTAGGGCTCCGGCGGAGCTGTTCTGCCAGGGAAACATCCCTCCGGGAGGGGGAAATCATCACCATCGTCATCACCATCGTTCCTCTCATCAGGAGGGGTCAATCTCCATCAACATCTTCACCAGCACCATCTCCTCTCAAACCCTATTTCATCTCTTGTATCCAATCTTTGTCTCAAAACCTCAAATTGGTACCTGTGGGTTGCTAGTAGTGTTGATTACTCCTTGTAGTTGATGCTAGTTGGTTTATTTGGTGGAAGATCATATGTTCAGATCCTTTATGCATATTAATACCCCTCTGATTATGAACGTGAATATGATTTGTGAGTAGTTACGTTTTTTCCTGAGGACATGGGAGAAGTCTTGCTATAAGTAGTCATGTGAATTTGGTATTCGTTCGATATTTTGATGAGATGTTGTCTCTCCTCTAGTGGTGTTATGTGAACGTCGACTATATGACACTCCACCATTATTTGGGCCTAGAGGAGGGCATTGGGAAGTAATAAGTAGATGATTGGTTGCTACAGTGATAGAAGTATAAACCCTAGTTTATGCGTTGCTTCGTAAGGGGCTGATTTGGATCCATATGTTTCATGCTATGGTTAGGTTTACCTTAATACTTCTTTTGTAGTTGCGGATGCCTGCAATAGGGGTTAATCATAAGTGGGATGCTTGTCCAAGGAAGGGCAGTACCCAAGCACCGGTCCACCCACATATCAAATTATCAAAGTAACGAACATGAATCATATGAGCCTGATGAAAACTAGCTTGACGATAATTCCCATGTGTCCTCGGGAGCGTTTTCCTTCATATAAGAGTCTGTCCAGGCTTGTCCTTTGCTACAAAAAGGATTGGGCCATCTTGCTGCACCTTATTTACTTTTATTACTTGTTGCCCGTTACAAACTACCTTATCACAAAACTATCTGTTACCGATAATTTCAGTGCTTGCAGAGAATACCTTACTGAAAACCGCTTGTCATTTACTTCTGCTCCTCGTTGGGTTTGACACTCCTACTTATCAAAAGGACTACGATAGATCCCCTATACTTGTGGGTCATCAATAGGTTTCAAGCACGAAGAACATGAGTCACTAGCGTTTGCGTGGGATGGAATGAAAGAAGGCATAGGGAACTATCCTAACAATGGAATGGAGGAATGGATAATCCTTCATATGTTTTATAATGGTTTAAATCATATGTCAAAAACTATGTTCAATACAACTGCAGGGGAACAATCATGGGAAATCCCATGGATGATGTCAAGAAACTACTTGATGATATGCAAGAAAACCATACCCAATGGCATCTTGAATGAACTACCACCAAAAGAGTGAAAGCAATTGAAGATAACAATGAGGAGTTGACAGCCCGTCATGAAAGGTAAAGAAGAGGTAAATGGGAATGCCATCACTAATGAAGAAATTAGTGATGTGAACTTTATTGATCGCAATAGCTATAATCCGAATTACAAAAATAATGGATATCCTCCTAGACTTCCTTATCATACAATAGTGGAGCATCAAATAATTTTAATGGAGCTAGTAGCAGTAATAGAAATACTCTTGAAGATACTTTGAAAAGTTTTATCGCTAGTTAAACTCAGCAAAATGAAAACTTCAAAAATATTTTGAAGAATCATGATAACTTATGTGGTCAATTGACTAGTAAGATTGTTGGACTAACAAATGATGTGCATATGTTTGAAGTAAGATCTAAGAATATGGAAGCACAAGTGACTAAAATTGCAGAGAGACAAACATTGATCCTAGCTACGTTTGCAGGTAAACTGTAACCTAACCCGGTTGAAATGTCAAGATGGTAAGAAGCAACAAAGAGAAGAACAAATGACTAAAATTGCACGAGCCAAACATTGATCCTAGCTAAGTTTGCAGGTAAACCATAACCAAACCCAGTTGAAGATGTCAAGATGGTAAGATGCAACAAAGAGAAGAACAAGTGACTAAAATTGCAGAGACCCAAACATTTATCATAGCTAAGTTTGTAGGTAAATCGTAACCTAGCCCGGTTGAAGATGTCAAGATGGTAAGAAGCAATGAAGAGAAGACCGAAGAACTTGACACAAGTCATGTACCAGAATATAACCACACCATTGCGGACTTCGTAAACATGATATCAATGAAGTACCCACTACCTGAGGTATCTAACAACGAGGCATATAATGTCTTTGTTGACCTGGTTGTAGACAAGGTACGTGAGTTAGATGATAAAAAAGCTTTACAGTAAGTTACCAGCTAAGTCGAAGATGCTTTTGAGCCTACTATAGAGATTGAGATTGGTTTAAATAAGTTGAGCGCCTTATGTGATCTAGAGGCTAGTGTTTCTACTATCCCTAAGTCTGTTTATGATAAACTCAATCTCTAGGTCCTTATGTTATTACTGTGATTAGATTGAATATGGCTAATTCTACTTTTACTCAGGCAGTAGGAATTAAGCATGGAGTTATAGTTCAAATAAATGGTTTCCATGTCATGATTGATCTTGTGATAGTTGATATGCCTGAAGATCCTATTGCTCCAATAATTCTCGGTAGACCTTTTCTATGGACTATCAAAGCTGTGATAAATGTGTTTTAGGAGAATCTTAGATTTGATTTACCAACTAAAGATCCTTTTGTAAGACATTTCCTTAGGAAAAACAAAATGAAGGCCTACACCGGAGAAGGCATTGTTGTGAATGCCAAAAGCTATGGTCTCAGTGTGCTGCACCACCTTGATCACCACTACGATCGAGCTAGCTGACTGAAAACAAGCGCTTCGTGGTAGGCAACCCATGCGAATAAAGTTGATAAGTAATTTCTATTTTTGTTTCAATAAAAAGAGTGCTTCATGTTCTAGATAAAGAAGTTGAATTTGGAAGAGTTGTTCTAATAAAGGCCTTGCTATGTGCAAATTAAATTATGTGTTGTATTGATGTTTGGATGCCTGGAAATATGCTTATGTATTGTGTTGGAACTAACCCCATAGGAGAAAGAGGAAAAAAGAGAAGTTTCAGAAGAAACAGATCAAAAGGCGGCATTTCAGGCGACCATGGCGGCCGTTTGGGCGGTTGCATGACCTACTAGCGGTTCCAGCAGAAAACAACGAGAGGCGACAGGACATGCGCCCATATGAGCGGTCGTTTGAAACCTTCACAGAAAAGAAAGAGAATCCAGTGTGTTTGACGGTGTTCCATATGGGCCATGGGCAGCCGTGCCTGTTTCAGCGGTCATATGACATCCTCGACCAGAAGAAGAAAACAACCAGAGTGTTCGATAATGTTCTTAGAGGAGTATGATGTTGTTACTATCGTAGGAGTACGATGTGGTCATATTCATATTTTTTTTTATCCAAATTTGAGTTTGGCTTGGATTCGTTAATGTTCACATGGAGTATGATGTTTTCTTCTTCTGGTCGAGGATGTCATATGACCGCTGAAACAGGCACGGCATATTCAGCGAAGTATGATGTTCTTAGAGGAGTATGATGTTGTTACTATCGTAACAACATCGTGCTTGTTTCAGCGGTCATATTCAGTTCAAATCCTTTGATCCCCAATTTATTTTCCTAAACAGGCACGGCATATGACCGCCCATGTCTAGGAAATGCATATTTTTTATCCAAATTTGAGTTTGGCTTGGATTCGTTAATGTTCTTAGAGGAGTATGATGTTGTTACTACCGTAGGATCAATATTGTTTAATTGTAATGGACTACAATTTTTTTGGTAGATGTCTACGAGGAGGTCCACTCGCGTACGCAGTGCTTCGAGTTCATCCACCGCACCACCACAACAAGTTTTCACTCAATGGATCATCTTCACCAACCGTGAGGCAAGGTAGAAATTTCAGATGCTTAGTACAAGAACATCAAAGCAACAAGGTGGGGTTGCGAGTCAACACTCGCTAAGCTAGGTATTACCAATGATCACAATTTGGTATGTGATAATGTTGGGTTGCATCATTTGGTGTATCACAGATGTGAGACATATGAACGCATGCCGCTTCAGTTCCTTAGTACTCTCTTGCATGGGCTCATGCCAAATTCATATGAGGAAGAGAGGATCACGTTCCATCTCTTGGAGCAGGACTTCAACATCACTCTCAATGTGTGGTGTAACCACTTCAGCTTCCCCAAAAATGATGATGGCATACGTTATGATTATGATTTTACTAACATGCACCCAAGGCAATCCTTCTACTAGATGAGTGTCCATTGTTGGGGAACGCAGTAATTTCAAAAAAATTCCTACGCACATGCAAGATCTATCTAGGTGATGCATAGAAACGAGAGGGGAGAGTGTTTTCTACGTACCCTCGTAGACCGAAAGCGGAAGCATCCAGTAACGCGGTTGATGTAGTCGAACGTCTTCGCGATCCAACCGATCCAAGTACCGAACGCACGGCACATCCGTGATCTGCACACGTTCAGCTCGGTGACGTCCCTCGAACTCTTGATCCAGTTGAGGCCGAGGGAGAGTTTCGTTAGCACGACGGCGTGGTGACGGTGATGATGAAGTTACCGACGCAGGGCTGCCTAAGCACTACGACAATATGACTGAGGTGTAAAACTGTGGAGGGGGGGGCACCGCAAACGGCTAAAGGTCAACTTGTGTGTCTATGGGGTGACCCCTCCCTCGTATATAAAGGAGGGGAGGAGGAGAGGGCCTGCCTAGGAGGAGGCGCGCCCAAGGGGGGGCAATCCTACTCCAAGTAGGTTTGCCCCCCTTTCCTATTCCTACTAGGAGAAGAAGGAAGGAGGAGGAGAGGAGAAGGAAAGGGGGGGGGGGGGCGCCCCCAAACCCTAAACCAATTTGGTTTGGGCCTAAGGGGTCGCGCCCCACCACTTGCCTGCTGCCCTCCTTGTCCACTAGGGCCCATTAAGGCCCATTGACTCCCCGGGGGGGGGGGGGGTTCCAGTAACCCCCCGGTACTCCGATAAAAGCCCGAACTCATTCAGAACCCTTCCAATATATCGATCTTTATGTATCGACCATTTCGAGACTCCTCGTCATGTCCATGATCATATCCGGGACTCTGAACGACCTTCGCTACATCAAAACACATAAAATCATAATACCGATCGTCACCGAACGTTAAGCGTGCAGACCCTACGGGTTCGAGAACTATGTAGACATGACCGAGACTCATCTCCGGTCAATAACCAATAGAGGAACCTGGATGCTCATGTTGGTTCCTACATATTCTATGAACATCTTTATCGGTCAAACCGCATAACAACATACGTTGTTCCCTTTGTCATCGGTATGTTACTTGCCCGAGATTCGATCATCGGTATCTCAATACCTAGTTCAATCTCATTACCGGCAAGTCTCTTTACTCGTTTTGTAATGCATCATCCCGTAACTAGCTCATTAGTCACATTGCTTGCAAGGCTTATAGTGATGTGCATTACCGAGAGGGCCCAGAGATACCTCTTTGACAATCGGAGTGACAAATCCTAATATTGATCTATGCCAACTCAATAAACACCATCGGAGACACCTGTAGAGCATCTTTATAATCACCCAGTAATGTTGTGACGTTTGATAGCACACTAAGTGTTCCTCCGGTATTCGGGAGTTGCATAATCTCATAGTCATAGGAACATGTATAAGTTATGAAGAAAGCAATAGCAATAAACTAAACGATCATAGTGCGAAGCTAACAGATGGGTCAAGTAAATCACATCATTCCCTAATGATGTGATCCCGTTCATCAAATGACAACTCTTGTACATGGCTAAAAACTTAACCATCTTTGATTAACGAGCTAGTCAAGTAGAGGCTTACTAGTGACACTCGGTTTGTCTATGTATTCACACACATACTAAGTTTTCGGTTAATACAATTCTGGCATGAATAATAAACATTTATCATTATGTAAGGAAATATAAATAACAACTTTATTATTGCCTCTAGGGCATATTTCCTTCAGTCTCCCACTTGCACTAGAGTCAATAGTCTAGTTCACATCTTCATGTGATTGAACACCAATAGTTCACATCTTTATGTGATTAGTTCACATCTCCATGTGACTAATACCCAAAGGGTTTACTAGAGTCAGTAGTCTAGTTCACATCGCTATGTGATTAACACCCAAGGAGTGATCATGTTTTGCTTTGTGAGAGGATTTTAGTGAACGGGTCTGCCACATTCAGAGCCATATGTATTTTGCAAATTTTCTATGTCTACAATGCTCTGCACGAAGCTACTTCTAGCTAATCGCTCCCATTTCAATATGTATCCAGATTGAGACTTAGAGTCATCCGGATCGGTGTCAAAGCTTGCATCGACGTAACCCTTTACGACGAACCTTTTGTCACCTCCATAACCGAGAAACATGTCCTTATTCCACTAAGGATAATTTTGACCGATGTCCAGTGATCCACTCCTGGATCACTATTGTACCCTCTTGCCAAACTCATGGTGAGGTACACAATAGGTCTGGTACACAACATAGCATACTTTATAGAACCTATGACTGGGGCATAGGGAATGACTTTTCATTCTTTTTTCTATTTTCTGCCGTGGTCGGGTTTTGAGTCTTTACTCAACTTCACACCTTGCAACACATGCAAAAACTCCTTCTTTGACTGTTCCATTTTGAACTGCTTCAAAACCTTGTCAAGGTATGTACTCATTGAAAAAACTTATCAAGCGTCTTGATCTATATCTATAAATCTTGATGATCAATATGTAAGAAGATTCACCGAGGTCTTTATTTGAAAAACTCCTTTCAAACACTCCTTTATGCTTTCCAGAAAATTCTACATCATTTCCGATCAACAATATGTCATTCACATATACTTATTAGAAAGGTTGTAGTGCTCCCACTCACTTTCTTGTAAATACAGGCTGCACTGCAAGTCTGTATAAAACCATATGTTTTGATCACCTTATCAAAGCATATATTCCATCTCCGAGATGATTGCACCAGTCCATAGATGGATCGCTGGAGCTTGCACACTTTGTCAGCATCTTTAGGATTGACAAAACCTTCTTGTTGCATCATATACAACTCTTCTTTAAGAACTCCATTAAGGAATGTAGTTTTTGACATCCATTTGCCAGATTTCATGAAATGTGGCAATTTCTAACATGATTCAGCCAGATTTTAAGCATTGATACGAGTAAGAAAATCTCATCGTAGTCAACATCTTTAATTTGTCAAAAACCCTTTTCGACAAGTCAAGCTTTGTAGATAGTAACACTACTATCAGCTGTTGGGGAATGTAGTAATTTCAAAAAAAAATCTACACACACGCAAGATCATGGTTATGCATAGCATCGAGAGGGGAGAGTGTTGTCCACGTACCCTCATAGACCGAAAGCGGAAGCGTTATGACAATGCGGTTGATGTAGTCGTACGTCTTCACGATCGACCGATCCTAGTACCGAACGTACGACACCTCCGCGATCTGCACACGTTCAGCTCGGTGACGTCCCACGAACTCTTAATCCAGTAGAGCTTCGAGGGAGAGCTTCGTCGGCACAACGGCGTGATGATTGTGATGATGAAGCTACCGGCGTAGGACTTCGCCTAAGCACTACGATGATATGACCGAGGTGAATTATGGTGGAGGGGGGCACCGCACACGGCGAAGAGATCAATGATCAACTTGTGTGTCTATGGGGTGCTCCCCTCCCCCGTATATACATGAGTGGAGGAGGGGAAGGGCCAACCCTCTACTATGGCGCGCCCTAGGGAGTCCTACTCCCGGTGTCCCCCATTCCATGTAGTAGGAGTAGGAGAGAAGGAAGGAGGAGAGAGGGAGAAGGAAAGGGGGCGCCGCCCCCTCCCCTTCCTAGTCCAATTCGGACCAGAGGGGGAGGGGGTGCGCGGCCTGCCCTGGTCGCCCCTCTCTCTCTCCACTAAGGCCCATAAGGCTCATTAAACTCCCCTGGGGGTTCCGGTAACCCCTCGGTACTCCGGTATATTCCCAAACTCACTCGGAACCCTTCCGATGTCCAAACATAGTCATCCAATATATCGATCTTTATGTCTCGACCATTCCGAGATTCCTCGTTATGTCCGTGATCATATCCGGGACTCCGAACTACCTTCGGTACATCAAAACACATAAACTCATAATACCGATCGTCACCGAACATTAAGCGTGCGGACCCTATGGGTTCGAGAACTATGTAGACATGACCGAGACTCATCTCTGGTCAATAACCAATAGCGGAACCTAGATGCTCATTTTGGTTCCTACATATTCTACGAAGATCTTTATCGGTCAAACCGCATAATAACATACGTTGTTCCCTTTGTCATCGGTATGCTACTTGCCCGAGATTCGATCGTCGCTATCTCAATACCTAGCTCACTCTCGTTACCGGCAAGCCTCTTTACTCATTCTGTAATGTATCATCCCGTAACTAACTCATTAGTCACATTGCATGCAAGGCTTATAGTGATGTGCATTACCGAGAAGGCCCAGAGAAACCTCCCCGACAATCGGAGTGACAAATCCTAATCTCGATCTATTCCAACTCAAAAAGTACCATCAGAGACACCTGTAGAGCACCTTTATAATCGCCCAGTTACGTTGCGACGTTTGGTAGCACACAAAGTGTTCCTCCGGTATTCGGGAGTTGCATAATCTCATAGTCATAGGAACATGTATAAGTCATGAAGAAAGCAATAGCAACATACTAAATGATCAAATGCTAAGCTAACAGAATGGGTCAAGTCAATCACATCACTCTATAATGATGTGATCCCGTTAAGCAAATGACATCTCATGTCCATGGCTAGGAAACTTAACCATCTTTGATTCAACGAGCTAGTCAAGTAGAGGCATACTAGTGACACTCTGTTTGTCTATGTATTCACACATGTACTAAGTTTCCGGTTAATACAATTCTAGCATGAATAATAAATATTTATCATGATATAAGGAAATATAAATAACAACTTTATTATTGCCTCTAGGGCATATTTCCTTCAGTCTCCCACTTGCACTAGAGTCAATAATCTAGATTACACAGTAATGGTTCTAACACCCATGGAGTCTTGGTGCTGATCATGTTTTGCTCGTGAGAGAGGCTTAGTCAATGGATCTGCAACATTCAGATCCGTATGTATCTTGCAAATCTCTATGTCTCCCCCCTTGACTTGATCGTGGATGGAATTGAAGCGTCTCTTGATGTGCTTGGTTCTCTTGTGAAATCTGGATTCCTTTGCCAAGGCAATTGCACCAGTATTGTCACAAAAGATTTCATTGGACCCGATGCACTAGGTACGACACCTCGATCGGGTATGAACTCCTTCATCCAGACTCCTTCATTTGCTGCTTCCGAAGTAGCTATGTACTCCGCTTCACACATAGATCCCGCCACGACGCTTTGCTTGGAACTGCACCAACTGACAGCTCCACCGTTCAAAATAAACACGTATCCGGTTTGTGACTTAGAGTCATCCAGATCAGTGTCAAAGCTTGCAACGATGTAACCATTTAGGACGAGCTCTTTGTCACCTCCATAAACAAGAAACATATCCTTAGTCCTTTTCAGGAATTTCAGGATGTTCTTGACCGCTGTCCAGTGATACACTCCTGGATTACTTTGGTACCTCCCTACTAAACTGGTAGCAAGGCACATATCAGGTCTGGTACACAGCATTGCATACATGATAGAGCCTATGGCTAAAGCAGAGGGAACACCTTTCATTTTCTCTATGTCTTCTACAGTGGTCGGGCATTGAGTCTGACTCAACTTCACACCTTGTAACACATGCAAGAGCCCTTTCTTTGCTTGATCCAATTGGAACTTCTTCAAAACTTTATCAAGGTATGTGCTTTGTGAAAGTCCAATTAAGCGTCTTGATCTATCTCTATAGATCTTGATGCCTAATATATAAGCAACTTCACCGAGGTCTTTCATTGAAAAACTCTTGTTCAAGTATCATTTTATGCTATCTAGAAATTCTATATCATTTCCAATCAACAATATGTCATCCACATATAATATTAGAAATACTACAGAGCTCCCACTCACTTTCTTGTAAATACAGGCTTCTCCAAAAGTCTGTATAAAACCATATGCTTTGATCACACTATCAAAACGTTTATTCCAACTCCGAGATACTTGCACCAGTCCATAAATGGACCGCTGGAGCTTGCACACTTTGTTAGCATCCTTTGGATCGATAAACCTTCAGGTTGCATCATATACAACTCTTCTTCCAGAAATCCATTCAGTAATTCAGTCTTTACATCCATTTGCCAAATTTCATAATCATAAAATGCAGCAATTGCTAACATGATTCGGACGGACTTAAGCATCGCTACGGGCGAGAATGTCTCATCGTAGTCAACTCCTTAAACTTGTCGAAAACCTTTTGCAACAAGTCGATCTTTGTAGACAGTAACATTTGAAGGAAATATGCCCTAGAGGCAATAATAAAGTTATTATTTATTTCCTTATATCATGATAAAGGTTTATTACTCATGCTAGAATTGTATTAACCGGAAACATAATACATGTGTGAATACATAGACAAACAGAGTGTCACTAGTATGCCTCTACTTGACTAGCTCGTTAATCAAAGATGGTTATGTTTCCTAACCATGGACAAAGAGTTGTCATTTGATTAACGGGATCACATCATTAGTTGAATGATCTGATTGACATGACCCATTCCATTAGCTTAGCACCCGATCGTTTAGTATGTTGCTATTGCTTTCTTCATGACTTATACATGTTGCTATGACTATGAGATTATGTAACTCCCGTGTGCCGGAGGAACACTTTGTGTGCTACCAAACGTCACAACGTAACTGGGTGATTATAAAGGTGCTCTACAGGTGTCTCCAAAGGTACATGTTGGGTTGACATATTTCGATATTAGGATTTGTAACTCCGATCATCGGAGAGGTATCTTTGGGCCCTCTCGGTAATGCACATCACTTAAGCCTTGCAAGCAATGCAACTAATGAGTTAGTTGCGAGATGATGTATTATGGAACGAGTAAAGAGACTTGCCGGTAACGAGATTGAACTAGGTATTGGATACCGACGATCGAATCTCGGGCAAGTAACATACCGATGACAAAAGGAACAACGTATGTTGTTATGCGGTCTGAACGATAAAGATCTTCGTAGAATATGTAGGAGCCAATATGGGCATCCAGGTCCCGCTATTGGTTATTGACCGGAGACATGTCTCGGTCATGTCTACATTGTTCTCGAACCCGTAGGGTCCGCACGCTTAAGGTTTCGATGACAGTTATGTTATGAGTTTATAAGTTTTGATGTACAGAAGGTTGTTCGGAGTCCTGGATGAGATCAAGGACATCACGAGGAGTCTCGAAATGGCCGAGACATAAAGATTGATATATTGGAAGCCTATGTTTGGATATCGGAAGTGTTCCGGGTGAAATCAGGATTTTACCGGAGTACCGGGAGGTTACCGGAACCCCCCCGGGAGCTATATGGGCCTTAGTGGGCCTTGGTGGAAGAAGAGGAGAGGCGGCCAGGGCTGGGCCACACGCCCCTCCCCCCTAGTCCGAATAGGACAAGGAGAGAGGGGGCCGGCGCCCCAGTCCTTCTCTCTCTCTCTCTTTTCCACCTCGCGAATCCTATTCCAATTAGGATTGGGGGGAGAAGCCCTACTCCCGGAGGGAGTAGGACTCCTCCTGGCGCGCCTATGATGGCCGGCCGGCCTCCCCCCTTGAGCCTTTATATACGGAGGCAGGGGTACCCCAGAGGAACACAAGTTGATCCACGTGATCTTATTCTTAGCCGTGTGCGGCGCCCCCTACCACCATAGTCCTCGATAATATTGTAGTGGTGCTTAGGCGAAGCCCTGCGACGGTAGTACATCAAGATCGTCACCACGCCGTCGTGCTGACAGAAATCTTCCCCGACACTTTGCTGGATCGGAGTCCGGGGATCGTCATCGAGCTGAATGTGTGCTAGAACTCGGAGGTGTCGTAGTTTCGGTGCTTGATCGGTCGGGCCGTGGAGACGTACGACTACATCAACCAAATGCTTCCGTTGTCGATCTACAAGAGTACGTAGATCACACTCTCCCCTCTCGTTGCTATGCATCACCATGATCTTGCGTGTGCGTAGGATTTTTTTTGAAATTACTACGTTCCCCAACAACATTACCGTCAGCGTCAGTCTTCTTCTTGAAGATCCATTTATTCTCGATGGCTTGCCGATCAACGGGCAACTCAACCAAAGTCCACACTTTGTTCTCATACATGGATCCCATCTCAGATTTCATGGCTTCAAGCCATTTCGCGGAATCTGGGCTCATCATCGCTTCCTCATAGTTCGTAGGTTCGTCATGGTCAAGTAATATGACCTCCAGAACAGGATTATCGTACCACTCTTGTGCGGATCTTACTCTGGTTGACCTATGAGGTTCGGTAGTAACTTGATCTGAAGTTACATGATCATCATCATTAGCTTCATCACTAATTGGTGTAGGAATCACATGAACAGGTTTCTGTGATCAACTACTTTCCAACAAGGGAACAGGTACAGTTACCTCATCAAGTTCTACTTTCGTCCCACTCACTTATTTCAAGAGAAACCCCTTCTCTAGAAAGGATCCATTCTTAGCAACGAAAGCATTGCTTTCGGATTGGTGATAGAAGGTGTACCCAGAAGTCTCCTTTGGGTATCCTATGAAGACACATTTCTCCGATTTGGGTTCGATCTTATCAGGTTGAAGCTTCTTCACATAAGCATCGCAACTCCAAACTTTAAGAAACGACAACTTGGGTTTCTTGCCAAACCACAGTTCATATGGTGTCATCTCAACGGATTTAGATGGTGCCCTATTTAACGTGAATGCAACCATCTCTAAAGCATAACCCCAAAACGATATCGGTAAATCAGTAAGAGACATCATAGATCGCACCATATCTAGTAAAGTACGATTAAGACGTTCGGACATACCATTACGCTGTGGTGTTCCGGGTGGCGTGAGTTGCGAAACTATTCCGCATTGTTTCAAATGAAGACCAAACTCGTAAATCAAATATTCTCCACCATGATCAGATCGTAAAAACTTTATTTTCTTGTTACGATGATTTTCCACTTCACTCTGAAATTCTTTGAACTTTTCAAATGTTTCAGGCTTATGCTTCATCAATAGATATATCCATATCTGCTCAAATCATCTGTGAAGGTGAGAAAATAACGATACCCGCCGCGAGCCTCAACATTCATTGGACCACATACATCAGTATGTATGATTTCCAACAAATCGGTTGCTTGCTCCATTGTTCCGGAGAACGGAGTTTTAGTCATCTTGCCCATGAGGCATGGTTCGCAAATACCACGTGATTCATAATCAAGTGATTCCAAAAGTCCATCAGAATGGAGTTTCTTAATGCGCTTTATGCCTATATGACCCAAACGGCAGTGCCACAAATAAGTTGCACTATCATTATCAACTCTCCATCTTTTGGCTTCAACATTATGAATATGTGTATCACTACTATCGAGATTCAACAAAAATAGTGTTGGAAATATGCCCTAGAGGCAATAATAGAATGGTTATTATTATACTTCCTTGTTCATGATAATTGTCTATTGTTCATGCTATAATTGTATTAATTGGAAACCGTAATACATGTGTGAATACATAGACCACAACATGTCCCTAGTGAGCCTCTAGTTGACTAGCTCATTAATCAATAGATGGTTATGGTTTCCTGACCATGGACATTGGATGTTGTTGATAATGGGATCACATCATTGGGAGAATGATGTGATGGACAAGACCCAATCCTAAGCATAGCACAAGATCGTGTAGTTCGTTTGCTAGAGCTTCTCTAATGTCAAGTATCATTTACTTAGACCATGAGATTGTGCAACTCGCGGATATCGTAAGAGTGCTTTGGGTGTATAAAACGTCACAACGTAACTGGGTTGCTATAAAGGTGCACTACAGGTATCTCCGAAAGTGTCTGTTGGGTTGGCACGAATCGAGACTGGGATTTGTCACTCCATATGACAGAGAGGTATCTCTGGGCCCACTCGGTAATGCATCATCATAATGAGCTCAATGTGACTAAGGAGTTAGCCACGGGATCATGCGTTACGAAACGAGTAAATAGACTTGCCGGTAACAAGATTGAACGAGGTATGGGGATACCGACGATCGAATCTCTGGCAAGTAACATACCGATAGACAAAGGGAATTGAATATGGGATTGATTGAATCCCCGACATCGTGGTTCATCCGATGAGATCATCGTGGAACATGTGGGAGCCAACATGGGTATCCATATCCCGCTGTTGGTTATTGGCCGGAGAACGTCTCAGTCATGTCTGCATGGTTTCCGAACCCTTAGGGTCTACACACTTAAGGTTCGGTGACGCTAGAGTTGTTATGGGAAATAGTATGTGGTTACCGAAGGTTGTTCGGAGTCCCGGATGAGATCCCGGATGTCATGAGGAACTCCGGAATGGTCCGGAGGTGAAGATCGATATATTGGACGAAGGGTATTGGAGTCCAGAATTGTTCCGGGGGTACCGGGTGACGACCAGCGTGTCAGAAAGGGGTTTCGGAGGCCCCGACAAGAGTTGGGGGCCTTATGGGCCAAGGGGAGGGGGCACATCAGCCCACTAAGGGGCTGTGCGCCCCTCCCACCGCATCTCACGTAACGTGGAGAGGTGGGGGCGCCTCCCCTAGGGAAGCCACCCCTCCCAGCCTGGGAGGCAAGTTTCCTAGGGGTGGGAGCGCCCAAACCCATCTAGGGTTTCCCCTGTGGCCACCGCCCCTCCCCTAGGGTGCCTCCTCCTCTCTCCTTCCCCCTATATATAGTGAGGGGTGGGAGGGCAGCGGTGACCCTTCCCCAGGCGCAGCCCCTCCCTCCTCTAACACCTCCCCCTCCTCCATAGTGCTTGGCGAAGCCCTGCCGGAGAACCACGAGCCCCACCACCAGCACGCCGTCGTGCTGCCGGAGCTTTCCCTCAACTTATCCTCTCCCCTTGCTGGATCAAGAAGGAGGAGAAATCCCCGGGCTGTACGTGTGTTGAACGCGGAGGCGCCGTCCGTTCGGCGCTAGATCGGATCTTTCACGATTTGAATCGCCGCGAGTACGACTCCATCAACTACGTTCTTGTAACGCTTCCGCTTAGTGTTCTTCAAGGGTAAGAAGATGCACCCCCTCTCCCTCGTTGCTAGCATCTCCTAGATTGATCTTGGTGACACATAGGAAAATTTTGAATTATTGCTATGTTCCCCAACAGTGGCATCATGAGCTAGGTCTATGCGTAGATTCTATGCACGAGTAGAACACAAAGTAGTTGTGGGCGATGATTTGTTCAATTTGCTTACCGTTACTAGTCTTATCTTGATTCGGCGGCATTGTGGGATGAAACGGCCCGGACCGACCTTACACGTACTCTTAATTGAGACATGTTCCACCGACTGACATGCACTTAATGCATAAGGTGGCTAGCGGGTGTCTGTCTCTCCCACTTTAGTCGAATCGGGTTCGATGAAGAGGGTCCTTATGAAGGGTAAATAGAAATTGGCATATCACCGTTGTGGGTTTTGCATAGGTAAGAAACATTCTTGCTAGAAACCCATAGCAGCCACGTAAAACATGCAACAACAATTAGAGGACGTCTAACTTGTTTTTTGCAGGGTATGCTGTGTGATGTGATATGGCCAGAAGGATGTGATGAATGATATATGTGATGTATGAGATTGATCATGTTCTTGTAATAGGAATCACGACTTGCATGTCGATGAGCATGACAACCGGCAGGAGCCATAGGAGTTGTCTTAATTTATTGTATGACCTGCGTGTCAATGAAAACACCATGTAATTACTATACTTTATTGGTAACTATTAGCCATATTAGTAGAAGTAATAGTTGGCGATACAACTTCATGAAGACACGATGATGGAGATCATGGTGTCATGCCGGTGACGAAGGTGATCATGCCGCACCTCAAAGATGGAGATCAAAGGCGTAAGATGATATTGGCCATATCATGTCACTTTATAATTTGCATGTGATGTTTTTCATGTTTACATCTTATTTGCTTAGAACGACGGTAGCATAAATAAGATGATCCCTCACTAAAATTTCAAGAAATGTGTTCCCCCTAACTGTGCACCGTTGCGAAGGTTCATTGTTTCGAAGCGCCACGTGATGATCGAGTGTGATAGATTCTAACGTTCGCATACAACGGGTGTAAGCCAGATTTACACATGCGAAACACTTAGGTTGACTTGACGAGCCTAGCATGTATAGACATGACCTCGGAATACAAGAGACCGAAAGGTCGAACATGAGTCGTATAGCAGATGCGATCAACATGGAGATGTTCACCGTTGATGACTAGTCTGTCTCACGTGATGATCGGACATGGCCTAGTCGATTCGGATCATGTATCACTTAGATGACTAGAGGGATGTCTATCTGAGTGGGAGTTCATTAAATAATTTGATTAGATGAACTTAATTATCATGAACCTAGTCTAAATTGTCTTTGCAAATTATGTTGTAGATTAATAGCTCGCGCTTTAGCTCCCTGTTTGAATACGTTCCTAGAGAAAGACTAATTGGAAAGATATTGTAAGCAATTGTGCGGACTAGGGCCATAGTCTGAGGATTGTCCTCACTGCCACAGGGAAGGCTTCTGTCCTTGATGCACCGCTCGCTGTGCCAACCCCTCTCGCATCGTCTATGGATGTTGTGAACATCTGGCAGACACGTTCTGATGACTACCTGATAGTTTAGTGCACCATGCTTTACGGCTTAGAGTCGGGGCTCCAAAAGCATTTTGCACGCCATGGAATATATGAGATGTTCCAAGAGCTGAAATTGGTATTTCAGGCTCATGCCCGTGTTGAGAGGTTGAGACCTCTGACAAGATCTTTGCCTACAAGATGGGGAGAATAGCTCAGCCAGTGAGCATGTGCTCAGAATGTCTGGGTACTTCAATCGCTTGAATCAAGTGGGAGTTAATCTTCCAGATAAGAGAAGTGATTGACGGAGTTCTCCAGTCACTATCACCAAGCTAACTAGAGCTTCGTGATGAATTATAACATGCAAGGGAAGATGATCCCGGAGCTGTTCATCGTGCTTAAGGCCGTAAATGTAGAAGTCAAGAAGGAGCGTCAAGTGTTGATGGTTAACAAGACCACTAGTTTCAAAGAAGGGCAAGGGCAAGAAGTGAAACTTCATGAATGGAAAGCCAGTTGCCGCTCTAGTGAAGAAACCCAAGAACCCAAACTCGAGACGAAGTGCTTCTATTAGGGGAACTGTCACTAGTAGTGGAACTGCCTCAAATACTTGGTAGATAAGAAGGCTGGCAACTTCAACAAAAGTATATTTGATATATGTGTTATTGATGTGTACCTTACTAGTACTCCTAGTAGCACATGGGTATTAGATACCGGTTCAGTTGCTAATATTGGTAACTCAAAACAAAAGCTACGAAATAAACAGAGACTAGCTAAGGGCGAGGTGACGATGTGTGTTGGAAGTGTTTCCAAGGATGATATGATCACCATCGCACGCTCCCTCTACCTTCGGGATTAGTATTGAACCCAGATAAATGTTGTTTGCATTGGTGTCTGCGTTGAGCATGAACATGATTAGATCATGTTGATTGCAATATGGTTATTCATTTAAGTAAGAGAATAATGGTTATTCTCACTACAAAAAAAGACACATCCGTGACATTTTGGGCCGAATGAAAAAAATTTCTGTCATACATATGACACTTCTATGACGATAATTGTGACAAAACCCGGTATCATCATAGATGTGGTGGGCTCCTACTTCTAGCTATGACAAAAAATCATGACAGAAAATGGGCTTTTCGTCCTGGGCGGCCCGGAGACGCAACTGCATGACATTCTTTGGGCCGTCCATGATGGAAAAAACCATGGTAGAAGCGAGGGCGAGGAAAATTTCGGGGAGTTCCCGGTTACGGTGGGAGGTCGGGGGCCGAGCGATGCGCGTTTCTCTCATACACGTATGCGCGTGTGTGCGGGGCGTTGGCTCTAACTGAACCCGAGCGAGGCGTTGGGCTCTAACTGAACCCGAGCGATTGCACTGCAGGCTACGCGTTACTGAACCCGATCGAGCGATTCCTTCGCTACTGCTGCTAACTGAAGCCGATCGATGCTGCCTCTGGGATGAACAGTGAGTGTTGCGGGGGGTTTTGGATGAACAGTGAGCGGTGGCGTTGCCTCTGGATGAACAGGACCCCGTGGTGTGGAGGGCTGGATGAACAGTGGACAGTGGAGGGGTGCCCGTGGAGGGGTGGTCGAACAGGACCCCGTGGTGTGGATGGCTGGATGAACAGTAGACGGTGGAGGGGTGGTTGAACAGTAGCCGGTGGAGTAGCGCGCGGTGGAGGCTGGATGAACAGGAGCCCGTGGAGGCTGGAGGAGGTCGACGGTAGCCCGTGGAGGCTGGAGGAGGTCGACGGTGGAGATGAATAGTATCTCGTGGAGTCCTGTTTTGCGGTACGCCACACCCCTCCCGATGAACAGGACCCCCGTTTCGACCGTAGGAGGTCCGTTTCGTCTGTTTTGCGGTACGCCACACCCCTCCCGATCAACAGGACCCCCGTTTCGACCGTAGGAGGTCCATTTTGTCCGTTTTGCGGTACGCCACACCCCTCCCGATCAACAGGACGCCCGTTTCGACCGTAGGAGGTCTGTTTCCTCCGTTTCGCGGTACGCCACACCCCTGCCGATCAACAGGACCCCCGTTTCGACCGTAGGATGTCCGTTTCCTCCGTTCTACGGTACGCCAGGCCTCGTTTCCATCGCCTGTTCCGTCCAAGCCCTCCCGATGAACACGACCACGCATTCCGTCCCGACCCAGCTGGTTGGCTCCCACGCGTTCGGTTGCCTCCCGATGAACACGACGCATTCCGTTTCCTCCCCATGAACACGACGACGACGCCGTTTCTCCGTTCCGACCCAGCCATGTACACGAGCCCTGGCCATACGTATGCGCGAGTAGGCGTTCGAGACCCCGCCCGTATGTACACATACGTGGCCGTATTTTCTTTCTTGCACCCTGGCCGATGTACGTACGTGTACATGCTACGTGCGCGCCTCTACTACGACACGTGCGCGCCTCTACATCGACCAGTATGTACGCACACGTTCGCGACCAGAATGACAACGCTACGTATGCTTTGACCAGGTGGGTCCCGACTATCAGCCACTTCCTTGCGTGCAAAAATGTAGCTGGTGGGTCCCAGCAGTCAGGGGGGTGAATCATTTTTTTTTGCCTGGACGCACTTCCTTGCGTGCGGAGGTGTAGCTGGTGGGTCCCAGGAGTCAGGGGGGAAACGTTTTTTTCACGAAATATGGTGGCCCGTCCGGTGGGTCCCTGCTGTCAAGTGGAGGAATAATTATTTTGCACGTAATAAGGGGACACTTCCTTGCTACGGCCATGGACCCAGCTGTCAGCCTCTCCACGTACAGCCCACGTCCGATGGAAGTCGTTCCTTGACCATGTTGACCATGCCGCGCCGAGAGCACCAGGGCGGTGGACGACGGCGATGCCTAGGAAGGGGACGACGTGGAGCCGGGGAAGACGCGGCAGTGGATGCCCACGTGTAGAGGAGTACGAGGGTTCACTGGTTCGCTGCGGTGTAAGGCTGCCGTCCCCGAAGAATAACAGGGGGTGTGGGTGAGTAGAGGGATGGCCTGGCCAGCGGTGGGAGTAGTAGGGGGCGGTGGGGCCTCCGCCGCATCGCAGCCGGCCACGGGAGGTAGGAACATGAGGCACGACCGGCGCTGGTTTGGGCGGCTGGAGCAAGAAGACCAGAGGTTGAAGAAGCACTACGGCCGTTGGATGGACATCGTACGGTCACTGGAGCTAGAATCGTGCATATTGACTAAGTTGACAAAGCCCTCCGTCCCCGTCAACTTAGAAGGCCCACAAGTCAGCCTGCCACTATACTGGGTCCCAGCTAACAGGGGGAGTATTCATTTTTTTGTGCGTAATAAGGAGGCACTTCCTTGCGTGCGAAGATATAGCTGGTGGATCTGAGCTGTCAGCGGCGGTAACATTTTTTTCGCGAAATACAGAGGCCCTTTCGGTGGGTCCCTGATGTCAGGTGGAGGAATCATTATTTTGCGCGTAATAAGGAGGCATTTCCTTGCGTGCGGCCGTGGACCCAGCTGTCGGCCTCTCCACGTATAGTCCACTTCAGATGCATGTTGGTCGTTGACCATGTTGACCAGGACGCGCCGAGAGCACCAGGGCGGTGGACGATGGCGAGGCCTAGGAAGGGAACGACACAGAGGCAGGGAAGAATCGGCAGTTGTTTCCCACGTGGAGGGGAGTACGACTGTATGAGGGTTTACTGGTTCGTCTGCCGTCGCCGGAGAATAACAGAAGGTGTGGGTGAGTAGAGGGATGGCTAGGCCAGCAATGGGAGTACGGTGGGGCGGTGAGGCCTGCGTGGCAGCAGAGCCGGCCGTGGGGAGGAGGGCGCAGGCAGTCCCGCCAGCGCTTGTTTGAGCAGCTGGAGCAGGAAGAGCAGAGATTGAAGAAGCACGACGGCCGTTGGATGGACATCGTACGGTCACTAGAGCTAGAATCATTCATATTGACTAAGTTGACAAAGCCCTCCGCCGCCGTCAACTTAGTAGGCCCACAAGTCAGCCTCCCACCATGGTGGGTCCTAGCTAGCAGGGGGAGTATTCATTTTTCTGTGCGTAATAAGGAGGCACTTCCGGTGGGTCCGAGCTAACAGCGGGGGAACGTTTTTTTCGCGAAATACGGTGGTCCGTCTGGTGGGTCCCAGCAGTCAGGGGGGAAACGTTTTTTCCGCGAAATACTGGTGGCCCGTCCGGTGGGTCCCTGCTGCCAGGTGGAGGAATAATTATTTTGCACATAATAAGGAGGCACTTCCTTGCGGCTGTCGTGGACCCAACTGTCAGCCTCGCCATGTACAGTACTCTTCCGATGGAAGTCGGTCGTTGACCACATTGACCACGCTGTGCCGAGAGCACCATGGCGGTGGACGAAGGCGAGGCCTAGGAAGTGGACGATGCGGAGCCGGGGAAGACGCGGCAGTGGATGCCCATGCGGAGAGGAGTACGAGGGTTCACTGGTTCGGCTGCGGTGTGAGGCTGCCGTCGCGCAAAATAACAGGGGTAGTGGGTGAGTGGAGGGATGGCCTGGCCAGCGGTGGGAGTAGTATGGGGACGGTGAGGCCTCCGCGGCAGCACAGCCGGCCATGGGAGACAGGAGCATGCGGCACGACCGGCGCTGCTTTGGGCGGCTGGGGCAAGAAGACCAGAGGTTGAAGAAGCACTACGGCCATTGGATGGACATCGTTGACCACGCCGCGCCGAGAGCACCAGGGCGGTGGATGACGGCGAGGCCTACGAAGGGAAGAGCCGAGGAAGACACAGCAGTGGCTGCCCACGCGGTGGAGAGTACGAGGGTTGACTGGTTCGGCTGCCGTCACCGGAAAATAACAGGAGGTGTGGGTGAGTAGAGGGATAGACAGGCCAGGGATGTGAGTATGATGGGGCCGTGAGGCCTGCCCGGCAGCACTGCCGGCCATGGGAGGCGGGAGTAGGCGGATCCGATGGAGCTGGTTTGGTCGGCTAGGGCAGGAAGATCATAGACTGAAGAAGCACGATTGCCGTTTGATTGACATCTAACGGTCTGACACTGGTAGAGTCGATTGTTGACTAAGTTTCTTTTTTGAGAAACCTTATGTACGCATGAACGTAGTAGGCCCACTAGTTAGCCACCAAATATGTGGCAGACAACATAAAGCCCATTTGCAATTTTTTATAATTTGCAGCCCATTTGCTAATTCTTAAGTATTTATTACAGCCCATTTTTTGCCCAGGACCACGGTCAAAAAGTTCAACCTTATTTTGCATATTTCGGTGGAGTCCGAACTGTTGTAATCCCAAAATGATAAACTTTTTTTAAGAACTTATTGATTTGCCAAAAAAATCATTTTGTTTTTGTAAGCAAATAAGACGTGGGACAATTGAGTTGGTTTAAGGGGAAACCCGTGGTAAAAAAATCAGCGCTGGGTGGGAAAAACAACAAAAACAAGGATGTAAATATGAAAAGGGAATTTTATGTGTTTTCAATATAATGATACGTGTATATGAACTAGTAAAACTATAGGTTGAGATTAGAAAATGGATGTAGGACATGCGTTTCAAGAGGAAAATAGAACTGGGCTGTGTGTTTGATTCAGTAAAAAAACTGCGTGTGGATGTTGTAAGATAAAATATAACTAACGCTGGCGGGCCAGAGGCCAGTAGATACCTGCTGGATCTTTGTGCCCCGTTGTCGTCATGGGCTGGGCTTGTTAAAAACAAAACCAACCCTGGGCAGTCTACAGCCCAGTTGAAACTTGCTCGACCTGAAAAAACAATATACGTGCTCAATAAACGAGAGAATTCTGCAAGTCCAGATTGATAACTGGGATGCAACACGGATATTGTTTTTTTATCGTGATAATAAGTGCGTGCACTTGTTTCGAAAAAATTGGAGAACTGGGAATTCGAACGGCGGGTGCTTATGCTACCCATCAAATAAAAATCAGGTGCCTGAAAATTCGTTTCAAAACAAATGATTCAGCTTTATATCCACGTCGACCCTCGGCATGATGGTTGGAAGCAAATGCAAGTTCATACCAAAAGATCGTTAACAACAATACCAACTTGCGGACGACAAGGTAGTACAACTATGAATACCAAACTAACTTATAATCTCTTTACTCCTGGCCCTAGTGTTCGTCTGGTAGAAAATCTTGCAGAGGACTAGCTCCCACTCCTTCTCTTGCTCCAGGTCCCCGAGGTGGTACTGGTGCATCACCCAGTTGGTCCTATGATGGTCGAAGTTCTTGTTGGTGTGCAGCACCAGAACCTTTTTTGATGCCCGTCTGCCGGCCGTTGACCATCACCGGCAAGGTATTGCCGGTCTTGTGCCACATCGCGTGCATGCCGCACTCTGACTGTATCTTGTGACACGTCCACGTGCCCCTTTTGAACACCCTGGAATTGCGCTGGAAGAAATGCTTCCTTAGGCCACTCAGTGTGATACCTGCAGTATTGTGGAATACAGGTTTTAGTGTTCCTAGTTGGCATTTTCATAACATCTTTGGCATGTTGCAGTCACTTGTTTCAGTTTTTATTAACTGTCAAATTTTAATTGCTTCACCAGGTCTGCGTCTAAAAAGAAAAATAGAGTTATAAATAAAGGAATATATTTGTGCAAGTAGACGGCCGATCGGTGTCTTACCTGGAAGTTTCTCAGGTTGGGTGTAGCATATGCCGTGCTCGCTGTCGATGGTTGGTATGAACAAATCGATGAGAGACTGAAATCTCGCGCTGTCAGCACTCACTTTGACCTCAAGGTGCTCGATCAGCTCCTGATTCGTGGGATCAAACTTGACGCCAGCCGGCAGCACCGACCAATCCTTCTTCGACTTGGATCGGTAATTCCAGTTATATGGTACTCAATGTATGATCAATCGACTGTTTTAAGTGAATGATGAAAGATTTCGACAGATAAGTGGTACTCCAAATCTGAAGTCCAGAATACCCGAACACGCCGCTAGGGTTCTTGTGTCATCTCACGCGCAGTGTGTTGTCACGTCAATTCAATGTGTGGACATGATGCATAATTTGACCGACGTATACTAGTACTGCTACTGTACTACTTACTAGTTGTATTTAGTGTCACAATTTATACATACGTTTAACTAACAAGTACGCACTTGAAGCCTAACTGATATATATATGGCTTCTGCACAACATCTCCATCATCATTATCAGTACTTCCTACGCAGATGAGTTAGGATGCACTTGATCCCAGGAAGGTATCTATCCTTCAAACTAGAGGAGTGCTTCAAACTAACAACAATACATAATATCCAACAAAAGAGGGTCGTGCTACAGCAGCAGAATACATGGCTCAGTCTAGATATCAGGATGAATCAAGTTGTGCATATTTGCTGTTGGCATGAACCACATCGCCGCATGTCGGGTTTGCAAAATCCATCCATCGCATGGAAGCTTGATGCCTTTCACACACTGAAGATTATCTAGCAACAAGCTGTGTCAACGAATCTCTGGATATGGTGATTCATGAAACCCATGGTATGATGTGTAAACACAGCCCCCCTCGCGAATGGAAGTCGCATAGCACAGTAATCATCGCCGGTGATATGATCGATGATTGGTTGGATGATCGGATAATTGAGCTCGAGGAACAAGGAGTGGTTGCCGAGGCTGTAAACCCGCCTCCAGTTGAATACGCCTGGCCCAACGGAGCTGGGATCTTTCTCGAACACGAAGCAGCCATAGCCATCAATGTCACGAACACCCCACGCATTGTACTGCATGTGGTTTGATGTAATGGTTTGGTCAATTTGGTACATGTGAATGAGCATCAAATGACCGCCGTCAGCTGAACGAGCGATAAACCACCACCCATCGGCTGGTATGATTCTAGGTCTTGGAATCATGAAGGCCAGCGCATTTGCGTCTGCTGCAACAATTGAAATTGGAGACCAAAAGGACAAAAATAAACAATCATGCTCAGAGTATGTGTGGAATTAAGATTATTATAACAGTGACACATATCATAGACAGAGAATTGCAATGCCGTGGTCATAATCATACCCCAAGTTTAAAAAAATAAGCCAATGGCTTTCATATTCTAGCAATATGTCATGGTTCAAACATCATGTAACAATGAGAGGAAAACAGTAATGACAACGCCTACTCATATTCTACCATAGCACTTACTACTACTGTTCTCATATCAACTCTAAGCAATAACATGCGTTGTCATAAAAATCTTCTAAACAAGAGTAACATATAGCAATCATGATGTTATGCTCATAATATGTATTCTAACAATCATTAGATGCCAATTGTTCTCCTATCAACTCTAACAATAACATGTGTGGTCATACAAATCTAGGAAATGAGAGGAACATATAGCAATGATGTGGTTATAGACATGCTATGCATTCTAAATTTGTAACAAATGAACAGGCAGTCGTATTCATAAGGTAAAGATGAGATGAGATAGAACAATTACACGACGATAGATTCCACCAGTATAGGCGGCCAATCTGTGCGTCGACCACGTAAACGATGCCATCATGCACTATAGCATCAGACAGAAATGTTGCCTCAACAGGATTGATGATGAGCCATAACCATGTATGGCGACCGGATTCCAGATAGACTAATCCCATGTTGAACAAGGCAATGAGCTTGTAATCCATGTAGTCTTCTGATGGTGTGGGCACTTCGCAAATTACAAATTTCTGCAAACAGAGGCCGAGCCAAAAGCTTGACGCGTCTCGTGCGTAGTAGGCAGGAGTGTCCGGGGGGCCACGAGGCTCAATGGCGATGGTATCCAACGATGGAAGGGTGATCTCTCGCTGGGTGTAGATATCCACGAGACGCCACGGACTATCGGTGTGGTTGATGAGGACGAAGTTGGCCTTCATGCCTGCCCAGTAGTGGCCGCGCATGAAGGACAGGTGGACGGGTAGTTGTAGCATGTCGAGAGGCACCACGGCAACCTCCGTAGGATTGTCAAGTTGGTGTCTGGGCCACCTGCGAGGATCGAGCATCAGCAAGCAGGGTGTCTTGAAAAGAGCCGGCCAGTTGCAGACGAGTAGACGGTACAAAGACACCGAGCATACGGCCAGACGGACGGTGCTGAGTAGGTCCATACGACTACAGATCTGCTCCAAGAGAACATGAGGGAGGGAATTCCAATCGCGGCTCTGCGTGTCAGTCGGTTCTGCCATTGGGGTTTTTGGTGCCTGCGAGCCAGCGGGGAAGTGGATTCGGGCGGGCGAGCGAAGAAGCTTCTCCTCGTGTGGCCGAGCAGTGAGCGGGGGGATATGGTACGCGCGAGATACCAAGGAAGATGGTGCGGGCGGGCGAGCAGTGAGCAGGGGTAAATGGTGTGCGGCCGATGATGGGGAAGAGAGGAGGAAGAAGAAGAGAGGAGGAAGAAGAAGAGAGGAGGAAGAAGAAGAGAGAAGGAAGAAGAGTGGAAGACGGGGAAGAAAGTGCATTCAATCTCAATTCTACTAGTACTACTACCAGGATATATCGTCCTTCAGAGTGTAAATAGTACACCGATGACATGTGGGTCTACCACAACAGGGCCCATATGTCAATTAATGGAGGACAGAGGTGCGTAGGCATATTTGCGGAAGCATGCTCTACTGGCAAACATGATGGCAGTACTGGGTAAGGCTGATTTAGTAACACCAACACGTTGGTTCAGCTTATTAATTACGTGTCCCATCTGCTGCAGCGTGTATTGTCACTTCACTGCAAAGACAAGTTGAATAGTTCTCTTTGACCAAATGGGGAATAATGGATTGCGAGGACTTCCTTTCTACAGTGTCCCTGTGCCTCTACGCTCACATCACTCATTTTGCTCCGTACCTAGTCACTTGTTGAAATATGTAGAAAGACAAATACTCCGTATTTGGGAACAGAGGGAGGCTTTTACTCCGTACTATTTGGGAACAGAGGGAGTATCACCATATGGAGGGAGCAAAGGAAGCTTGAAATATGAACATGTCAATGGGAGGGAGTAAGCCCCATGCATGCATGCATGCAACATGCAACACTCACACGTACACATGGAGGCACGCAACACTCACGCACCCATGCGGCACACAGCACACGATGCAACACACACGCTCACGCTCAAGTGCTCAACCTACTCCCTACGTCCGTGAAAGACTATATATTTAGAGATTTACACATTGACCAGGGCATAATTAATGCCCAAAAGTAGCAGACTTATGTGTGCATGCGACCATTGAGATAAGAAGATTAAATGAAGGCCGTTGCATGCAGTAATTAAGGATAGACATGTAGCCTATACCTACAACACAAGTTGGTGCATTAGTCAATCAATATCGATTTAGATTAAAGGCTAAATGCATTGGAAGTGTAGATGTATATCATGTACTACACTCTTTGTTTTATAGCCGATGTACACTCTTTGTTGGAAGGCCGAGGGAGGACATGTGCATGCACTCACAGACACAGCCAGGGCGGTTCGCGCGCAAGGGTTGGACTCGTGTCGCGCCTATGTAAAGTTTTGTTTAACTGATTTCTTTGCTCTGCCAACTGACAGGTGGGACCCAGAAACCAGGTGAAAATTTAACCAGTCAACAAAGTGCCACGTTGACTATGTGGCCGGTTAGTAGGGTGCAATACGGTGCTCTACGATGAGCTAGTGATCGTATAATCGCCGCAAAACTATATATAGTGACCATAAAGAGCGTATTGTTACATACGTTGACCGCCAGTGTATTTTTCTCATTTCAAATTAAGCCATATTAATCGGAAAGGACGCAGTATGGACTACTACTACTAGTACTAGTACTGCTTTGATGTGTTCCGTCAACTCGCCGAACGAGGAGAAGCTTGCTTACTATGCCTCTCCCTCGCCCACGCGCGCGGTGGTTCGCAGGACGAGGAGAGGGTTTTGACTACAGCGCCCTCTCCCTCTCCCTCTCCCTCTCCCTCGCTCTCGCCCTCGCCCTCGCGGTGGACGTGCAGCAGTTCAATCAGTGTCAGATTGCCAGAAGCATATTGTACTATAGTATCATCATTGTTGGACCTTCCGAAGAGGCGAAGAGCCAAGTGCATGGTTCACACGAGTACGAACTGTTGAACCTCCCGAAGAGGCAAAGAGCCAAGAGCAACGTTTTATAGGAGTTGTCGTCCTAGTAGGAGTGTACTACAACTATAGCGAATGATGCTACTGTATGATGCCGCCACATCACGTATATCCAAAGCCGTGCCACCTTTTTTTCTCAAAGAGCGTGTTGGAGCCCGTGCAACAACCACACAAGTTACACGTACACATAACACATTTACTAGTAATAAATTCTAAAGAACAAATGCTAGTATGCCACACAAGTTCATCTCCAATTCATGTGATAAATTTGTGCACGACTAGTCTACATATATTCACAGCTCTACCGTTCACGATTACCGTACTCCACTTACACGTTATAGATGGGCTACATGTCCTCCTCCAGGTTCCAGTCCCAGGTGTTCTTCATGGATGGCACGATCCATAGCGGTGGGCAACGGGAATCATTGTCGCAGCTTTCTAGTTCGGTTCCACATGATGGAGACTCATCCAAGCTGAAGCGGCATAAATCAGGGATAGCGTGTCCCAGCATGTCGTTCATCCGGCGGTGCGCACTGAAGACACAACCATGCTTCATGAACGGCAGGCCTTCCGTGTCGTGCATGGAAGGTGGCATCCGCTTCACAATGGGGTAGTTGTCCTCGATGAAAAGCGAGTACTCTCCAAGAGTGTTCCTCGGCACCCACGTAGCATCACGGGGGTCGAACTCGGTGCCGTTCATCTGGTACACGCGGCATCCCAGATCTGGACACATGGTGACGTACATAGTCAAGGTCCATGCATAATAATGTTGTGCTCAAATATGGCGGTCAGTAATACTGTGTAGAAAATAGTACTACTCCGGTATAGAGAAAGTAAAATAACCGGCTTACTATATATATAGCCACTCTTGGCTACATGGATGAGATAGTAAGACATGGAAAAATAAAAATGGTGGCAGCTAGTGGGTTCAAGTCTTCAAGGGCCTAGCTAGCTATACGCGTCCTCCAAGGTAAAAAGTACTCCTACTAGTACTACAAAGTATACTACTAGTACATCAATGAAAGAGAAGGCGAGAGGGTTAAAAAATGGAATACCTGGGTAGATGGTGACGGTCCGATCGTGGTAGATTGTGTGACCATGTTGCACATCAGTGGTACCATGGGTAACGGCTGCTAAGATAGTTGATCCCAATATGCCAAAGTCAGCTACAAGGTTCCAGGTTAGACCGAATCGCGGATGCAAATGCACATCTAGGATCGGCGATCTTATTTTGATCGGGGGATGACTGGTCCCTGCAAAATAATGGAGTACCGTTAGGGATGCAAATGATGGTTTGTGCATTCCGTTTGTAATCTCCCGTACCGTAGGATGGCAACCAAATGAAACAAGTCCCCTGGCTTGTCACCGCGAAGATGCGGCCTAGATGGCGCACGGCGTCTACGAACGTGTAGGGGTACAAATCTGCCGCCGCCAACATGCGCCAGCCTCTGCCGTTACTGCCTCTTGCATTGATGGCAATCCTTATGTCGAACACCGGGATAAGATAGTAATCATCGTAGCCGCGTCGCTTTGTCGGCGGGTCCGCAATTGCTATCTTCTTCAATCTCATGTAGGCATCATCATACGTATTCAAGCCCAGCCAGTCCGGAAGGCCGATCCTAATGGTGGAGAAGGGGTCTACCGGAACGGCCGCACTGATGTGGATGTTGTGCAAAATGATGGTGGTATCCGGCCGGAGGTATGCAAGCCAATCTTTGTTGGCACCGACCCAGACCTATATATAAGATGGTGGGCAGCGGAGAAATTACGGGATGGAAATGGAATAACTAAGTAGTACATGATCAAACTCAATTACTGACCTACTCATCGGACAAAATCCGACTACCTCTCAACGTCGGCAACTCTAGCGGAGTCAACGTGCAACCATGGCCAGGGAGCGGTGGACTGTTCGAAGGATTGTCCCATAGAAGAACCTTCTCCTCGAGGACGCATGGAAGACCAACAAGCATGGCCTTTTCCCAAGCCTGTTTAAGCAGCGTCTTGAAAAAGTTGGTGCAGGAAGCACCGAGTCTTGCGGCGGTGAGGACGTCGGAGCGTCATGCGATTTCTCCCAGAGGATGGTCGTCCAAGGTCTCCCAGCCCCGACGAGGAGGAGAACTGCTTGGCGAATCCATGGGAGAAGCGACGAACTGCCTTCTCTTCAAGGGGAGGGGAACTGGCGAGGAGGAGATAAGAGCGTAGTAACCGCAGGGCCTCGTCCCTTCCAACTGTAGATCGTTCCTCAGCGAAGGGGTGAGGCTATTATTTACTGCTAGTACTAGCATTATGGAACGTTATGGGATTGCATTATACTGTAAATAATAGCACTAATAAGAATTTTTTGGCACTAGGTAGTAGTTTTTGGCGTGGATTAAGAAATTTTGAGTATGTTTTTGTCATTTTTTTCTACACGCCAACTAGTGTCAAAAAATGTCTTACATTATGTGACGGAGGAGTACGTACTCGTACTGTAGCAGTACTAGTACTACTTATCTCAACTAGTAGTGCGATGTACTGTACTTCTAGTCTAGTCTAGTATAGTGCACCAGTTTTGAACTCTTGAATCTCAGGGCCAAGGAGCTATAGTTGGAAGTGGAGGGTACTACTGTTCTCTAGAACCATCGTTGTACTATCAATGCAGGGGAAGTACACCTGCGTAGTGGCCTAGTGGGTACTCTCGATGCACTACTCAGCCGCTCCTCTCACGTAGCTGGCCTACTCAGTCGCTCCTCTCACGCACACACTAGCAGCCTGTTTATCAGCGACGGTTACTGCGGGGGCAGAACACTTGAGTTATTTGATACAGCGAGACTAGGATTTTCGCTTCCATTTGTGGAGGTGTAATGGATCTCATCGAACTTTGTTAGTAGTTCCTTCTTTATGAATGAGATGAACCAAAGCTTTTGCCTCCGTTTCAAAAAAAACACATCAAGAGGAATTTCTTTTATAGTAGAGCTGATAATGGAGTGAAGTCCATGCATGCAACGCCACAAGCTACAGAGTAGTAGTAGAGCACTTTACGTACAGAGACATATTGCATAGTTCCCAATGCCCTGCCAGGCTTTTCAAGCTCCTCGGGCTTAATTGGGAGGCGCTAGTTTAAATATGCTACTAGCTGATGAGGAAGTTGCAAGCGAGGTGCGGCTAGGGCGAGCACGCGAGCCACGGGATGCTGGGAAGGAAAACCCGTTCACGTGGCTAGGCTGTCCAGTGCACCCAGATTATGGGGCCGCACGTCCGTTTGACTTCAAAACTCAAACTACCCGTGTAAAATATTGGCTCGGAGCAAAGTGTAGTAGTACTATTTTTAAAAAAAAGGCCGCCGTGTGTTCGGCCGGGATCGAACCCACAAAACGAGGTATACACTCCCGCGACCACCAGGGCTGGTCCTGAGGGGGGGGGGCGAACGGGGCGGCCGCCCGGCCCCCCCAAATGTCAGGGGGCCCCTCCAGGTACGTGTATGTAGGGTACAATACAGGTATATACTACGAGCGAAAAAATGAAGCCAAACTCAGCGACGCCCCAGCCTCTCTCCTCCTCTCGTGACTCGCGCGTGCTAGGCCTAAGAAAGAAAAGGAGAGATGATGGGCCTAGCCCATGTTTGCACATACAGGCAGATGACTTGCATGTTCCCTGCCCTTTTGCATGTTCCGTTGACCGCTATTCATCTTCAGGACTTCAACTCCGCCTCCTGACGAACGGCGCGACGACTGCGGCAGGTACGTCTCCTCGTGCACGCCTTCTGCCCTCGCCTTTTCTATTTGTTTTTTTTCTTTTTCTAATCCCGATTTCCAAATTCTCGACCGATCGAACAGGTCAATAGGGAATTGTTGTCAGGGTGATCAAATCATTGCTCGCACATAGCCAGATTTGACTACAGAGAGAAGGTACTATACTATGCCCTAGCAGATTTTGTCATGATATTAGATGAAGATCTTCTATAACTAATCCAATATGTTACTGTGGATATTTATGATCCAAGCAATTTGGGTAATCTTGTCAATAAATCGAAGGATATATTAGTGGAAAAGGAGCCTAAAAGGGAAGAAAAAAACACTAAATATATTCTTCGGATGCAAATTCAAGATATTTTTCATATACCCACGAACATGTGCAATGGAGAGGTGTGTGATAGGAAATGGTTAGTTATTTCAAAAGACGCAAAAAGGTGTTTTCTTTGTGATATAAGCTTTTCAATTCTGACATGTGCAAGAGTGCATTGGGGCATGAGGGATTTTGTGATTGGAAGCATTAATGAGAAACCGAAAGGACATGCAGCTAGTGTTGACCATATTACCAACAAAAACTCTTGGAATAAACTGAGCACTAGACTGAGAAAGCATGAAACAAATTGACAAAGAGTTACAACAGCTTGTGGCAACATTATGCATTGAGAAAAGCATGCTTGATGAAATTGATATTGATAATATCATTAGCGATTTTCCATCTCAGAATGTTAGGAGATTTTTTAAGGAATATGTAATACATTATTTGATATGCACTCAATTTTTTTCTTTGATAAAAATTATATCTACATATAATGATTCATAACTAGACATTTATACTAAGGGCCATGAAGGGCCCCCAATTATAATTTCGCCCAGGGCCCCTGAAATCTCAGGACGCCCTGGCGACCACTAGTAGGTAGTACTTGTCGTGGTTCTAAGTCTGACAGTAAAGTAGGGGTGTGTGTATGGAGAGGCTAGATGTTAGCTATTGGGAAGTTGTAAGCACGCAAGGTTTACGAGTTCAGGCCCTTCTCGGAGGAAGTAACAGCCCTACGTCTCGGTGCCCGGAGGCGGTCGATTGGATTATGCGTATGAAGATAACAGGGGTGCGAACCCCTCTTACTGAGGAGGGGGGTGGCTTATATAGAGTTCACCGGCCCCCTCCTGCCCTCAGTAATTCAGGGGTTTAGGTACATTTAAGGTTGGGCGTTACTGGTAACGCCCCTAATAAAGTGCTATAATGACCATAAAGACTACTTAATAGCCGACCGTTTGCCTGTGGAGTGACTTTAGGTCTTCTGGCAGTCGAGTGGTTGGCTTCATGGTCGAGTGATAGCTTCTTGGTCGAGTGTCTTCAACCCGTTGAGTGGGATACCTTCAAGTCGATTGAAAGGTGACATCTTCTAGGGATGTCCTCGGGTAGGGCTCTTTAGGACAGGTCCGTGCCCCTACCTTAGGTACATAGCATCATCATTAGCCCCCGAATGGATCGAGGTTAGAGTGGGAAAGAGTTGGTGATCTTTCTGACTGGTTCTTTGGGCTACATGAGTGCCTCGTTCTGGGTCGACCGTCACGGATGACGTCATCAACCTCTTCCAGTCGCCTTGGTCCATTCCAGGCCTTTCGTCGAGTGGACTTCTTTACCTGTGACATATCGAGCGCCGGTGCGAGCGGGGTCTTCTGTTTTGACAAGTTGTTCTGCAGCCAGCGGATGTCACGGGATTCGGATTTTTGGGAAGCGCGCGGGACGGGGGCGGCCGCAATAATCGGAAGTGATAAAGCTGAGGCTCCTCGATCCCCGCGTCGCCTTTTTTGCCACGTACTGCGCGCGCCTGCTGCGGGATTTGACTCGATAGCCTGGGCCTACTGGTCAGCCACTCGGGAGCGGCCCCTTATAAGTTGCCGGCTAGGAGTTTCCCATCAGTGCGCGTACTTCTCCTTCTTTCTTCTTCCTCTCTCCCTTCGCAACTTCTTCCGCCACCTCCGCTCTCGCCCTAGCGCCGCAAACCCGTTTGAGATTTCGCCGGCGACGATGGTGAAGGGCAAAACGACTGCTCTGGAGCGCGCGAAGAAGGCGGCGGCGGCGGGGAAAGGGAAGAGATCTGCACGTGGCGGATCTTCCTCCAGGACCGCCCTGCCCAAAGGTTGGATCCAGGGCGACTGGATGCCGTTGGTGCTCCGGCAAGAGGATCTCGACGACATGGTCGAAGGGGGAGCCATTCCCCACAAAACCGCGCGTCTTCCGGGGGGAAAGATCGAACCTCAACCCCGTGATGGTGAGTGCGTGCTCCTGGCCACTCACATCGACCGAGGGTTTTCTCTGCCGCCCCATCCTTTCTTCCGGAATTTCTTGAACTTCTTCGGAGCGCAGCTCCATCACTTTACTCCAAATTCCATTGTCTACCTCGCTGCTTTCATTTCCATGTGTGAGGCGTTCTTGGGTTGCCACCCACATTGGGGGCTTTTCAAGCATATCTTTACTTGTCGCTCTCAGTCGGTCAAGAAGGCCAAGTCGAGTGATGAGAGGACGCAAGTGATCCAGTTGTGCGGGGGCTTGGCGATACAAACGAGGGGAAAGAGCTGATTTCCATCCATCACTTTCCCGGAGTCGGTCCGAGGTTGGCAGGCAACTTGGTTCTACTGCCAGGACCAGGCGACCCCAGGGCAGTCGACTGGTCTCCCGTCTTTCTCTCTCGACCGAGCCAAAAAACCTGCTTCTCTAAAGGTGACGCCGGAAGAAAAGGCCCAGGTCAAGGTGCTGGCGGGTCGAGTGGTTGAGCTTGTCCGTGAGGGTGTGACAGGAATGGATCTGCTGGAAGTCTTCCTCAAGAGGCGAATCCAACCACTCCAGGCTCGTGACCACCCGATGTGGCTGTACTCAGGCCTCGAGGACACCACTTGGATCCACCCGGAGGAGGTCACCGACGAGATGCTGGAGGGGTGGCTGTCGAGCATCACGGGGAACAAAGACAACCCCTGAGGAGCCAGGAGAGTCATTCCACTCGACAATTCGTACGAAGTGGACCAGGTATGTCTTTATGCTCCCGACTGAAATCTTGTTTTCTGCGTTGGTCTTCTTTGAGTAGGTCGATTGACTTTCGTCTTGTCTGCTGTTTTCCAGGCGACCACCGAGATGTACTCGACGCCCAACGGGGCACACGGGTCGACTGAGGAAGGGGAGGCGAGCGGAGGCGAGAGAGGGGATGACCAAGGTGAGTGGGAGTCTGATGGTGAAGGAGAGGGAGGTGACGACGTCTTCTGCAGCGAGGAGGAGGAGGAGGAGGTTGAACCTCCCCGCCCGGAGGGGCGATCCAAGCTCACGCATGATCCAGCGCGGGGACGTGCAAGGCGACTGCTCCTGTTGGGCAGTCGTCGAAACGCCCTCGGACCTCTCCTCCTCCACCGACTGGGAAGGCTCCCAAGCACCCACGAGCGACACCATCCAAGCCGCCCAAGGCTCTGCCCAAGATGAAGATGGCTGTTCCTACCATTTCCGGGTAATGATAAAACTTGCTTTCCTTTGTCGACCGTGGACGGATCCTTGGTCGATTCACTGGGCCAGCTGACTGACTTTCGAGATTTGCAGCGGTGTTACTTCTGAGGTTTCCGCCAAGGGCGACGACCAAGAGATGGAGGATGCTGTTACCTCCAACCCTGGTACGATCGCTGACGTCCCACTTTTGAGTCGACTGAACCTTTATTGCAACTCTGGTCGATTGAATGTTTTCCTTGTAGCTCCTCCTCATGTTATCGACCTCCCGGATGACGATGACAACGAACCGCTGAGAGTGAAGAGGAAGAAGAAAACGTCGGCTGGCAAGACCCCACAATCCACTCCGACGCCTAAGGCCGTAGCTCGGGACGATGGCGAACCCACTCGGGCTTTTGTGACTTTCGCCAACCCTCTGTCGAGTGTGCGGCCTTCGGCGTCGACTGCGGATCCATCTTCTCTTTTTGCTGCGTACCCCGTCCCTGAGGACCAAGTGGCTGCTGCAAAGGAGGCTATACGCCAGGTGGGGGTCATGATGGAGCAAGTGAAGATGGCTCGGGAGGCCAGCCAAGCAGCCTATGACGCGAGTTCGGCTCTTCAGAGCAACGTCCAGGTCAGTCGACTCGTCACTTGATCTGTTTTGGTATGCCGTTTGAAGAGTCTCTCTTTTTTTGAAGATCTTTTGTGTTTGTATCTGTACACCCACTAGGTGTGTTTGCCAATTCTTGGACGAGTGGGGGCACGCTAAGTGCACCCACTGGGTGTAGTCCCCGAGACTACGGTGGACTGCTGGCAATCGACTGTAGTCTTTACATTGTGTTGTTGTATCTGTATTTCTTCACTCGGTTTGGTCGGGCCAGGTCGAGTGGGACTGTATCCGGTCGACTGCGGGTAGTCGACTTTTTTTTACAGTGGGGGCACGCTGAGTGCACCCACTGGGTGTAGTCCCCGAGACTACTGTCGAATGTTTTTGATTCGGCTGTGGTCTTAGAAACGTCATCTTTTTCTCTTAGTTACTCGGAAGCAACTTATCTTGGACGTCTGTCGACTGATTTTTCCTTTTACAGAAATCCTGCGAACTTGCATCTCGCTATACTGAGTTGGCGAAGCACCGGATTCAACTGAACCTTGATCTAGAGCTGGCCAGAACAGAGCTGCAGAAGGTCAGAGACGGCGCCGCTGGTAAGACGACTTTGTCGACTGGTTTTGTTTTTAGGATTGAGTACCCTTCTGCTGTTTCCGAACCAATCATCATTTCTTTTGCAGGAGAACTGAGCGAGGCTCTGGCGAAGAAGGATCAGGACTTGGCTGCTGCCCGCAAGGAGGCTGACGACAAGATCGCTCTGGCTGAACAGAAGTTGGCTTCGGCCGGCCAATTAGAAGAATAGAATACCAAGCTGAAGACCGCTCTGAATGAAGCCAACAGGGAGTGCACACGTTGGAAGAAGGAGAACCTCGCCCTGAACAAGAAGATGGAAGGCGTTGCTCGCAGGAGGGACGACCTGGAGAGCTACTTGAGGAGCCTCGCCAAGAAGTTGTACATCAAGCTTGAAGGTGCACATTTAATTTCGACTGGTTTTCTTTTTTGTGTCGACCCAGTCTATGAAAATTGACTTATCCTTGGATCGTGTATGCAGAGCTTTGCCAGAACTTTGAGGAGGAGACTGGGCGGATTGAAACAGGTTTGGATCCAATCAACTCTCCGGTGAATGATGAAGCTGCCATGAATCTGCTCCGACTGGAATCTCGCATTGACGACGTCGTGGATTACTTGGCTCGGCTGAAGGTTGCCATGTCGCGGATCGACCCGACACTTTGTCCATAGTCTATGCTCCAGAACAATCTCGAGTCTCTGATGGCTCGGCTTAACGGAATCCCTGACCGAGTGCAGGAGTGGAAGAAGTCTTCTGCTCGGTGCGGCGCTAATGTGGCTCTGTCTCTAGTCCGCGTCCATTGCAAGGAGGCGCGAGAAGAGAAGCTCGCCACCATCCAAGTCGCCAATACCAAGAGGCACAACTTTCAAGACTTCATGGAGACCTTTATTGCTGCTGCCACCCGTATTGCAGACGGGATCGACTTGGATGAGTTCGTCGCCCCTGCCAGTCCTCCGCCTGAGGAATGAAAAACTTTTATGCTTCTCCTTAAATTTGCCTCAGAATGCCGAGTGGATTTGTAACCGTTAAACTCTGCCGAGCCGAGGGCTCGAGTACTTTGATCTGAGGTCTGGGACCTTTTAGGCTTTATCCGAACTTGTTTTTTTTGTTGAATATCTTCGCGGCTTGATCTGTCGAGTGGAACTTGATCTTCACTCAGAATACCCTTTGTATTTGTGGCATAACTTCTTGCGGATTGGGTTGAGTCCTATACTTAGGCAAGCACTGGGCTGCTGCTAATCCTCTGAGCGGGAGGTTTGCTCTTCACTCGGTAGGATTTTTCAAACTTAGGCGAGTGTCTGACTGCAGCTAAGTCTCTTAGCGGGAGAGCTTAGGCGAGTACGGGACTGCAGCTAAGCCCCCGAGTGGGAGGGCTGCTCTCCACTCGGTAGGATTTTTGAAACTTAGGCGAGTGTCTGACTGCAGCTAAGTCTCTTCGTGGGAGAACTTAGGCGAGTGCTGGACTGCAGCTAAGCCCCCGAGTGGGAGGTTTGCTCTCCACTCGGTAGGATTTCTTAAACACTTAGCCGAGTGCTGACTACAGCTAAGTCTCTTTATGGGAGAACTTAGGCGAGTGCTGGACTGTAGCTAAGTCCCCGAGTGGGAGGTTTGCTCTCCACTCGGTAGGATTTCTTAAACACTTAGGCGAGTGCTGACTGCAGCTAAGTCTCTTTGTGGGAGAACTTAGGCGAGTGCTGGACTGCAGCTAAGCCCCCGAGTGGGAGGTTTGCTCTCCACTCGGTAGGATTTTTCAGACATAGGCGAGTGCCTGACTGCAACTATGTCTCAGAGTGGGAGAACTTAGGCGAGTACTGGACTGCAGCTAAGCCCCCGAGTGGGAGGATTGCTCTCCACTCGGTAGGATTTTTCAAACTTAGGCGAGTGCCTGACTGCAGCTAAGTCTCAGAGTGGGAGAACTTAGGCGAGTGCTGGACTGCAGCTAAGCCCCCGAGTGGGAGGATTGCTTTCCACTCGGTAGGATTTTTTCAAACTTAGGCGAGTGCCTGACTGCAGCTAAGTCTCAGAGTGGGAGAACTTAGGCGAGTACTGGACTGCAGCTAAGCCCCCGAGTTGGAGGATTGCTCTCCACTCGGTAGGATTTTTTCAAACTTAGGCGAAATGGATTCGTAGCCGAGTCACCCACTGGGGGATTTTGTATGCAAACAAAAGTGACAGCAATTATTGGAACACTCTTGTCTTTGATAAAAATGAACTGCAGATTTTTTTTCTTATTACATCTTGTCTAAGGGAGAACTCAAGTGTAAAAGGGGCGGAGCAGTTCCGCGTTCCAAGCTCGTGGCTCATCGATCTGGCAATCAACATTGTAGAGGTGATACGCTCCATTGTGGAGGACTCTGGTGACGATGAAGGGGCCTTCCCAAGTAGGAGCAAGCTTGTGTGGTTTCTGTTGATCCACTCGGAGGACCAGATCTCCTTCTTGGAAGGCTCGACTCTTCACATTCCGGGCGTGAAATCGGCGCAAGTCTTGCTGATAAATGGTCGATCTGATCATGTCCATCTCCCTCTCTTCTTCTAAGAGGTCGACTGCGTCTTGCCAGGCCTATTCTGCTTCATCTTCGGTGTAAAGTTCGACTCGGGGTGCGTTGTGAAGAAGGTCACTCGGCAGAACTGCTTCGGCTCCGTAAACCAGAAAGAATGGAGTTCTTCCAGTCGACCAATTAGGGGTTGTCCTTAATCCCCACAGAACCGACGGAAGCTCGTCGATCCAAGCACCTGCCGCGTGCTTGAGATCATGCATCAGTCGAGGCTTTAGTCCTTTGAGAATCGGACCATTTGCTCTCTCAGCTTGTCCATTCGACTGGGGATGGGCGACCGATGCGTAGTCGACTCGTGTGCCCTGAGAGGCGCAAAAAGCTCTGAACTTGTCCGAATCAAAGTTTGACCCATTGTCAGTGATGATGCTACGCGGGACTCCATATCTGAATGTTAACCCTCTGACGAAACTGATAGCAGTGCAAGCATCGAGATTCTTGATAGGCTTAGCTTCAATCCATTTGGTAAAGTTGTCGACTGCCATGAGCACATGTGTGAAGCCGCTCCTGCCTGTCCTCAGTGGACCAACCATGTCCAGACCCCAGACAGCAAAGGGCCGGACGAGTGGAATGGTCTTCAGGGCTGATGCAGGCTTGTGTGACATGTTGGAGTAGAACTGGCACCCTCCACACTTGTCGACTATCTCCTTTGCCATCTCATTTGCTCTTGGCCAGTAAAAACCCGCTCGGTATGCTTTAGCCACAATGGTCCTAGAGGACGCATGGTGACCACAGGTCCCCGAGTGGATATCATCAAGGATTATCCAACCCTCTTCTGGAGTTACGCACTTCTGCCCGATTCCAGTCACGCTTTCTCTATACAGCTGTCCTTTTATGACTATGAAGGCCTTGGATCGGCGAACGATCTGTCGAGCCTCTTCCTTGTCCTCTGGGAGTTCTTTCCTTAGGATATACGCGATGTACGGTACCGTCCAGTCGGGAGTGATCGCCAAGAATTCCATGATTAGGTCGACCACCGCAGGAACTTCGACTTCAGTCAGATCTGTGGCACTTTTCGGCTGCGGGGCTTCTTCTGTGAAAGGATCCTCTTGGACTGACAGCGAGTGAATTTGTTCCAGGAACACGTTGTTGGGAATGGCTTCTCTCTTGGAGCCTATCTTTGCCAAATCGTTAGCTGCCTGATTTTTCAGTCGGGGGATGTGATGAAGCTCTAACCCCTCGAATTTCTTTTCTAGCTTTCGCACTGCATTGCAATAACCAGTCATTGCCGGACTTCTGACGTCCCACTCCTTCATCACTTGATTAACCACCAAATCTGAGTCGCCATAGACCATGAGGCGACGGACGCCAAGTGAAATGGCCATGCGCAACCCATACAAAAGTGCTTCATATTCTGCTTCATTATTGGAGGAATCAAAGTGAATCTGGAGAACATATCTGAGCTTATCTCCTTGGGGGGAGACTAGGACTACCCCAGCACCGGAACCATTAAGCATCTTAGATCCATCGAAGAACATGGTCCAGTGCTCCGAGTGAACTTGAGTCGGAAGTTGCTGTTCAATCCACTCGGCGATGAAATCTGCGATTGCTTGGGACTTGATAGCCTTCTTTTCCTCAAACTTGATATCTAAGGGAAGGAGATCAATCGCCCACTTGGCCACTCGACCAGTTGCATCTCTGTTGTGCAGAATCTCTGACAGTGGGGCGTCGCTGACGACTGTAATGGAGTGGTCAGAGAAGTAATGTGCAACCTTCTTTGTGGTCATGTAAATCCCATATACAAGCTTCTGGTAATGGGGGTATCTTTGTTTTGAAGGGGTCAAAACCTCAGACACGTAATAGACTGGGCGCTGAACTCTGAAGGCCTTTCCTTCCTCTTCCCGCTCGACCGTAAGTACTGTGCTGACAACTTGTCCTGTGGCTACAATGTAAAGCAGCAGAGGCTCTTTGCTGATTGGGGCGGCAAGCACCGGCTGGGTGGAGAGCAGAGCTTTGAGCTCTGTAAACGCTGCATCAGCTTCCGGAGTCCACTCGAACTTGTCAGACTTCTTCATCAGTCGGTAAAGAGGCAACGCCTTTTCACCGAGACGAGAAATGAATCGACTTAAAGCGGCCAAGCAGCCTGTAAGCTTTTGGACATTGTGCACGCGTACAGGACGCTTCATCCGGAGTATGGTGCCAATTTTTTCAGGATTGGCGTCGATCCCCCGTTCGGAAACGAGAAAACCGAGTAACTTTCCACCTGGAACTCCGAATGTGCATTTTGATGGATTGAGCTTGATATCATACCTCCTGAGGTTGGCAAAGGTTTCAGCAAGGTCAGCCCGCAGGTCGGAACCTTTCCGGGACTTGACCACAATATCATCCATGTATGCCTCCACATTTCGACTAATTTGAGTGAGTAAACACTTCTGAATCATTCTCATGAACATGGCTCCGGCGTTCTTGAGGCCGAACGGCATGGTGACGTAACAGAAGCATCCGAATGGAGTGATGAAAGCTGTTTTGATCTCGTCAGGCCCATACAGACAGATCTGATGGTGCCCGGAATAGGCATCTAGAAAAGACAATCTCTCGCACCCCGCAGTCGAGTCGACTATTTGGTTGATGCGAGGGAGAGGAAAATGATCTTTCGGGCAGGCCCGATTGATATGTTTGAAATCAATACACATGCGGAGTGACTTGTCCTTCTTGGGGACCATGACAACATTGGCGAGCCACTCGGAGTGGTAAATCTCTCGGATGAACTCCGCTGCTAAGAGCCGAGCCACCTCTTCGCCAATGGCTTGCTTCTTCTGGACGGCGGACCGTCGAAGATGTTCCTTCACAGGCTTGAAGTTTGGGTCGACTCGTAGACGGTGCTCAGCCAGCCCTCTGGGAACTCCAGGCATGTCAGAGGGTTTCCATGCGAAGATGTCCCAGTTCTCACGGAGGAGCTGGATGAGCGCTTCTTCCTATTTGGAGTCGAGCATCGTCAAGATGTGAGTCGGAGCAGCGTCGGGGTCGGTCGGGTGAATGTGGACTGTCTTTGTTTCACCAGACGACTGAAAAGCTGATTCTGAAGCAGGCTTCTTAGCTCGCAGCAATTCACTCGGATCGGCAGTCTTTTGGTACTCTTTCAGCTCGACCACTGCCATCTGAGCATCAGCGATCTTTGATCCCTTCTGAAAACACTCTTCTGCTTTCTTTCGGTTGCCCGTAATAGTGATCACACCTTTGGGGCCAGGCATCTTCAGTTTGAGATACACGTAACATGGTCGAGCCATGAAGCGTGCGTAAGCTGGCCTGCCCAAAATGGCATGATAAGCACTCTGGAAGTCCACAACCTCGAATGTCAACTTTTCCTTGCGGTAATTCTTTGAATCACCAAAAACCACATCAAGAGCAATCTGGCCGAGTGACTCGGCTTTCTTCCCAGGAATGACTCCGTGAAAGCTCATGTTACTGGTACTGAGTCTGGACATCGGAATGCCCATTCCTTTCAAAGTTTCAGCGTACAGTATGTTCAGGCCACTGTCGCCATCCATCAATACCTTGGTCAGTCGAGTGCCTTCGACAACTGGATCGACCACCAAAGCTTGCCTCCCAGGGGTGGCAATGTGCGTCGGGTGATCAGACTGGTCGAATGTGATGGCAGTCTGAGACCACTTCAGGTAACTGGGGGTTGCCGGAGCAACCATGTTCACCTCATAGTTAATGACTTTCAGTCGACTCTTGCTTTCGACATCAGCAAAAATCATCAGGGTGGAATTGACTTGGGGGTATCCATCGTCACTGTCTTCCTTGTCCTCGACTCTTTCTGACTCTTTTTCCTTGTCCTTGGACTGCTTGCCTTGAAACTGCTGGATTAGGAGCCGACACTGTCGAGTGGTGTGTTTTGGGTAAATAAAATTACCCTCTTCGTCTTTCTTGGTGTGGATGTGACATGGCAGGTCCAAAACATCATTTCCATCCTGGTCCTTGACTTTCTTGGGCTTCCAGGGCCCCTTGTGTTTTCCCTTGAATTTTCCTTGGGTTACGGCCAGGGCTTCCCCAGGGGCGGCTGGCTCGGCCTTCCGCTTCTGTTTCCAACTGGAGTTACCTCCGGTTTCTTGGGCGACTGCCTTGTGCTTGCCACTCCGGAGTCGATCTTCGTCTTCACCATTAGCGTACTTGGTGGAAATCTCCATCATCCGATTCAGAGACATCTCCCCAGTTCGACCGAACTTCAGATTTAATTCCCTGTACTTAACGCCTTCCTTGAAGGCACAAACTGCTAGGTGGTCTGGCACATTCTCAACTGTGTGATGCAATGTGATCCACCTCTGGATGTAATCCCTCAGAGTTTCATTCGGTTTCTGCATGCAAGACCGCAACTTTGTAAGGCCTGCCGGTCGCTTGCACGTTCCCTCAAAGGTTGTGACGAACACTCGGGAGAGGTCCTCCCAAGTGTAGATGCTGCTGGGTGCCAACTGATTTAACCATGCTCTGGCTGAGCCCTCTAACATGAGAGGCAAATGCTTCATGGCCACCTCATCATCGCCACCGCCAATCTGTACAGCCACTCGGTAATCTTCGAGCCAAGTGTTAGGCTTGGATTCACCGGTGAACTTGCTGACTCCAGTCGCCAGCCTGAAGTTGGGAGGAATCACTGCGGCCATGATGGCTCGACTGAAACATTCTGGCCCCGAAGCATGTACCCTGCTGCCGGCGGGCGCATCTCTGTTGTGGACCTCTCAATGAGCCCTGTTCCTGTCAACCAAACCTTGAACGAGGATGGATCTCGCGTCAAAGCCTGGGTCCCTGGGGTCGACTGGAATCCTATGCCCAACATTATGGGGGTGCCTGTCATCTCGATGTCGAGGCGCATACGACCCACTCCTCGGGGGAGGGGTTGGCACTCGATGTCGATCATCACGGCCGGGTCGGTGATCATACTGCTCATTTCTTCTGTACTGATCGTGCCGGTCTCCACGTCCCTCACGCCTCGGGGGCGATCTCGGGCTGTGAGCCGACTGGACTGTTTCCGTTGCAACGGATCGACTGTGGATCCTGTTCCGCGACTGAGAAACGGCGGAATTCTGGTTTCCCGCCGCTCGGAGCAACGCCCTGATCTGCAACAAGCCCCTGCCAGCCTCCGATTGGGAGGGCTGAATTGACTCCACTATACGGGCCGCGGCGGCCAAATTCTGAACTGGGGTTTGGTATACCTGCGGCTGTGGGAAGAGCTGACGTCGACTGGACTCGGGAGCTTGCTGTCGTCGACTGGACTCGGGAGCTCGCTGACGCGATTGCTCGTCGAGTATTCGCTGTAGATTCTCCAAGGCCCGGGCCTCAGGGGTTTCCCCAACAATAGGAGTGTGGAGCGCGTCCATGTTCCGGTGGCGGAGCTCCTCTCGCTGCAATGATGTGAGAGGTTCGGGGAGGTACTCGTCGTGATGACGCGACGGGTCGCCCCCACCCGCACCTCCATCAGCGCAAGGGAATCCGGGAGGACTGTGTGTCCCCTCAACCGCTAGAACCTCAGCCAAAGGGTCGCTGCTGTCGCACTCGGATGTGGTCTCCGCGGAGCCAGTCGACAGGTCGAACAGGCTGCAGAGGGATTCGTCGGGCTCGATTGCCGCGACTTGTGGCGCCGCCGACTGGCGGGCCACGGCGTGCCTCACCCACCGCTGGAGTCTCGACCGACCTGAGCGCTTGCGCTGGTGGGAGACGGGGCGGGGAGACGATATGGGGGCCGACCGATATTGGGTCGACGGCTGCCGCAGGAGGACGCCATGAATGCACGCGCGGAAGTGCGTCGCACCGCGGATGGGGAGCGCGTCGATGTCGAGCGGCGCCTCCTGAAGCCAGGCGGAGTCATCGGCGATGAAGGTGAGCGCGCCGAGACGGATCTCGCGGCCCTCCACCAAAACTCCGCAGGAAACCATGATAAAATGGATCGGAAAAATCGCAATTTCTCCAATTAGGCGCTAAGACTCCTGCCCCACGGTGGGCGCCAACTGTCGTGGTTCTAAGTCTGACAGTAAAGTAGGGGGGTGTGTATGGAGAGGCTAGATCTTAGCTATTGGGAAGTTGTAAGCACGCAAGGTTTACGAGTTCAGTCCCTTCTCGGAGGAAGTAACAGTCCTACGTCTCGGTGCCCAGAGGCGGTCGATTGGATTATGCGTATGAAGATAACAGGGGTGCGAACCCCTCTTACTGAGGAGGGGGTGGCTTATATAGAGTTCGCCGGCCCCCTCCTGCCCTCAGTAATGCAGGGGTTTAGGTACATTTAAGGTTGGGCGTTACTGGTAACGCCCCTAATAAAGTGCTATAATGACCATAAAGACTACTTAATAGCCGACCGTTTGCCTGCGGAGTGACCTTAGGTCTTCTGGCAGTCGAGTGGTTGGCTTCATGGTCGAGTGATAGCTTCTTGGTCGAGTGTCTTCAACCCTTCGAGTGGGATACCTTCAAGTCGATTGAAAGGTGACATCTTCTAGGGATGTCCTCGGGTAGGGCTCTTTAGGACAGGTCCGTGCCCCTACCCTAGGTACATAGCTTCATCAGTACTCGTTGGAGTACAACACAACCTAGAATCGCCTTTTGTCGCTAGTAGTACGTACATTGTTCCTTACAAGAAACCCTTAAGAGCATGGTTAATAGTATAGCCAGCTGCTGGCTATAAGCCAGTGCCATGTCATCTACAGCCCATCTTATAGCCAACATATACAATAATAGATCAAAAGAGTTTACAACTTTTTTATTATGTGGCCCACTTCTCATTCTCACAAAGTGCCTAGGAGCACGTTTTAGAGCTGGCTCTTCACGAAGAGCCCGCTTACCTTCTCTCTCCTCTTCTCTTTCCTCCAACAAAGCAGAAATATACTAGTTTATTTCTTATAGCCCGCTGACTCAGCTCTATTGTACTTGCTCTAATAATGCAAGAAACCACTAAAATGCCAAGAAACTACTACCACTTACATACATGGCAGACTTAAAATAAGACTACCTTATCAACCATTGTACATGCTCTTACCAACAAAAATCCTCGAGTGACCTCCTACCTCCGGCCTGTCCACCTAGTCATCCTCGACCATGGGACGCACCTACCGCCACCGGCAGAAGGAGAGGTCAAAACCACCGGCGGTGCGGAGCCCAGGTTGCGGCAGCCCGGATGCCACCTCCGTCCGGTGCTCGCGGCCGCTAGCTAGCCAAGATAGCTCCGTCCACGGCAGCGCGGCGGCTTGCTTGTGCGCGCCGCGCTAAGGCCAGCCATCTGGCTTGAGCGAAGGCCAGCGCGGCGGCTTGCTCGCTCATGAGTCACGCTCGGGCCAGCCTGCCAACCCGCGCGGAGGCCAGCGCGGCGTCCGGCCCGTCCGGCGGAGCGGCGGCCAACCCGCTCATCAACGGCGCCACCGACGAACACGCATCAGTACTGTTTGAAGTAATGTTCAGGAAAAATAATGATTTGAGGGGGAATAATAGGATCGAAGGTCAGATGTGGGTCCCTCGTGTCTACCGTCAAACAAAATATGTTGGTTTAAGCTGCCTCGTCAGCACGGACGTGTGGGCCAACCCTGTCATAAATGGGTTTAAACGAACCTAATCGGTAGGAGTACTAGGTAGTTTTTGGCGTGGATTAAGAAATATTGGGTATGTTTTTGCTATTTTTTGTACAATAGATTCTTCCTAAGGCTGATTGAAAGTGGTAGTTTTTTGTTAAATACTCTACATATTGTAAGTAGGAGTGAAAGTTAAGCTTTGGAAGCCAATAAGCAAGGTTAGTTACATAATGCATATGTGTACATGATTGAAAGTAAATATCAACCATGAGTGACTAATATCTTGATGGAAAACTCGAAACTATGGAATACTAGGAAAAAAATGCATGGTTGGAAATACTAGCAATGTTCATGTCCGTTGCAACGAATCATAATTAGAATAATACTTATTCACAAACTTGGTACAAAACACTCTAATTTTGATATACATATGTCACTAGAGATATATTATGTTTCAATTAGAATATATTCCTTGGGCTGTTTTGGTGAGGTCAGGGAGGGATGTGGTTGGTTTCAAGATACTAATTATGGGTTTTTCTGCAAATTGGTAGACAAGTGGGATGTTGGTGAGAAAAGGCAACAACTTACCTCACAATCATTAGTTGTAGATCTAATGGTCATAAACGACGGATGGCAGACACACCAGCATCACCAACTTAGTCTTGTGTAGGAGTACTAGCAAGATCCGTGCATTGCACGGAACATCAAGATGCATTTTTTTATAAAACACTTGTTGTGATTGACCCTTGCGGGAGTAATCCCATGTGTAAAAACAAATGATATCTCGAGAAATATGAGATATGGTGAAGAGGAGTGGGGTGTGGTGGTGGTTGGTGGTCGGACTGAGCGGAGGCATGGGGATTGACGACGTCGGGAGCGGCCACCAGGCCAGTTTGTTCCAGAGGCTTCCTTTCTTAATTGCTCAACAGTGCGGTTTGTTGGAGATAAGGATGAACGAGGGAAGGCCTTGTCTGCAAATGTGGAGAGGGGTGCAGGTATCTTTTAGTTTAATTTCCATCCATCAGATATTGATCGGACGAATTATATTGCAAGATGGCACACGTACCATCATCACCAACTCGGTTTTTTATAAGAGAAAAAAATATAAGTATGGAGATATAAACGTATTATCGATACTTGCTTCCGTAAACTAGCATCTACATTCTATTCAACACCTCGGCATGTGGGGCCTTAGCACAATGACTTCTTGACTGTGTAAAACAAAGATTTTCCCGTCACCGACAAGGAGGGGGTGACGGTGACGCGCTTTTTGGTTTGCTCTAGTCCTAGTAGTCATAATAGGTGGTCTAAGCATGTGTAGATTTATTCTTTTTTCACGTCTCGTGTTCGCCGTAGTGCCACGACTGTTGATGAATAGAGGTAAGTTATTCTCGGAGAAACCCTTGTTGAGCGTGGTTGCGAGAGAGAGAGAGAGAGAGAGAGTGCGTGTGTGATATGTTAGAGACTGAGGCAATGATAACAGATTCTTTGTGTCTATGTGTGTGGAGGATAGAGAGAGACATGTACATGGGGCTTTGTGTTGTGTAACATGGAGACACATATACATAATTAGAGAGTGAGTGTGTGAGATACACATGCGGACATGAGGAGAGATGAGGATCCAGATAAATGGGTGTTTGTGAGTGTCTGTGTGTGTTTGTGCACGCGTTTGTGTGTGAGAGGGAGAGAGTGTATGTGGAGTAGAGAGACCACCGATGATGTAAACCTAGTATAAGGGAAGGGGGAATGGTGTGACATGTGTAGTAGCGAGATAGCACGGGTGCGGACGTGGGGAGCAGACTATTTGGAAGAGACATCGAATGTGTGTGTGGGAGAGGGGTGTGAGAGCGAGAGAAAGGAAAAGCGATAGTCTCGTTTCCTGCCCTTTTGCATGTTCCGCTGACCGCTATTCATCTTCAGGACTTCAACTCCGCCTCCTGACGAACGGCGCGATGACCGCGGCAGGTACATCTCCTCGTGCACGCCTTCTGCCCTCGCCTTTTCTATTTCTTTTTTTTTCTTTTTCTAATCCTGATTTCCAAATTCTCGACCGATCGAACAGGTCAATAGGGAATTGTTGTCAGGGTGATCAAATCATTGCTCGCACATAGGCAGATTTGACTACAGAGAGAAGGTACTATACTATGCCCTAGCAGATTTTGTCATGATATTAGATGAAGATCTTCTATAATTAATCCAATATGTTACTGTGGATATTTATGATCCAAGCAATTTGGGTAATCTTGTCAATAAATCGAAGGATATATTAGTGGAAAAGGAGCCTAAAAGGGAAGAAAAAAACACTAAATATATTCTTTGGATGCAAATTCAAGATATTTTTCATATACCCACGAACATGTGCAATGGAGAGGTGTGTGATAGGAAATGGTTAGTTATTTCAAAAGACGCAAAAAGGTGTTTTCTTTGTGATATAAGCTTTTCAATTCTGACATGTGCAAGAGTGCATTGGGGCATGAGGGATTTTGTGATTGGAAGCATTAGTGAGAGACCGAAAGGACATGCAGCTAGTGTTGACCATATTACCAACAAAAACTCTTGGAATAAACTGAGCACTAGACTGAGAAAGCATGAAACAAATTGACAAAGAGTTACAACAGCTTGTGGCAACATTATGCATTGAGAAAAGCATGCTTGATGAAATTGATATTCATAATATCATTAGCGATTTTCAATCTCAGAATGTTAGGAGATTTTTTAAGGAATATGTAATACATTATTTGATATGCACTTAATTGTTTTCTTTGATAAAAATTATATCTACATATAATGATTCATAACTAGACATTTATACTAAGGGCCATGAAGGCCCCCCAATTATAATTTCGCCCAGGGCCCCTGAAATCTCAGGACGCCCTGGCGACCACTAGTAGGTAGTACTCGTTGGAGTACAACGCAACCTAGAATTGCCTTTTGTCGCTAGTAGTACGTACATTGTTCCTTACAAGAAACCCTTAAGAGCATGGTTAATAGTATAGCCAGCTGCTGGCTATAAGCCAGTGCCATGTCATCTACAGCCCATCTTATAGCCAACATATACAATAATAGATCAAAAGAGTGTAAAACTTTTTTATTATGTGGCCCACTTCTCATTCTCACAAAGTGCCTAGGAGCACGTTTTAGAGCTGGCTCTTCACGAAGAGCCCGCTTACATTCTCTCTCCTCTTCTCTTTCCTCCAACTAAGCAGAAATATACTAGTTTATTTCTTATAGCCCGCTGACTCAGCTCTATTGTACTTGCTCTAATAATGCAAGAAACCAGTAAAATGCCAAGAAACTACTACCACTTACATACGTGGCAGACCTAAGATAAGACTACCGTATCAACCATTGTACATGCTCTTACCAACAAAAATCCTCAAGTGACCTCCTACCTCCGGCCTGTCCACCTAGTCATCCTCGACCATGGGACGCACCTACCGTCGCCGGCAGAAGGCGAGGTCAAAACCACCGGCGGTGCGGAGCCCATGTTGCGGCAGCCCGGATGCCACCTCCGTCCGGCGCTCGCGGCCGCTAGCTAGCCAAGATAGCTCCGTCCACGGCAGCGCGGCGGCTTGCTCGCGCGTGCCGCGCTAAGGCCAGCCATCTGGCTTGAGCGAAGGCCAGCGCGGCGGCTTGCTCGCTCATGAGTCATGCTCGGGCCAGCTTGCCAACCCGTGCGGAGGCCAGCGCGGCGTTCGGCCCGTCCGGCGGAGCGGCGGCCAACTCGCTCATCACCGGCGCCACCGACGAACACGCATCAGTACTGTTTGAAGTAATGTTCAGGAAAAATAATGATTTGAGGGGGAATAATAGGATAGAAGGTCAGATGTGGGTCCCTCGTGTCAACCGTCAAACAAAATGTGTTAGTTTAAGCTGCCTCGCCAGCACGGACGTGTGGGCCAACCCTGTCATAAATGGGTTTAAACGAACCTAATCGGTAGGAGTACTAGGTAGTTTTTGGCGTGGATTAAGAAATATTGGGTATGTTTTTGCTATTTTTTGTACAATAGATTCTTCCTAGGGCTGGTTGAAAGTGGTAGTTTTTTGTTAAATACTCTACATATTGTAAGTAGGAGTGAAAGTTAAGCTTTGGAAGCCAATAAGCAAGGCTGGTTACATAATGCATATGTGTACATGATTGAAAGTAAATATCAACCATGAGTGACTAATATCTAGATGGAAAACTCGAAACTATGGAATACTAGGAAAAAAATGCATGGTTGGAAATACTAGCAATGTTCATGTCCGTTGCAACGAATCATAATTAGAATAATACTTATTCACAAACTTGGTACAAAACACTCTAATTTTGATATACATATGTCACTAGAGATATATTATGTTTCAATTAGAATATATTCCTTGGGCTGTTTTGGTGAGGTCAGGGAGGGATGTGGTTGGTTTCAAGATACTACTTATGGGTTTTTCTGCAAATTGGTAGACAAGTGGGATGTTGGTGACAAAAGGCAACAACTTACCTCACAATCGTTAGTTGTAGATCTAATGGTCAGAAACAACGAATGGCAGACACACCAGCATCACCAACTTAGTCTTGTGTAGGAGTACTAGCAAGATCCGTGCATTGCACGGAACATCAAGATGCATTTTTTTATAAAACACTTGTTGTGATTGACCCTTGCGGGAGTAATCCCATGTGTAAAAACAAATGATATCTCGAGAAATATGAGATATGGTGAAGAGGAGTGGGGTGTGGTGGTGGTTGGTGGTCGGACTGAGCGGAGGCATGGGGATTGACGACGTCGGGAGCGGCCACCAGGCCAGTTTGTTCCAGAGGCTTCCTTTCTTAATTGCTCAACAGTGAGGTTTGTTGGAGATAAGGATGAACGAGGGAAGGCCTTGTCTGCAAATGTGGAGAGGGGTGCGGGTATCTTTTAGTTTAATTTCCATCCATCAGATATTGATCAGATGGTCTATATTGCAAGATGGCACACGTACCATCATCACCAACTTGGTTTTTTATAAGAGAAAAAATATAAGTATGGAGATATAAACGTATTATCGATACTTGCTTCCGTAAACTAGCATCTACATTCTATTCAACGCCTCGGCATGTGGGGCCTTAGCACAATGACTTCTCGACTATGTAAAACAAAGATTTTCCCGTCGCCGACAAGGAGGGGGTGACGGCGGCGCGCTTTTTGGTTTGCTCTAGTCCTAGTAGTCATACTAGGTGGTCTAAGCACGTGTAGATTTATTCTTTTTCACGTCTCGTGTTCGCCGTAGTGCCACGACTGTTGATGAATAGACGGTAAGTTATTCTCGGAGAAACCCTTGTTGAGCCTGGTTGCGAGAGAGAGAGAGAGAGAGAGAGAGAGAGAGTGCGTGTGTGATATGTTAGTGACTGAGGCAATGATAACAGATTCTTTGTGTCTATGTGTGTGGAGGATAGAGAGAGACATGTACATGGGGCTTTGTGTTGTGTAACGTGGAGACACATATACATAATTAGAGAGTGAGTGTGTGAGATACACATGCGGACATGAGGAGAGATGAGGATCCAGATAAATGGGTGTTTGTGCATGTCTGTGTGTGTTTGTGCACGCGTTTGTGTGTGAGAGGGACAGAGTGTATGTGGAGTAGAGAGACCACTGATGATGTAAACCTAGTATAAGGGAAGGGGGAATGGTGTGACATGTGTAGTAGCGAGATAGCACGGGTGCGGACGGGGGGAGCAGACTATTTGGAAGAGACATCGAGTGTGTGTGTGGGAGAGGGGTGTGAGAGCGAGAGAAAGAGAGAGCTAGTGACGGAGAGAGAGAGAGAGAGAGAGAGAGAGGAAGAGAGGGGGCGAGAGGGGTCGTTTGTGTCCATAAATGGCGTATAGATAGGGAGACAATGTTGGTGTTGTCCGAAATTGGCCTATGAACGGAGACGCAAGGGAAGCGAGTCATCGTGTGTGTGATAGGGACTTCATGAGAGATCTAGAATAGATGGTGTAGAGAACAATGTGCGAAATCGAGAACGATTATACATTAGGGAGCTATGCAAAGAGTCGCGACATATATGTATATAGGGAAGGAGCTGGGGCGGGTCCGCATGTGGGAGAGATAGAAAGAGGAGAGTGGTGCACAAGGAGACAAAGTGTGCTTGTTTGCAGTGGGGGTGGTGTGTGAGGTGAGTGCGCGAGAATCACATAACTAGGGAGATAGACATTTGGGGGCGACATTTTGTGTGTATGGGAAATATACACTCTACATAGTGCGTGTGCTTGGGTAAGAGAGATAGCGGGAGACCTAGAGAGTGAGGGAAGAGATGTGTGCATGCCCGAGAGACAAAGTGATAGAGACCTATGTTGGGGTCCGGACTTTACAATAGAGAGGGGTGTTAATGTGCTCATGTGTTGGTGTTTGGGGGAGAGAACGACTTCTCTATGTGTGTGTGTGTGTGTGTGTGTGGTGGTGGGGTGACTTCAGATAAAGAGTGAGGTGTCTATATTTGAGGGACTTTAGCGTAATTGAGATATTGTGCACTCATGGTTGATCAATTTGTTTCACAGTTTGTACTATGAGATAACAATAATTTTGAACATGCGTGATATACCTTGATGTACCAGAATTACAAACCTAAGATTGGAATTTTGGAATTCGACTCCATCATTAGCTTTTGTAATTCATTTAAACGGAGGTACATTTTTTAAGCCGGGATTTCGTGATTTCAAATTCATATATCAAACCTAGAGATATACACATACGGGCATTTCCAACTTTATAATCATCCACTTTATTCATACACATACACATTTTTGCTTTTGTCATCATATTTAGGATAAACACATTTGGAATTTCATTTGAATTGGACCGTATGATGGTATTTGCTTGTAGTAGCTCAATGATCCATATTTGAATTGAATGGACAATCTAAGTTTCGAGTTGGAGACATTGATTTTCAAAACTTGCACATTTTTTTAACGCAAAACAAACAAATTGTCGGCCATGATATCATAGTCGGCCGTACGAGAGCAGAATACTTATAATTTAGGCGTCAAAAGCTTTCAAACTTCCCGCTCACATCGAAATATCACGCGCTCGAAAGTTTAGCCCTGCGATATTTCTGTTTTACCCCACCCACATGAACGGAAAAGGGCTGCTATGGTAACTCCATTGTTTTCCCCTCTTTGCCCCCAACATTCTTCCCCAGAGCCCCTCCCCTTCCCCTCCCCGACCCCAACCACGGCAAGCCGACGAATCTACTCCTCCGCCGCAGCGGTGGACCTCACACCCCGCCGGATCTACCTTCCGCACCTTGGAACCCCCAACTGCCAACTCACCACTTCACCGGAGCCGCTTCAGCGACTGGCTTGTCCACCGCTCCAGATCTCCTTGACACCATCATGGTCCACCGCACCGGATCTGGTTAATCGGCGCCCTCGTCCACCACAGCGTAGGCTCTTCACTGACTCCCTCGTCCACCCCTTCGCTGACCCTTCATACAAGCCCTTGTCCGCCGCAACAGATCCGCCTCACCGAAAGCACTGTACAATGCGCCCGCCGAAGCCTTCGTCCACTGCACCGGACCCGCTCCACAGACGCCATATTCAACTCCACCAGCCCTGCTTTACCGACGCCGTAGAGTCATTAGGTTATTTCAATTTGTACTCCTTCGGTTTTTCTCTTTATCATGCAACCTTTCACTTACCACAGATGAGCTTTCTTGTATGTCGACAGGCGCCGCAACCGTAGCACCGGAGCCGCTTCAGCGATGGCGACAGCCGGCCCAAACTCAACTGCAACACGAGCACCATCGACGATCCTTAGCTATCAAGTATGACAACGATACCCATACGCCGCCGAGAATCAGGTACTATTATCCAACGGCCGGCGCCTACGTTCACTTTCCTAGCATAAGCACCGCACCTTTGAATTTCTTCAGGGCATCATTCAGTTTTTCATGAGACACGTTATTCTGCTTGCACCTGTAGGGCCATACTTCTGGCAGTGAACATGTTACATGTGCTAAATTACATACCAGTGCACATATAGTTAATATGCTTTAGTTTTGTTCTGATGCCACCTGTTGGTTCCATCAGACTGCTTAATGTTCTCTATGCTTAATTACACATCAGCAAACTAGCATGTGGTTCCGCTGCTTTTTGTTCATTTTACCCTACATTTTCTGATGCTAGCTATTACATCACTGCTCTGAGCCTCTATTCATTACATGTTTGTGTGCTCTTGATCTTCCCAAGTTGCATGACTAATTTGATGCTTCTATTAATTATGGAGCTGCCAACCCCATCAAGCAAAATATTTGTTCTTTTGGGGCTGGCATCTCGAACAAGCATAAAAATAGAGGGAAGCAGATATATTGTCGTGTAAGCACACACCCTTCTTTCATTAGTTTAGATGAACCATTGATGATCAATTCAGACCAGTGCATGCGATTAAAATTAATTTTACCTAAATAGATGGTGCAGAATAAACTACAACAACTAGATTTGCAACCACGGGATGCTGACGATATCTTCAAAGAACATTGCAACAGCAGCTAGGCTTCACAGCAACATATGGTAAGCCACTGTGTTTTAGTACATGTGAAATGTAATGCGATTGGGCTGCTTTCTTGGCTTGTGCCCTCAACGTGTAATCCTACCGAATTACAAATAGTTCAGTTGTCTGCTTTGCTGTATTGCTTGATTTGAATGCTTATTTGTTGTTACGCTATACCTGAGTTGGCCAATATGTCAGCAGTGCCTGATGTACTATCGTAAAGAAATGCATGCCTATTTCATTTGAGTCCTTAACTTTTCCTCTCAACTTCATCACAAGACTGTCTTCGTAGTTTATATGAGGCCACACTGTTAAGTGCTTTCTCAGATTATTTCAACTGCTTAAATGCCTTGGCAACTTAAATATAGCGGTTGTACACTCCCTTTCAACTAGGGATGTCAACTGGGTCCCGTTTAATTCCGATTAAAGTCCACTAGTGGTATGATAGTTCAAAAGAGTTTTTGTTTTTTGAGGAAAATGAACTAGGGAGGTAGCAAAAACTAACTAGATGGGACTGGCGGATGTCGTTTATTTGCCACTTACATCCCTAGTTTCATCTTACCATTTTAATTTCTTTTCGGCTGATGCTGTTTCGAACCATTTAAATATAGTTTGCCATGCTTGGCAATAATTCGTCCATCTTTACCATGTAAGCTTACTACCTGGATCATACGATAACTATCTCTTACTGATGTCCAGCGGAAACCTTTTAGGATGCCGTTCACACTAGGACACAATGTACAACCCCAGAATCTATTTGTGGAAGCAGTGCGCCATCCATGTTACCAGATGGTAGCAGTTCAGAGGCAACACCGTCGGAGAGCAGCCTGAGCACAGATATTATAGTGTTTGAGGCTCTACTAGAGGCAGAAAGAGATGGTGTGGCTTCCATGAATGAGGTAATCTTTATCTTGAGGCTGGAGATTACGGAATTAGCGGCACGCATTATGCAAGCAACCCAAGAGTTGGAGGAAGTAAGAATGTTGCATTTGAAGACGGAGGAGGTACTACTGTTTCTGCTATCTGAAGCCCAAGGTAATCCCGGTTCTTCTTTAGATACCAGTTGAAATTGTCATTAGATTATTGTACTTGCATGTTGTGTCATGCCTCTGAATGGATTATGTTGCAAGACCCCCTATGTTGTCCATGTGTTGTAATGATCCGAATTTTTTAGGTGAGGTAATCCTAAGTACTTGTATGATTGACATAAGGTGAACTATTTTTCGTGTGAGCATATTGTATTGGATGAAATAACTGTTTGACTCAGAGTGTATCCAACCTACTGAATTTGAAGGTCACGACATTTCTAAATCATAATCATATATAAAGGTGGAATAAATATTTGTTGTGGTTTTGAAAAAATAAATAACAAAACGTATAATTATCTGTGGATATTCGAAATCGAATACAAATTGGATTTGAATTTAGTTTGCCAGGTCCCAGGGAAAACGTGAATGCTAATTCTCCCAAGTTTTGAACAAAGCGGCTAAACACCCGCTATAATTTGTGGGCTACCCGAAGCAAGTGTTTGCGAGATGGAAATTACTGTCTACCCCTGACACTTGACATCCTTATCGACCGGATTTACATTGCTGTCGATAGGGGTAGACTAGTAACTTCAATCAGACGTGACATGATGGCCTCTGAGCCCATTAATACACGGTGGGCGCCAAACGTGGGGGCAAAACACATTTGATTCAAGATCGTCCGAAAGACATGTGTCTCTTCCTCCATTTCCCCATTCATACACAGTGGGCGGCAAAACAAACTCTCCTCGTCCGAAATCGATGTAGGCCAATATTTTAAATAGGGGCAGATGTGTAACTTCCATCAGACGTGACACAACCGCCCTACCTGTCAGCCCCGTTCATACACCATGGGCGCCAACCGTGGGCGGCAAAACACCCTCTCCTCGCCCGAAATAGTTACCGGCAAATATTTGGGAGATGCAAGATTACCGTCCTATCCCCAACTTCGCGATGTCCAAAATTTTAAACGGGGGATAAGTTCGTAACTTTCCCCCATTTCAGAGAAGCGCGTCCCAAAGTTTGAGATCCCCCCTCCCCTCCATTTCCCCATTCATACACCGTCGGCGGCATGACAACCTCCGCACTGCGGCCAGCCTCCTGTGTCCGCCACCCCATCATCCACCTTGCCGGAGCCGCTACCCCTACCCCATCGTCCACTGCAAGAGATGGACGTCTCTCATCCATGGCGCTGGACCAGGATCCTTTCATCGCCTCCTCTCGCTTCATTGGCGCTGTCGTCCACCTTGCCGTTGCCGCTCCTACGTCCGCCTCATCCACGGCAATAGGATATATCCCCCGTCCCGGCCGTCTGTCGTCTAAAGTCTTCTTCCCCGCCGCTGACAGCCGTCGCACCCGCAACACCCTCAACATATCAGCATAGGCCTACACGGCGTCGTAAGAGATGTGGTACTCTTCCATATGTGCTTAAGTTATTGATCTCACCCGTAAAATAGATCGTAATTTGTTTACTGTACTTTTCTTGTCCGTACCAAATCGTAGTGGCTAGTTGAAAGCAAACATTGGTTGCGAAGTAGCTTTGTCCGGTTTGCACCTTCAGATCCGCCATGGCACGGGCACTATATCGTAAAGCTTATGGTTTCCCCCCTTTATATTCACTACCATCATCGTAGGTTCTTCGTGTCATGCTAGCACTGCTCCTCAAGACCTCAACCCAAAGCTTACGTGTTGAAATACGAATCTGATATGATGCTCATATCACTAAAGCTTACGTTTAATTGGTCACCTAATGTTCCTATATTCGTTCGAAAAGCATGTGCGCCACCCACTAGTCCAGCTAGTTCCACTTTCCTGATTTTTCTCTTGATGCTTAGGTTTTCCCCTTTTATCTACTCTACTATGATCTGTGTAGGTGCTTTCTGTCGTACTAGCATTACTCCACCCTTCAAGCTAAACAACACAACACTCAGAATTCGAAAGCTTAGTTGTTCAAATATGATTGTGATATGATACTGATATTAGTTAACCGACACATTTAATTGCTTAGCAAAAGGTCCCACTTGAGTTTCCAAATGCATGTCGCGACATATAGAGAGACAGCATAATTGCATTTCTTTGTCACTTGTTGACTGTACTTTCTTGTCCATACAAAATCTTAGTTCTTATTTCAAAGCAAACATCGGTTGCTAACTACCCTTTGCGCGGTTTGCAGCTTCAGATCTGCCATCCCACTGCCACGGTCAACATTGTACTCATCATGCTTATGTTTTCCCCATTTTATGATGACCACAATCAGCCTACGTGGTTCGTGTCGTAATAGCACTGCTCCACCCATCGAGCTAAACAAGCTTAGTTGTACAAATTCATATCTGATATTATTGCTGATATTAGTAAACCTGAGAGATGTTTAATTGGTTAGCTAAATGTTCCTACTTTAGTTTCGAAATGCATGTGAGCCACATATGGAGAGACCGGAAATAATAGTATTTCTCTGTGCGCTCTGGTTCATCATGGGTGGCCAACCGACATTGTATTGAAAGACTTGTAATATCTTCAATCTGCTTGCTCTTCTGCTCTTCTTTAAGATGATACTCTTCTCTTGCGGTTGACAGGTCAGGTCGAGTTGTTCTCCCTTAGTATATTTTGAATCTGTCAGGTCAGGTCGACTTGTTCTTCTTTACTATATGTTGAAGCTATCATCTGCGAAGTGTCATCACTTCTGGAGCTCTCATATTTTGAGTAGTAGGCCACATTATATTAATGCACACAAAGATTACAACATGCATGGCATGTTTTAAAAGAATTGCAGAGATAGCACAAAGGGATTTGCAGGGAGGCAGTATTGGATTAGAATCACTTCTGCATTACAAAGAAAATCTCACTTGTTTTTACGTTTTCATGCATGTCAGATATTGAACATTATCAAAATGAATATGAGAATGGGCACACGAGAGGAATATTGCGGAATGAACCACTGGCTAACAAACTTGGCATGGTGGAGGATGGCCTATCTTATTCACCCATCAAGGTGCTTGCTATAACTTTGCAAAGTTGTATTGGTCGCACATATTTTGCATCTGACCTCTTGCATTACTTCTACTTTGTTACACCATCTGCTTAGTTTAAGCATCATATATGAGTATATGCCCTACCTATCCATTTTCTGTACCTATTCCATGTGTCGTCACACTATGTTTTTCTAGTCAAATGTTGTTCTTTTGTAATAGATGTCCAAAAGGAAGAGGGTGAGTGCAGATCCTCAAGGAGTACAAACTAGGTATTTGGAAAAGGTAGTGATACCTGTTAAATCAGATAGATCAGCAGCCATAGAAAACACAGGCCCAACTGTACCACACTTTACCCCTACTCCAGTGGCCAAACCCCTATTAGAACTGCTGGGAGCCCAGCGTCAGGTACTGTCTATGTATCAATTCAAAATTTGAACTCCTAAATTTCTTCTTGTGCCTTACCTTCTCTCTTGTATGAAAACTAATTTCAGATGAATCTCCTTGCTCAAAGGATCATATGATCTCAAAACAATAATGGGCTCTGCATTGCTCTTGTCAGTACCTCTCTCCCTTTTGCCTTGTAACGCTCTACTTAATTAATTGCTATTTGATTATGTATCATCAGTCTGCACCTGAGCTTCATTATCCTCTGTTTCTTCCAATAATATTTGATCTATATTTACTCTTTGCAAAATGTAGAATAATGGCAACGCTTATAAAGGATTTTCTTTGGGGAATTTATTGAATTATCCTTCCATCAACATGGAGAAGGGCTTTGTCCATCCCGTGTTAACATGTAATGTAAGTTCATCCTTCTCAAGCCTTCAAACTTTGTTCTAGTATAGATTTGGATAGGCATCATTTCCTCCACTGCTGTTTGCTTTGTTGTTTACATCTGATTGGATGTTTACAACAACTACCAGTTTCAAATTGTAGTTGTAAAAATATGTTCCTTATGCAGAACAGATCCATTTATTTGCTTATATAATTGTGAAACATGTTACGTGTCTCCTTGTTTCTCTTTCAGACTCGTATCTCTTACGCCAGGCAGAACTTTAGGGAAGATAGTGAGCCAAACCATCTTGAGGACAGCGAGATGACCCCAAGGTCCTGTCTTGATGAAGACAATGAATTGAAACTACTCACCAGCAGGTGTGAGACAACCTCTGTGTAGTCGCTGCCTCAATCAGTTTGACTTCTTCAGTCTCAACTTAAAGCGGAAAGGCTTGCTTCAGTCAGCTCTGACTTGAAGTCAAAGATGCAATCAAGATGTCAGAGGACTGTCATGCGCACCATCATGCCTAAAATCTAGTGTTGATGCATCTATCGTTGACACAATTGAGGTCTACTCAGCTTCTTCAGCTATTTGGGGGGCCCGACCTGGCCAGGCCTAGTGCCTTCTGAAGGTCTCTCAGTTTTGTATATTCTTTTGTCGGCGCGTTTATTTGCACTGGTGGCGAACTTTGATGCCTAGTGGATGTAATATGTGTGATAGCCGTGTAGCCTAGCGTAAGTTGCTTGATTATTTATTTCCTTGTTTGCTTGTAGTCATTGCAGTTCTTTTTCCGTGGTTTGCTAGTGGCTATAATAACCTATTTTTTAAAACTAGGCCACAATAACCATGGGCTAATATTTACTGTAGTGACACTGGGCCTCCTACGGACCATAGAAATAGTGGGCCTTCTACAGACCGTAGAAACAATGGGCCTTCTATGGGCCGTAGAAACAATGGGCCTTCTACGAGCCGTATCATCAATGGGCCTTATACGGGCAGTATGATCGACTAGCCAAACATGGGCCAATAACAGGCCGCATTATGGCCGTAAACGGGCTAGAGTTGGAATCGTCCGTTCATGGGACGACCATAACGGGCCATCGTTAATAGGCCGTATTTGATGACGCTATGAAAATAGACCAACGTATTAACGGACCACAAACGGGCCGACTGTAACCATGGGCTGAATTTGGACCACAAGCAGAAAATGACAGTAACGGGCCGTAAGTAAACGAATGCGGGAAATGAGCCCAAGAATAAATGGGCTCTGAGAAGTCCGAAAGATAACATGGGCTGGAAACGGCCCAACGGAATAACGGGCCGTTAATGGGTATAAAGTGATACACTGTTCATTACGGGCCAGTTTCACCATGGGCCGATAATGGGTGTAAAGTGATACACTGTTCATTACAGGACAGTTTCACCATGGGTCATTAATAGGCCAAGAGTTACATAGGGCCTCATATGGGCAGAAAGATGTCATGGGCCATACATGGGCTAGAAGTGAAAACGGGCTGGAATCATATTGGGTGGTCCAGATGACGCTACTGGGCCTAATTCGGATAGGGCGTAACGGGCCTTGGGTTAGCGGGCTGTCAATGGGCTATATGTGAACAGGCCATTAACAGGCTTTACATGGGCCGGCCCGCCACCTTTTGACCAAGTCAAATGGGCCGGCCTTTTCATACGAATGGGCCTCTGTTGGGCCATGCCACGTGTTAATGTATCATAGGCGCCTTTTGTCCAATGAGTGGATGACATCTATCCCAACGATGAGCCGACACGTGTTTCCTCCAGCCAATGATGATTTTACACGTGGAAAATCCCCATTGGTCGGGGCTGTTAATGGGTTATCAGATCCAAAACCCGACCAGATAGCTTAACGGCATTCCATTACGGTGGATGCCACGTGTCGGTCACTGTCGTGGTTTTGTCACGGCAGATGTCCTCGTGAAAGGACTTAGTCATGGAGCCATCACAACTGGTTAGCTTGAATGGGTTAAAGCGGACACAGGGACGCGAGAGAGTTTATACTAGTTCGGCCCCTTCGATGAAGGTAAAAGCCTACGTCTAGTGTGATGGAATTGATGGGGTTTCGATGACTAGGGAGCAAACAAGCTTCGCCTAAGTCTCGAGTTGTTGTCTGTTCTCCTTGAACCGCCGCCGGGTCGTCCCCTTATATACACGGGTGACGCCCGTGGGTTCATAGAGTCCCAATACCGGCTCATAGATGTGTCCAGTTTGGTCTCTACTTATTCCTAACTTACAATACAAGTTACATACCAACGCCGGTTTATGGCTACAGGCCTTGAACCGACTATGGGCCTTGAGCCCTCATCTGCCTTCTTGGGCTTTAACATAGTTAACTACTGACGAAGTTAACCCGGCCCAGATAGGCCGGTTTACGCCCAGTAGTGATATCCCCAATAGTCACCCTTCACTAGTGCAGAACCGGGCAATAGCACCGGTTCGTAAGGCCCTTTAGTGCCGGTTTAGGAACCGACACTAAAGTTTCGGCACTAAAGCCCCCCCCCTTTAGTACCGGTTCAGCACGAACCGGTGCTAAACGGCAACCACGTGGCACGAGCCAGCTCCGGGGGCCGGGAGCCCTTTAGTACCGGTTGGTAACACCAACCGGTACTAAAATGTTTGGGGGGTTTTTGGTTTTATGATTTCTTTTTCATTTAATTTTGTGTTTTCCATTTTAATTCTTTTTCGTTTGCTGGTATTTTACGGTACTACACATTGTACACGTTATGCATATATATATATATAAATAGAATTTCTAGTAGAACCAATCATATATATATCATCAATCATGTCTCACAAACCACCATATTAATTCACACATACACACATGTATAGCTATATACAATTTCTCCTACATATGCATGTTGCCTTCGGAGCCAGTGGCATTAGCCTGATTGGTGCCTTCGGAGCACGATGACAATTGGAAGTGGTTCATGTCTTTTTCGATGGGGTTGGTAGCGGGTAATAGTATTCTCCCTTCGGATTTATGACCTAGTCGAGCAAAAATCCCGCTATTTCCTCTTGAAGTGCTTCTACGCGCTCCGTTTCTAGGAGCTTGTCCCACACCTCTTTGAACTGTTAAGAAGGAGATCAATATGCATGTGTATTATTTGTGTGACTAGATATCGATAATGGTGTAAAAATTGTGAATAGTGTTCTGACAAGCGTACCCATTCCTGTCTTTGAGATCTGCTCCTTTCGGACGCCATCATGCGAATGTTCTCGCAAACGCAGAATGCACACAGATCAGTCCCCTGCACCTGCTTCAGGGCCTTTATTATGAGAATGGAATTTAATTTGATTAGATAATAATTAATCAAGCATGATAATTAAAGAGATGGCAGCTAGCTAGCTAGCTAGTACTACTTAATTACTTACCTTGGCTCGAAACCATTTCAGCTTTGGTTTCCATTCGCCTTCCGTGACGCTGATGAACCTTGCCCAAGCCCTGCTCGCCGACAAAGAAAATGAATAAAGGGGTTATTAAATAGTTCATATCATGAAATGACGAACTAAATAGGCCGAGATATATAGTTAATAATGATTTAAATTACCTGTTGACTATCCCAAACGAGATGTTATAGTCACTATTTGCTTTGAGTAGCGAGTCCAGTATTTCAACTATTCCGGCGTCAACTTTAATGATACATAAGATCCAGTGATATCTGCATGCACACACGTTTGCATGTCTTAATTAAGCGGGCATATGTAAGCAAAAACATGTAGCTAGCTAGTAGGCAAAAGCAGAGAATTTGTAGTACAAGAAAGTGTGACTCACTGGAAGTTGTAAGGAAGTAGTATATCTTCATTGTATTTGAGGCGCTTCAAGAACTCGAACATGCTGTCCTCTACCTCTTTTTCATGATGCTTGTTTATTTTCCATGTGTATTCATTAACGGTGTTTGGGTCAATGAACCCAATGCCATAGCGTCCACCTTTTCTCATTTCATACATCTTCATCCTGCATAATACCACAGAAAAGAATATAGTGAGGATAATTACACGTAACGATTGATCAAAAGGATCACTACAGCTAGCTTGAGACTTAAATTACAGAAAGAAATCACTTACAGACAATACCAACTGACGATAGATTTGTCGAGTGCGGCTTGATTGTATAACTGAAACAGTTCAGAATACTCAACGGCCACAGCTTTCTGATGGTAGTAATCATCCTTCTTGACATACACCATGAGGGACTCTCGATCGGATCTCTTGATAATGTCCATGTACCATTGATGCAATTCATACATTCTCGTTGGGAGCTTGTTGACATCTTCTGGCTTGACCAAAGGTTGGCCCCGGACAAATTTCCGTTTTATTTCCTCCTCTGTAACCAGAGGCATGTCCTCGATCTGGAGGAGTTGTCCAACAGTGATCTTGAGTTCTTCAGCCTGCATTATATGCTCCTGGGTTATTACCACATCGCCCACCTCGAGAACGTAAACTGTTTGGCCACAATAATATTGGGCGCGCGTACTATCATGTGTTGTTGGCGGCACAACAAGCGGGGGGATCGATTGCGCCGCCTGTTTTCCCAGCTGGGCAACGGTTTTCTCGCATTTTTTGACAGCTGCTTGTTGTTTGCTCGAGCTCGAGCTCGCCTCCTTCTGTAGACGTTGTCGATGTAATTTCCTGATGTGGCGCTCATAGTCTGTGTCAGTAGGCTTAGGAGCTGGTGGTTGAGCCATACGAATGAAGTGGTCAACTACTTCCACAGGCACTTTCTCCCTTGGCGGCGGTGGTGGTTTCGGTCCAAAATGGGCGTCGACTTCTGCCCGCACTATGGCATTGGTTTGCTCCTCGGTCCTGTCGTAAGCCCTCACAGGAAGAGGAGTACTGAGGTTTGGACCATATTTATATCGCTTGCCTCCGCCTGTACTTCCTGTACTATCACCTCGACTCGTACCACTACGCACCATAGCTGCGGGGTGTCTCTTCTGCGATTGCTGAGGCGGCGGAGACGGCTGACGGGGCTGAGTTGGATGAGGAGGAGTGGCCTGAAGATGTGCCGGACATGGAGGAGGAGTGGCCTGAGGTTGTGCCGGACTTGGAGGAGGAGTGGACGTCTGATGCTATGTCGGACTTGGAGGAGGAGTGTCCTGACACTTTGCCGGACTTGGAGGAGGAGGAGTGGCCTCACGCGTTGGTGGACTTGGAGGAGCGGGAGTCTGCTGACTCGGTGGCGGACTTCGACGAGGAGTCGGGTGACGCGGTGTCGGTGGCCTTCGAAAGATGATGCAATCATTTCTCCATAGGATGATACGATGTTTGGCATCTCCGAGTGTGTGCTCCTCGTCACCTCCAGGAATGTCAAGCTCTAGCCCCGAATATTGGTCCACCACCTCATCAACCACGACACAAGCATAGCCTGCTGGAATCGGGTTGCAATGGAAGGTTGCATCGGGGGAATTTGTATAAGCAACACCGTCCGCCACCTTCAAGGATATGTTCTTAATTTTGAAGTGTAGCTCGCAGTTAGTGTTCTCCGCGATATCATCCACGGGGTATCTATCCAGCAGTGCGTCGCCCTGGGCGGAACCCACGCTGCTTCTCGGCATGGATGGGGCGGTGGTATCCAATGCTGGATCATCCGCTAGCTGCTTCAGCTACTGAGACCCCCTTTGCTGGCTAAGTGAGTCGATCTGCTCCTGCTGCCGCTGGAATTTAGCTGCCAATTCCGCTTGACTTGCTTCTAGGCCTTGAAGGCGTTCATAGTCCCGCTTCCTCTGCTCCTCCTCCATCTTCCTCTTCTTCTCCTCCGCAATCTTGTTTCTCGCACGGGTTCTGTAGTCGGCGTTCCAGTCCGAAAACCCCTCATACCATGGAATAGCGCCCTTGCCTCGTGTTCTTCCCGGGTGTTCAGGATTTCCCAGGGCACTCGTAAGCTCGTCGTTCTCTCTGTTGGGCTGGAACACCCCCGATCGAGCCTCTTCTATTGCAACAAGTAGCGCATCGTCGGCTCCGTTCAGACATGCCTTCGTCGAAACATTGCCTGTCTTCGGGTCCAACTGCCCCCCATCCGCATAGAACCAAGTCCTACACCTGGGGGGCCAGCTCTTAGTAACCGGAGTGACACTTGCATCCTCCATCTCTTTCTCAGACTTATCCCACTTAGGCATTGCCACCGCGTAGCCACCTGGCCCCAGCTTATGGAACTTATCCTTTTTTCGGCATTCTTCTTGCTTATTCTCGACCGTTCCTTAGCTAATTCTGAATCCTTGAATTTCACGAAATCGTCCCAATGAGCACTTTGATTCTCTAGTATCCCCTCGAATACTGGAGTCTTCCTTCCTCCCTTGACGTACTTCTCCCACGTCGTTCTCTTGTGGTTCTTGAATGCAACCGCCATCTTCCTAAAAGCAGCATCCTTGACTTTCCGCACATCTACTTCTGTGAAATGATCTGGTAGGGTGAAATGTTCCATGAGAGTATCCCAAAGCAGTTTTTTTATTCTCGTCGACAAAAGTAACATTTGGACGTGGCTTTGCTGGCTTTCTCCATTCTTGAAGGGAGATCGGGAGTTGGTCCTTCACAAGAACTCCGCACTGACGAATGAACTTGTCCGCAATCTTCTTAGGCGCTAATGGTTCACCATTAGGTTTGAATGCCTCGATATTGTACTTTACGCCCTCCTTCAACTTTTTGTTCGGGCCTTGTTTCGTCCTTTTGCCTGAAGATTTGCTCGATCCGGATGGCCGAAAGAAGAAAGATCGATTCGTTAATATATCTTCAACTCATTTAAAACATGCGATGATCACCAGATTCCTGCTTATATAAATATATATACCTTGCCGGTGTTTGTTGTTTCAGGATCAACATGTTCTTCGTCGTAGTTCATGACTTCATCTTCTCGGTCGTCGTGATCGAATATCATATCACCCTCTCCGGTGTTGTTTAGAAATTCGGAGCCGTCAAAATCTTCTTCATTCTGATCATCATCTGGCCCGCGTATGATATCGAACATGGTCTGTTCTCTCTCTCTGTCGGTATTGTCCGCCATAGCTTTTATTTAACTATGCCAAAATTAATATAAAACAATTTAGTATAATCTCGAATAATAGATATAATCTTGAATACATCGTCTCGAATAATAGATATAACCTCGAATACATCGTCTCGAATAATAGATTTAATCTAGAATACGTCGTCTCGAATAATAGATATAATCTCGTCGAATACATCGTCTCAAATAATATATATAATCTCGAATAAATCATCTCGAATATTATATATCGAATACATCACTAGCTAGCTAGCTAGCTAATAAAGATCGAATACTAGAGAGTAATCTAGGCGGTGGACAACCAAAGTGAAGGAACCATCACTGGATCATAGCTCGGGTGATCTCCCCAAAGAACCTGTCAGGTATTGGAGAACTTGACGTCCATAGCAGCCATGTAGCGATGGATGTGCTCGTCCTCCTCCCTGACACGGCGACGTACCACCTCCGGCGGGGCCGGCTCCCTCCGCACCGAAAGTGGCCCACGCGAATGCCACCAAAGAAGATGAGGGTCGACGACGGGACCCGGGGCCAGGTTCCTCACCAAGCGTCGCGCCCCTGAAGGTAACACCTCCCAGTGCCAGCCCGGCGAAGCCCAGTCCCGGACATGGGTCCTCTGAAGCAGGACGTCGTCGCGGATGTGTCGAGGCGAGGATGCGGGCCGGGCATCGTCGACAACAAAATACTATATGCCGCAAAAGTAAAGTAACATTTTTTAAATGATGGATTGTGATGATTTCATATATGCAAATTCTAAATTTTATAACTAAAAATATAAGAAACTAAAAAAACATCGATCATCGTCTAACAATTTGAAATTAATCTAATTCATCTAGCTAGCTAAAACTAACATTTCCAAAATTTCTAACATTTCTATATAACTAACATTTCTATAACATTTGACATTATATATATTATAACTAACATTTCTACATACTATTTGACATTAATCTAATCTAATTAATTAATTCATCTAAAACTTTGTATGAAAAATAGAAAAACAGAAAAAACTAAAAGCTAAAAACAGAAAAATTGTGTGTGTGTGCGCGTCTAGTGTGTGTGTGTAGTGTGTGTGTGTGTGTGCATGTAGTGTGTGTGTGTGCGCGCGCGTGTGTGTGCGATACGGTCGGCGCCGGCGCCGGCGCTGGTGTGCGCTACGATCGATTGGAGGGAGGAGAGGGGCCGGGGGAGGGGCTCACAGCGCGCGCGGGCAAGGTCGAGGCGAGGTCGATCCAAAGGCGACGGCGATGGCGAAGCGAGGGGATCGGCGACCGGGACGGCGATGGGGGTGCCGCGGAGTCGACGGGGACGACGCGACGAGTACGGGGGCGTCGCGGAGTCGACGGGGACGGCGCGACCGGGGCGGCGACGGCGCAGGACGGGGCGGCGGCAGAGAGAAGTGGGAGATGAGAAACTGAAAATTTTCGAAGTGTTTCTTATATAGGGGACACCTTTAGTACCGCTTGGAGCCACCAACAGGTACTGAAGGCCTGTTTTGGCCAGGCCAAGCGGCGGGAAGCACCCCCCTTTAGTACCGGTTCCTGGCTCCAACCGGTACTAAAGGCCCCCCCTTTAGTACCGGTTGGTGCCACGCACCGGTACTAAAGGGGGGTGCGCTGCCAGGCGAGGGGCGCAAAGTTTTGTCCCACCTCGCCTAGCGAAGGGCAGCCGCACTGGTTTATAAACCCAGCCGCGGCTGCTCCTTCGAGCTCCTCTCAAATGCAGGCCTTCTGGGCCTACCTGTGCTGTGCTGCCCCGTGGGCCTACTGGGCCTTTGCGGGCCTACATCCTGGCCCAACAACGGGTTGGGTTTCTAGTCGTATGCAGGCCGCTCTAGCCTAGTAGGCGGGCTTTTTTTATTTTTTTGCTTTATTTATTTTTTAGTTGTTTTTTTGTGTATTTAGAGTTTCTTTATGAATATTTTTGCTTTAGGTACAAAAAATTACAAATTTTCGGTTAGTGCCCGTAGTTTTCAAATTTGAATAGTTTAAATTTTGAATTATTTGAAATTAGTGTGAATCACTAGTTTGTGAATAACTTAACTTTAAAAATCAGTAAAGGCATGAAAGAATTTGTTTGCACATAAAATTTCTTCGCGTTTCAAATGCCAAAACACATAATTAACTACCCTAACTATTACAGAGATTCCCTTCTGGGTGTGAAACACAGAAGAAAGTGATGATAGCTAGTGAAGCCGATCACATCCCAGATCTTTGGGTGTGAAACTTTTTCTTCGCGTGTGTCCCTTTGCACTGTAACCATGGAAAATCTTCATCATAACGGGATGCTCGGGTCAATATTCACTGTGAATGGAGCAATTTCATCAATCTTTTCATAATCTTCTGACTTGTCTGTCTTGTCATCCACTCCCACGATGTTTCTCTTCCCAGAAAGAACTATGTGCCGCTTTGGCTCATCGTACGATGCATTCGCTTCCTTATCTTTTCTTTTTCTTGGCTTGGTAGACATGTCCTTCACATAGAAAACCTGTGCCACATCATTGGCTAGGAGGAATGGTTCGTCTGCATAGGCAAGATTGTTGAGATCCACTGTTGTCATTTCTTACTGCGGGTCTTCCGTTACCCCGCCTCGTGTCATATTGACCCATTTGCACCGAAACAAGGGGACCTTCAAACCACGTCGATTGTCAAGTTCCCATATGTCCTGTATATAACCATAATATGTTTCCTTTCCCGTCTTGGTTTCTGCATCAAAGCGGACACCACTGTTTTGGTTGGTGCTCTTCTTATCTTGGGCGATCGTGTAAAATGTATTACCATTTATCTGGTACCCTTTGAAAGTCATTATATTCGAAGATGGTAACTGGGACAACAAGTACAGGTCATCTTCAATAGAGGTGTCATGCATGGTACGTGCTTGCAACCAGCTGGCGAAACTCCTGGTTTGTTCACGTGTAATCCAGTCATCAGACCGCTCCGGGTGTTTGGAGCATAGCAAATTCTTGTGTTCATCCATATACGGAGCCACCAAGGCGGAATTCTGTAGAACTGTGTAGTGTGCTTCAGTGAGAGAATGTCCGTCCATACATATTATTTGTTCCCCTCCTAGCGTGCCTTTTCCATCCAGTCTGCCCTTATGTCGCGATTCAGGAACACCAATCGGCTTAAGGTCAGGAATAAAGTCAATACAAAACTCAATGACCTCCTCATTTTGACGGCCCTTGGAGATGCTTCCTTCTGGCCTAGCACGGTTATGAACATATTTCTTTAGGACTCCCATGAACCTCTCAAAGTGGAACATATTGTGTAGAAATACAGGACCCAAAACGTTAATCTCTTCGCATAGGTGAACTAGGACGTGCGTCATGATGTTGAAGAAGGATGGTGGGAACACCAACTCGAAACTGACAAGACATTACACCAAATCATTCTGTAACCTTGGTATGATTTCTGGATCGATTACCTTGTGAGATATTGCATTGATAAATGCACATAGCTTCACAATGGCTAATCAAACATTTTCCGGTAGAAGCCCCCTCAATGCAACCGGAAGCAGTTGCGTCATAATCATGTGGCAGTCATGAGACTTCAGGTTCTGGAACTTTTTCTCTGCCATGTTTATTATTCCCTTTATATTCGACGAGAAGCCAGACGGTACCTTAATACTAAGCAGGCATTCAAAGAAGATTTCCTTCTCTTCTTTGGTAAGAGCGTAGCTTGCATGACCCTGATGTATGCCGTCTTTTCCGTGCATACGTTGCTGGTCCTCCCGTGCCTCAGGTGTAACTTTTGTCTTCCCATACACGCCCAAGAAGCCAAGCAGGGTCACACAAAGATTCTTCGTCACGTGCATCACATCAATTGCGGAGCGGACCTCTAGGTGTTTCCAATAGGGGCAGGTCCCAAAATATCAATTTTTCTCCACTGCGACCCGTCAGCGGGTACTCTCAACTTTCCGTCTTTCTTACGGTCTTCTCTGTGCCATCGGATCGCCTTGGCATGCTCTTTGGTTTGGAACAAACGTTTCAACTGTGGTATTATAGGAGCATACCACATCACCTTGGCAGGAATCTTCTTCCTGGGGCGCCGGCCCTCGACATCACCAGGGTCATCGCGGCTGATCTTATAGCGCAATGCACCACATACCGGGAAAGCGTTCAAATCCTCGTACTCACTGCGGTAGAGGATGAAATCATTAGGGCATGCATGTCTCTTCTGCACCTCTAACCCTAGAGGGAGACAACCTTCTTTGCTTCGCACGTACTCTCGAGCAATTCGTTGTCCTTTGGAAGCATATCCTTTATCATTACCAGCAACTTTCCAAATCCCTTGTCAGATACACCATTCTCTGCCTTCCGTTGCAGCAATTCTAGTGTGGTGCCCAGCTTTTTCTTGTCACCTACGCAATTCGGGTACAACAATTTTTTGTGATCCTCTAACATGCGCTGCAACTTCTTCTTCTCCAAATCACTTGCGCAGATTTTCTTTGCATCAGTAATGGCCCGACCTAGATCATCAACGGGCTCATCTGATGCCTCTTCTTCAGCTTCTTCCCGCATTGCCAGCTCAGCTTCTTCCCGCATTACCAGCTCAGCTTCTTCCCCCATTGTTGTATCATCGTATTCAGGGAACCCATGGCCAGGATAGCTGTCGTCGTCCTCTTCTTCTTCATTGTCTTCCATCATAACCCCTCTTTCTCCGTGCTTGGTCCAAACATTATAATGGGGCATGAAACCGGACTTAAATAGGTGGACGTGAATGGTTCTTGACGTAGAGTAATTGTGACCATTCTTACAGCGAGCACATGGACAAGGCATAAAACCATCCGCCCGCTTGTTTGCCTCAGCCGCAAGCAGAAAAGTATGCACGCCCTCAACGAACTGGGGAGAGCATCGGTCATCGTACATCCATTGCCGGCTCATCTTCATTACACAACACCGAATAGACCAAATTAATACAAGTTCATACATAAAGTTCATACAACACTTAAATGCAACAAACAAATAACTCTCTAGCTAAAGCATTTAAATGCAACAACAAATACGATCAAGATCGCAACTAAGGTAACAATGGATCCAACAGCATAATGATACCAAGCCTCACTATCGATGGCATATTTTCTAATCTTTCTAATCTTCAAGCGCATTTTCTCCATCTTGATCTTGTGATCATCGACGACATCGGCAACATGCAAATCCAATTCAATCTTCTCCCCCTCAATTCTTTTCAACTTTTCTTTCAAGTACTCGTTTTCTCTTTCAACTAAATTTAACCTCTCGGCAATAGGGTCGGTTGGAATTTCTGGTTCACATACCTCCTAGAAAAAATTTCTATGTCAACTTGATGGGCATAATTTGTCATAAACACGAAATGCAACTAGTTTTAAAAGAGAATATACATATCACATCCGAATCATAACAAGGACTAGGGCCGACGGGGACGGATATCAAAACCATGGCACTATATGTATAACAAACAACTTACGGGTAAGATAATTATATGAGTAACTATATATCCAAATCACACAAACATCAATTTTTATATAAAATTTCATGAACAAGAGGCTCACCACAAGGTGGTGCCGGCGACGGGACGGTGCGGGCGATCGACGGTGGCTACGATGGAGATTTAGAAGGCACTAAGTAAACCACACCTACATATGCAAACTAAGTGTTATTTTTGACCTCAAATTGCATATAAATCAAATACTAGCACATATATATATATATATCCTCCCAAATTACTAAACTCACAAATTAATCACTATATAAAGCATTGCAAGAGCTAATCTAGCAATGAGAGATGAAAGGACAAAGTTGCTAACCTTTGTGATCATTTGAATGGATGGAGGCCTTCATATCTTGACAAATTTTGGGCAAAATGTGTGATGAGCTCGAGAGGAAGAGGGGAAGAACAGAGAGGAGAGGGGAAAGGGGAAGAACAGAGCGAGCTCGGGTGGACGAAGGGTTTATGTAGGACGACCTTTAGTACCGGTTTGTGCCACGAACCGGTACTAACGGGGCTGGAGGGGCCCCATTCTGACAACATCCTGCCACCACTCTCATTAGTACCGGTTCGTGGCACGAACCGGTGCTAAAGGTTCGCCACGAACCGGTACTAATGAAAGCGGCCCGGCTAGCCGTTGGAACCGACACTAATGTATACATTAGTGCCGGCTCAAATACAAACCAGCACTAATGTGCTTCACGTTTGACCCTTTTTCTACTAGTGCTTGATGAAAGCACTTCTATGACGCGGGATTTATCGTCATGGAAGTGGACACTTCTGTGATGATAATTTTGGTAATGTCATGGAACACTTCTACGACAGCACATGTATGACTATCTTGATTCTGTCATAAAATCGTCATGGATGTACATGCATGACAGAAAATGCGACCTACTATGACAAACACGTATCATCACGGAAGTGTATTTTTTTTGTAGTGTCTGTTTACATGAATAATACCTTCTATGGTCATGCACCCAATGTGAATGGTTTATTGAATCTCGGTCATAGTGATACACATGTTCATAACATTGATGCCAAAAGATGTAGAGTTGATAATGATAGTACCACTTTCTTGTGGCATTGCCGCTTAGGTCATATTGGTGTAAAGCGCATGAAGAACCTCCATGCTAATGGACTTTTGGAGTCACTTGATTTTGAATCACCTGACACATGCGAACCATGCCTCATAGGCAAGATGATTAAAACCCCGTTTTCTGGAACAATGGAACCGGCAACTGACTTGTTGGAAATCACACATGCTGATGTGTGTGGTCCAATGAGTATTGAGGCACGCGGTGGATATCGTTATTTTCTCACCTTCACCGATTAATTGAGTAGATATGGGTATATTTACTTAATGAATCATAAGTCTGAAACGTTTGAAAAGTTCAAGCAATTTCAGAGTGAAGTTGAGAATCATCATAACAAGAAGATCAAGTTCCTACAATCTGATCAAGGGGAGAGTATCTGAGTTATGAGTTTGGCAATCACTAAAGACAAGGTGGAACCGTTCAACAGTTGACGCCACCTGGAAGACCATAGCGTAATGGTGTGTCCGAGTGTCGTAGTCACACCTTATTGGATATGGTGCGATCTATGATGTCTCTTAGTGATCTACTGCTATCATTTTGGGGTTATGAATTAGACACAATTACATTCACTTTAAATAGGGCACCATCTAAGTCCGTGGAGACGACACCGTTGTTTCTTAAGGTTTGGGGCTACGATGCTTATGTTGATAGGCTTCGGCCAGAAAAGCTCGAACCCAAAGCGGAAAATTGTGTCTTCATAGAATACCCAAACAAGACGATTGGGTATACCTTCTATCTTAGATCTGAGGGCAAAGTGTTTGTCGCTAGGAACAGGTCCTTTCTCGAGAAAGAGTTTCTCTCGAAAGAATTGAGTGGGAGGAAGATAGAACTTGATGTGGTTGTTGAACCTTTACTTCAACTAGAGAGTAGCGCAACACAGAAAAATGTTTCTATGGCACCTACCTCGGTTGAAGAGAAAGCTAATGATGATGATCATGGAGCTTCAGATCAAGTTACTCGAACCTCATATGTCGACAAGGGTGTGTATAACTTCTGAGTGGTAACCCTGTCTTAAAGGTCATTTTGTTGGACAACGATGAACCTATGAGCTATGGAGAAGCGATGGTGGGCACGGATTCCAACAAATGGTTGGAAGCCATGAAATCCGAGATAGGATCAATGTATGAGAACAAAGTATGGACTTTGGTGGACTTGCCCGATGATCGGCAAGCCATTGAGAATAAATGGATCTTTATGAAGAAGACAAACACTGATGGTAATGTCACCATTTATGAAGCTCGACTTGTCTCAAAGAAGTTTCTGACAAGTTCAAGGAGTTGACTGTGATGATACTTTCTCAATCATAGCAATGCTAAAGTTTGTTAGAATTATGTTAGCAGTTGCTGCGTTTTCATTTATGAAATCTGGCAGATGGATGTCAAAACAAAGTTTCCTTGACGGTTTCCATGAGAAAGGTTGTATGTGATATAACCAAAAGGTTTTGTCGATCCTAAGGATGCTAAAAGGTATGCAAACTCCAGCGGTCCTTCTATGGACTGGAGCAAGCATCTCAGAGTTGGAACATACGCTTTGATGAGGTCATCAAAGAATTTGGGTTTATACAAAGTTTGCAAGAAACTTGTATTTGCAATAAAGTGAGTGGGAGCACTACAACATTTTGATAACTATATATGGATGACATATTGTTGATCAGAAATGATGTAGAATTTCTGGAAAGCATGAAGGGTTGTTTGAATGGAGTTTTTCAAAGGAAGACCTGTGTAAAACTGCTTACATGTTGGGTATCAAGATCTATAGAGATAGATCAAGACGCCTGATAAGACATTCACCGAGCACATACCTTGACATGATTTTGAAGGAGTTCAAAATGGATCAGTCAAAGAAGGAGTTCTTGCCTAAGTTGTAAGGTCTGAATTTTAGTAAGACTCAAAGCTCGACCACGGTAGAAGAAAGAGAAAAGATGAACGTCGTCCCCTATGCCTTAGCCATAGGCTCTATACGACATGTCATGCTATGTACCACGATGTGCCTTGCCACGTGTCTGGCAAGGGGGTATAAGAGTGATCCAGGAGTGGATCATTGGATAGCGGTCAAAATTGTCCTTGGGAATAAGGAAATATTTGTTGATTATGGAGGTGATGAAGAGTTCGGCGTAAAGGGTTACGTCGATGCAAGCTTTAACACCTATTCGGATGACTCTAAGTAGCAAACCGGATACGTATAGTGGAGCAACCATTTGGAATAGCTCCATGTGGAGCATAGTAGCAAGATCTACAATATGAAATAAAGATTTGCGAAGAACCCACGGATCTGAATGTTGCATACCCGTTGACTAAAACCTCTCTCGTAAGCATAACATGATCAAATCCTAGAACTCATTGAGTGTTAATCACATGGTAATGTGAACTAGATTATTGACTCTAGTAAACTCTTGGGTGTTAATCACATGGCGATGTGAACTAGATTATTGACTCTAGTAAACTCTTGGGTGTTAGTCACATGGCGATGTGAAATATGAGTGTTAATCACATGGCGATGAGAACTAGATTATTGACTCTAGTGCAAGTGGGAGACTGTTGGAAATATGCCCTAGAGGCAATAATAAAATGGTTATTATTATATTTCCTTGTTCATGATAATTGTCTATGTTCATGCTATAATTGTATTAACCGGAAACCGTAATACATGTGTGAATACATAGACCACAACATGTCCCTAGTGAGCCTCTAGTTGACTAGCTCGTTAATCAAGAGATGGTTATGGTTTCCTGACCATGGACATTGGATGTCATTGATAATGGGATCACATCATTGGGAGAATGATGTGATGGACAAGACCCAATCCTAAGCATAGCACAAGATCGTGTAGTTCGTTTGCTAGAGCTTCTCTAATGTCAATTATCATTTCATTAGACCATGAGATTGTGCAACTCCCGGATACCATAGGAGTGCTTTGGGTGTATAAAACGTCACAACATAACTAGGTGGCTATAAAGGTGCACTACAGGTATCTCCGAAAGTGTCTGTTGGGTTGGCACGAATCGAGACTGGGATTTGTCACTCCGTATGACGAAGAGGTATCTCTGGGCCCACTCGGTAATGCATCATCATAATGAGCTCAATGTGACTAAGGAATTAGCCATGGGATCATGCATTACTAAACAAGTAAAGAGACTTGCCGGTAACGAGATTGAACGAGGTATGGGGATACCGACGATCGAATCTCTGGAAAGTAACATACCGATAGACAAAGGGAATTAAATACGGGATTGATTGAATCCCCGACATCGTGGTTCATCCGATGAGATCATCGTGGAACATGTGGGAGCCAACATGGGTGTCCAGATCCCGCTGTTGGGGTTATTAGCCGGAGAACGTCTCGGTCATGTCTGCATGGTTCCCGAACCCGTAGGGTCTCACACTTAAGGTTCGGTGATGCTAGAGTTGTTATGGGAAATAGTATGTTGTTACCGAAGGTTGTTCGGAGTCCCGGATGAGATCCCGGACATGACGAGGAACTCCGGAATGGTCCGGAGGTGAAGATGGATATATTGGACGAAGGGTATTGGAGTCTGGAATTGTTCCGGGGGTACCGGGTGACGACCAGCATGTCCGAAAGGGGTTTCGGAGGCCCCGGCAAGCGTTGGGGGGCCTTATGGGCCAAGGGGAGGGGGCACATCAGCCCACTAAGGGGCTGTGCGCCCCTCTCAGCCCATCTCACGTAACGTGGACAGGTGGGGGCACCTCCCCTAGGGCAGCCACCCCTCCCGGCCTGGGGTGCAAGTTTCCTAGGGGTGGGAGCGCCCAAACCCATCTAGGGTTTCCCCTGTGGCCGCCGCCTCTCCCCTAGGGCGCCTCCTCCTCTCTCCTTCCCCCTATATATAGTGAGGGGGGTGGGAGGGCAGCGGTGACCCTTCCCCAGGTGTAGCCCCTCCCTCCTCTAACACCTCCCCCTCCTCCATAGTGCTTGGCAAAACCTTGCCAGAGAACCACGAGCTCCACCACCACCACGCCGTCGTGCTGCTGGAGCTTTCCCTCAACTTATCCTCTCCCCTTGCTGGATCAAGAAGGAGGAGACATCCCTGGGCTGTACGTGTGTTGAACGCGGAGGCACCGTCCGTTCGGCGCTAGATCGGATCTTTCGCGATTTGAATCGCTGTGAGTACGACTCCATCAACTGCGTTCTTGTAACGCTTCTGCTTAGAGATCTTCAAGGGTAAGAAGATGCACTCCCTCTCTCTCGTTGCTAGCATCTCCTAGATTGATCTTGGTGACACATAGGAAAATTTTGAATTATTGCTACGTTCTCCAACAAATAGACCATTCTTCAAGGGTGCATGACCATAAAAGATATTACTCATATAAATAGAACAACCATTATCCTCTGATTTAAATGAATAACCTGTTGGAACTAATCGAGAGGCAAATCGAAAGAGACAACAATGAATCGAACTATTCTTTATTGATGATGATTGTACACATATATACATAGGGAACAGACGCCTCGGAGGGATGCGACCGCTCGTAGAGGCGCCATTCCAGGAACTGCCGTGACGGTTCGCTGGAGTCCTGGAACTGTACGCGATGTGTAGGAAGCAGGGATTATCCCGTACGCCAGGGTTATTTATTTTTAACACTCCCCCTAATCACCGCTTAATATAAGAATTCATCATCTTGATTAAGTTTCCTCCAAAAATCCTGTGGGAAAAATATGAGGAGTAGTGTATGATATGTTGCGAAAACTCCTGCAAACCCAGTGGGAAAAATAAGGAGAAAATGCTGCAACATACAGTGGTTATCATCTCCGTTAACTCAATATGTACGAACCATAGAGTTTGGAGAATAATAAACATGTCGTTATACTTTTCTAAAAACCCAGTGGGGAAAACTGAAAAGTATGACATATTATTTCATGTTGATATTACCTCAGTAAAAACCTTTATGAGAACAAGTATAGTAAACTCAGGAAGGAAAAAAGAGTATAATATGATGCATTGAACAGGAACAATTCAGGAAGATACTCCCCCTGATTCTTGCAAATTCCGAAGCCGTCATATACCAATTCGATGAACCTGTTTTTGGAATGTAAAAGTTGGTATAGATTTGGTGAACAAATCAGTTGCATGATTTGACTTGCAAGATATGCAATATAAAGATATTGCTTATTAGTAACATGTTTGCATCCGGGTAACACAAGAAACATTATCGTTGAGATAATGGTTGGTGGATGTAGCCATGAGGTCTGTTTCGAAGACTCTTCATGAGGGGGCTACCACACCTAGTAGGAACACTAAGCTTGTCTACGATCTGACATAGTGGGGATCTGATCGATGTATCCAATGATATTGGTGTTCACATTTCTGTGAAACTGAATAACCAGGACAAGATGTTTGATTCCTTGGAGATATCGAAAGATATTCTTGAGTACCAACCAATTGTGTTTGGTGGATCCAATGGCATTATGTAACGTTGAGTCCCAATATCTCATTTCCATCATCTCTTGGTCTAAATAGGTCTTTCTCTATGTCTAGAGAATGAACTACCATGAGAGTAATGGATGGATAAGATTTGTCCACAATGTTCTCCAATATATTTTGGATATAGACAACATATTATACCATAATGTATGAATGGTGCTTAAGTTCTAGTAACGAGCGGTATTTTGGTTCACCCAAATCCTTCATTTTAAACTCCGCCATTTAGATGATTACATGTGTTTTCATTGCAAACACACAAACATGGATAATCATCATTGTAGGAGTAATCCTTGTGTATAAGGATCTCACTACGTCAGTTGTACCATATGTACCGACAACAATAAGTCTTGTGGTGACTTACTGATTTTACACAATGTATGCTGCATTTTGTATTTCGATTCAGAATTGAGATTCCATCGGAAATCAATCATATATGTCTGAATCTAGTGATCCACATGGATATGTGATCACTACATCTATCAACTGAAGATATAGATGATTTTGTACTGCCAATGATAAAGTTATCGAAAAGAGATTCCACCTCTAGAGAATAGTTGGGTATCTGCGTGAACCCTTATGCTATAATACTTGCTCTTTGTTTCACCACCTCATGGTTCTCCATTGTTTCCAGAATAAAACTGGTGTAGGTATTGCTTATGAATACCTTCCCATTATTGAGCAAGATCATTTCTACCTAGATTATACTCTTTACTTGAGTTCAGTCCGAGTGTTGTTCACACTTTGCCATGGCCATGGTCTTTGTATCTGAATCATTTGAAAGGTTTTTGCAATCTAGTTGAGAAATGTATGTCGACAATTGTAGACTTCCGGTTATATGATTCTCAAGTGATGGAAATATCGTTACCCATGGTGACTGCCCGCGATTTCCCAATGCGGTTGAGTCGGGTATTCTGATGTCCTAGTCATTGTGTGCACTATGACCTGGGTAGGTGGAGGTTTCTCGTCCACTGAGTGTATACTACCCATTAGGTGTCTGCCAACGTGAAGTTGGCTTGCATTTACTGATTCACAGGCCTTGATATCCTTACTTGCGAGAAGCTGAATCCTGATGTACTTCTGCCATACATCTCCCCCTGTTGCTTTGAACGGGAAGTGGAGTGGATTTTGTTGGTACCTCCACTCTTTAAGGCGTACTTTTGCAGGATAGTAGGATTGTGTGACACCTTTATAGTCAGTAAATGAATCTAGCAGGTTATTTGCAATGTGTTGCAAATCTTCTGAATGCATGGTTCAGATCTTTGAGTACGTGGATTTGAGGCAGTAATGTGTTGAACATTCCACTAATTTCCTGGCATTCTTATAGTACATGAAATCTCCCCCTAATGCCTGGAAATGTTCCTCATTGAATCAACATACTGGCCTTGAATAACTCCCCATGTGAGGGGCTTAAGGTATTGACGGAAATACAGTTATTCATATAGATCCCAACTATATGTTGAGGGGCCAATGATGTATGCCGGAGTGGTGATATCGGTATGCAACCGAATTACTGCATATGGGAAATACTTGGTAGATTTCCATGTATCAAAGATAGAGGGGAATAATTGTAACACCCTCGATGCGACTATAGCTCCCATGTGTCAAGGCACGACTTAGAGGCATAATCGCATTGAAGGCATATGTCGCAAGTCAGGTAATCATCACAAACATCCCATGTAATATAAATAATGAAGAGGGATAACATAGTTGGCTTACACTCGCCACGTCACATCAAAGTACATAAATAACATACATCAACCAAACACTCATGGCCCGACTACGACACAAAAATAGAAGAAAACCCAACAAGCGACAAGGTCCCTATCACCCCCAACAAGGCACCACTACTGATCATCAGGAAAAGACACATAGTAACGCTGCGAGTCCTCGTCGAACTCCCACTTGAGCTCATACGCGTCACCTGGAGCGGAATCACCTGGACCTGCATCTGGAGTTATAGTATCTGTGAGCCACAGGGACTCAACAATCTCGCACCCTCGCGATCAAAACTATTTAAGCTTATAGGAAGGGGTAAGGCAAGTATATGTGGAGCTGCAGCAAGCGACTAGCATATAAGGTGGCTAACATATTCACAAAGGAGAGCGAGAAGAGAAGGCAAAGCGTGAGCGAGAATCTAGAGGAACAACCTGCGCAAGCATTACTCCAACACCGTGTCCACTTCCCGGACTCCGCCGAGAAGAGGCCATCACGGTAACACACACGGTTGATTCATTTTAATTAATTTAAGGTTCAAGTTATCTACAACCGGACATTAACAAATTCCATCTGCCCATAACCGCGGGCACGGCTTTTGAAAGTTCAAACCCTGCAGGGGAGTCCCAACTTAGCCCATGACAAGCTCTCACGGTCAACGAAGGAATAGACCTCCACCCGAGACGTTCTGATCAGACTCGGTATCCCGGTACAACAAGACATTTCGACAGGTTAAAACAAGACCAGCAACACCGCCCGAATGTGCCGACAAATCCTGATAGGAGCTGCACATATCTCTTTCTCAGGGCACACTCAGATTTTCCAAACTTCCGGTAGGCCAGCCCAGAGTTGCCCCTGGTAGCCACCGGCGGCTGACATTTTTGGACCAACACTCAGAGGAGCACTGGCCCGGGGGGGTTTAAATAAGATGACCCTCGGGCTCCGGAAACCCAAGGGAAAAAGAGGCTAGGTGGCAAATGGTAAAACCAAGGTTGGGCATTGCTGGAAAAGCTTTAATCAAGGCGAACTATCAAGGGGTTCCCATTATAACCCAACCGCGTAAGGAACGCAAAAATCCGGGAACATAACACCGATATGACGGAACTAGGGCGGCAAGAGTGGAACAAAACACTAGGCGAGAGGCCGAGCCTTCCACCCTTTACCAAGTATATAGATGCATTAAGATAACATAGCAATATTATGATATCCCAACAAGTAAATAAGTGTTCCAACAAGGAACGGATCCAATCTTCACCTACAACTAGCAACGCTATAAGAGGGGCTGAGAAAAGCGGTAACATAGCCAATCAACGGTTTGCTAGGACATGGTGGGTTAGAGGTTCAACATGGAAATTGGGAGGCTGACAAGCAAAAGGTAGGCATCGAAGCATTGGCATAGCAAAGAGCGAGCAAACTAGCATAGCAAAGATAGTAGTGATTTCGAGGGTATGATCATCTTGCCTGCAAAGCTGTCAGAGTTGACTGGATCCTCACAAGCAAACTCAACGGGCTCCTCGTTAGTGAACTCGTCTCCCGGCTCTACCCAAACAAGACAAACAAGCAACAAGGATACAATCAACCACGTGCAAACTCAGACAATAAGATGCAATGATGGTATGCTATGCGGGATGCAATGCGGGATGCAAAATGCAAGATATGACAAGAAATGCATGACCTGGCCTCAACTTGGAAATCCAAGTGTGCCACCGGAAAGATGGGATGAAATCGCTTGAAAACGATATAAACAACGCTGGAATCGGAGTTACGGTTTGGAAATGGCAAGCGATTCAATATTGGCACCGGTCTGCGATTTACAGCAAGTAGGCATCTAGATGCAATGAAATGGACATGCTACAGCACCCAAACATGACAACAAAATACATGGCAGGGAAGCATTCAAGATGCTTAACAAAATACTAGCACTGAGCCACGGCCAATTCATCTATTATGAGGTTCAAACAAGCATGGCAAAAACGCAAATGCAAAACAGATTTCACACTTAGTGAAATTAACACTTGTCTGAAATTTCAGATCATGAAGCCCTCTTCGGAGCAACAAAACAACATGCTACAGGACCCGATCATGATAAAGAAGAACATGGCATGGAGCTACTCAACAAGATTAACAAAAGACCCTAAGTGACCTGGGGCCAAAAGGGATCACAAAATATACTAACAAGCACACGAACATAGCTAAAACACAATCAGTTTTCAGACTTAGTGAAAACTGAGACATGCTGAAATTTAACTCACGAAGGCATGAAAACGAGCTCAATGCACTCACTACGGTGCAAGTCATGGCAAGGCAAGAATACATCCATTAATAAGGCACAAAATGCTAGGTAGACATGGCAAGAACAATGGAATAGCATGCACGGATCAACTACAATAACATTGGCAACATCGCAAACAAGTTGACGATCTGCCCAGATTTACAACGAAGCAAAAGTAGAGCTCGATTGACTCAAGCCAGGGTGCTCCATAATTGCAAGTAAAGACATGGATGGATATAGCATAACAAGATTAACAAAACTCCTTTACTGATCATCCTCAAAAGAGGCACGGATCACTAGGAAACAGCAAGAACATCTGGCATCATGAACTAAATAATCCCAGACATAGTGAAAACTACTAAGTCCCTAAAACCAGATTTACCGGGTGCCTCACTTTGCAAGCTTGCACAAGTCACCACACACATCCTAAAAATGCATGGATGGCACCTCTGGAAAGATAACAAGATGCTTAACAAAACATATGAAGGACTCACAGGCATATCATGCACACAACAATCATGGCAAAAATGACAAAAGTCTAAGATGAACTAGCAGATCTGACAATTAACTCACGAAGCCTCCTTCTAGCAGCATTTTGGGCATCAAGATGAAATCAAATGAAAATGATGCAATGGAATGAAATGATGTACTCTTCGAGATGAACATTTTGATATACTATATGTCCAAATCGGAGCTACGGATGCGGAGATATGGCAGGTCAAATTTTGCTCGAAAATTAGGGTTCGGAGAGAAAAGTCAACCCGAGATATTTCTCAGACCCAGATCCACACGCTTTACGAGGTTCGTCGGAGGAGCACTGTTCACACCGGAGTTACTGTAGCTCGCCGGATTTCGAGGTGGGACGCGGCGGCCGGATCCGAGAGGCCGGAGTGGTGGGGAAGGCGGCGCCGGCGACGAGGCGGTCCAGGGCGGCGCTTGCCCCGGCCGGAAATGGCGAGGCGGCGGCGGTCTTCGCGGGCGGCGGCGATGGAGCACGGCGGCCGGCGCGGGGCTTCCGCCGGAGATGGAGGCGACGGGCGGTCGGGCGAGAGGAGGCGAGGCACGGGCCGGGAGGGCCCCGCACGGGGATGAATCCCCCCGTCGTCAACCACGCCCAGTACGCGCCCTGGGGACAGCAAGGCGCCGGATCTCCATGGGGTTCATCGTCGCCTGGCTACGCAGCCCAGCACCGAAGCAGTGCTGAAGCCGCGCCGAGACAGCCCAGCACCGAAGCAGCTCCGGCACCGCCGAGCCCGCGCACGCCGACTCCGCCAACGCCTGGAGCCGACCCCGCCGAGTGAATCATTGCGCACGCGAACTCTATTTTTTGTAACGCCAGACTACGTCCGATCGCCGGATTTGCGGCGTCTTTTGTGAGCGGGAACGACCGAGTTTAGAATTCCTGAATCCTGGGGCCGGCGCGTGGGGGCGTGACGGGGCGCTAGGTCACCCCCAGGGGCCGAACTAGCGCCGGCATGCCCCCAGGCCGCTCTATTTAGGCGTCCTGGGGGGGCGAACGGCTGGAGATGCCCTAAGGTACAGGTTCCTGATGATGGTGCTTATTGCTTTCGAAATTAAAATCGGAAAGTAGCTCCTTATACATGTACGGAGTAGCAATCCGATCAAGCTTTTTGGTTTCTGCGTGTTTGCTTGATCTTCTCTGACTCCGTCTTCTCTTTCTCGAGGTCTTTTCGTGGAGCCCGGAATTGAAGGTCGCCGGAGATTGGGACTTCCGGAGTTGCAGTCTCAGCCATGGCCTATTTCTCTCAACGGAGAGCAACGGGCTGATAACGTGTTGGAACTAATCGAGAGGCAAATCGAAAGAGACAACAATGAATCGAACTATTCTTTATTGATGATGATTGTACACATATATACATAAGGAACAGAAGCCTCGGAGAGATGCGACCGCTCGTAGAGGTGCCGTTCCAGGAACTGCCGTGACGGTTCGCTGGAGTCCTGGAACCATACGCGATGTGGAGGAAGCGGGGATTATCCCATAATAACCGCCAGGGTTATTTATTTTTAACATAACCGTTTCGTATTAAACAAGATCTAGATATAATGTTAATGCTCAACGCTGGCATCAAATAACAATTATTCAGGTCTAAAACTAATCCTGAAGATAGATGTAGAGGTAGCATGCCGACCGCGATCACATTGACTTTGGAATCATTTCCCACACGCATCGTCACCTTGTTCTTAGCCAATCTTCGCTTAATCCGTAGTACCTGTTTCGAGTTGCAAATATTAGCAACAGAACCATTATCAAATACCCAGGTGCTAATATGAGCATTAGTAAAGTACACATCAACAACATGTATATTACATATACCTTTGTTCACCTTGCCATATTTTTTATCCGCCCAATACTTGGGGCAGTTCCGCTTCCAGTGACCATTCCTTTGTAGTAGAAGTACTCAGTCTCAGGCTTAGGTCCAGACTTGAGCTTCTTCACTTGAGCAGCAACTTGCTTGCCGTTCTTCTTGAATTTCCCCTTCTTTTCTTTACCCTTTTTCTTGAAACTGATGGTCTTGTTGACCATCAACACTTGATGCTCCTTCTTGATTTCTACCTCCGCAGCTTTTAGCATTGCGAAGAGCTCGGGAATTGTCTTATTCATCCCTTGCATGTTATAGTTCATCACGAAGCTCTTGTAGCTTGGTGCCAGTTGTTGAAGAATTCTGTCAATGACACTATCATCAGGAAGATTAACTCCCAGTTGAATCAAGTGATTATTATACCCAGACATTTTGAATATATGTTCACTGACAGAACTATTCTCCTCCATCTTGCAACTATAGAACTTATTGGAGACTTCACATCTCTCAATCCGGACATTTGCTTGAAATATTAACTTCAACTCATGGAACATCTCATATGCTCCATGACGTTCAAAACGTCGTTGAAGTCCCGGTACTAAGTCGTAAAGCATGGCACACTGAACTATCGAGTAGTCATCAGCTTTGCTTTGCCAGACGTTCATAACATCTGACGTTGCTCCTGCAGCGGGTTTGGCAACTAGCGGTGCTTCCAGGACGTAATTCTTCTGTGCAACAATGAGGGTAATCCTCAAGTTACGGACCCAATCTGTGTAGTTGCTACCATCATCTTTCAACTTAGCTTTCTTTAGGAACGCATTAAAATTCAACGGAACAACAGCACGGGCAATCTATCTACAACAACATAGACATGCAAAATACTATCAGGTACTAAGTTCACGATAAATTAAAGTTAAATTAATCATATTACTAAAGAACTCCCACTTAGATAGACATCCTCTAATCATCTAAGTGATCACGTGATCCATATCAATTAAACCATGTCCGATCATCACGTGAGATGGAGTAGTTTTCAATGGTGAACATCACTATGTTGATCATATCTACTATATGATTCATGCTCGACCTTTCGGGCTGAGTGTTCCGAGGACATATTTGCATATGATAGGCTCGTCAAGTTTAACCTGAGTATTCTGCGTGTGCAAAACTGGCTTGCACCCGTTGTATGTGAACGTAGAGCTTATCACACCCGATCATGACGTGGTGTCTCGGCACGATTAACTTTCGCAACGGTGCATACTCAGGGAGAACACTTGTACCTTAAAATTTAGTGAGAGATCATCTTATAATGCTACCGTCGAACTAAGCAAAATAAGATGCATAAAGGATAAACATCACATGCAATCAATATAAGTGATATGATATGGCCATCATCATCTTGTGCCTTTGATCTTCATCTCCAAAGCACCGTCATGATCACCATTGTCACCGGCGCAACACCTTGATCTCCATCGTAGCATCATTGTCGTCTCGCCAACAATTGCTTCTACGACTATCGCTACCGCTAAGTGATAAAGTAAAGCAATTACATGGAAATTGCATTTCAGACAATAAAGTGACAACCATATGGCTCCTGCCAGTTGATACGTCTCCATCATATCTACTTTTCCAAACACTTTTGCCCTTGTTTTGGACTCTAACTTGCATGATTTGAACGGAACTAACCCGAACTGATGTTGTTTTCAGCAGAATTGCCATGGTGTTATGTATGTGCAGAAACAAAAGCTCTCGGAATGACCTGGAACTCCACAGATATTATTTTTGGAAATAATAAAAAAATAATGGCGAAAGAATAAAGGCCAGGGGGCCCACACCCTGTCCACGAGGGTGGGGGCGCGCCCCCCTGCCTCGTGGGCCCCTGGAGCTCCACCGACGTCAACTCCAACTCCATATATTCGTGTTCGGGGAGAAAAATATCAGAGAGAAGGATTCATCACGTTTTACAATATGGATCCGCCAAGCCCTAAACTCTCTCTGGAGGGCTGGTCTAGAGTCCGTTCGGGGCTCCGGAGAGGGGAATCCGTCACCATCGTCATCATCAACCATCCCCCATCACCAATTTCATGATGCTCACTGCCGTGCCTGAGTAATTCCATCATAGGCTTGCTGGACGGTGATGGGTTGGATGAGATCTATCATGTAATCGAGTTAGTTTTGTTAGGGTTTGATCCCTAGTATCCACTATGTTCTGAGATTGATGTTGCTATGACTTTGCTATGCTTAATGCTTGTCACTAGGGCCCGAGTGCCATGATTTCAAATCTAAACCTATTGTGTTTTCATGAATATATGTGAGTTCTTGATCCTATCTTGCAAGTCTATAGTCACCTACTATGTGTTATGATCCGGCAACCCCAAAGTGACAATAATCGGGACCACTCACGATGATGACCGTAGTTTGAGGAGTTCATGTATTCACTATGTGTTAATGCTTTGGTATGGTACTCTATTAAAAGGAGGCCTTAATATCCCTTAGTTTCCGCTAGGACCCCGCTGCCGCGGAGGGTAGGACAAAAGATGTCATGCAAGTTCTTTTCCATAAGCACGTATGACTATATTCGGAATACATGCCTACATTACATTGATGAATTGGAGCTAGTTCTGTGTCACCCTATGTTATGACTGTTACATGATGAACCGCATCCGGCATAATTCTCCATCACCGATCCAATTCCTACGAGCTTTTCACATATTGTTCTTCGCTTATTTACTTCACCGTTGCTACTGTTACAATCACTACAAAACTATCACTTTTACTTTTGCCACCATTACCGCTACTATCATACTACCTTGCTACTAAATACTTTGCTGCAGATATTAAGTTATCCAGGTGTGGTAGAATTGACAACTCAACTGCTAATACTTGAGAATATTCTTGGGCTCCCCTTGAGTCGAATCAATAAATTTGGGTTGAATACTCTACCCTCGAAAACTGTTGCGATCCCCTATACTTGTGGGTTATCAAGACTATTTTCTGGCGCCGTTGCCGGGGAGCATAGCTCTATTATTTGAGTCACTTGGGATTTATATCTGTTGGTCACTATGAGGAACTTGAAAGACGAGAAAACTAAAATTTATCCCTCAACTACGCGGGGGGGGGGGGGGGGTAAGGAACTGCCATCTAGCTCTGCACTTGATTCACCTTCTGTTTTGAGTAAGCTTGCGACACCTAAACCTGCTGCTGCTATTACTTCTGATATGTCGCATGTTATTGATGATGCCACTTCTGCTATGCATGATACTTATGATGAAACTACTTCTATGCTTGATGCTACTGTGCCACTTGGCGAATCTCTTGATGAACAACTTGCTAGGGCTAGAGAGAATGAAATTATTGAAACTGATAATATAGATGAAAGTGATGATGAAGATTCTCCCCCTAGATATGAATTACATGTTGTGCCTGAGGGCTATGTTATGGATGAAGAAACTGCTAGAGATTTTCTTGCTTGCAATGATAGAAGTGGTCTTAAAAAATTACTAGCTAAGCTGAAACAAAAAACTTTGAATGCTAGAATGAAATATGATCCTGCTTATGCTACTTCACCTATCTTTGTTATTGATAAGGATTATGAATTCTCTGTCAACCCTGATATAATTACTCTGGTTGAATATGATCCTTTCTATGGTTATGAATCTAAAACTGTTGTGGCACATCTTACTAAATTAAATGATATAGCCACCCTGTTCACTAATGATGAGAAATCTCACTACTATTATGTCCTTAAAATATTTCCGTTCTCATTAAAGGGTGATGCTAAGACATGGTTTAATTCTCTTGATCCTGGTTGTGTGCATCGTCCCCAGGATATGATTTATTACTTCGCTGCTAAATATTTCCCCGCTCATAAGAAACAAGCACTAGTGCAGAACCGGGCAATAGCACCGGTTTGTAAGGCCCTTTAGTGCCGGTTCAGGAACTGGCACTAAAGTTTCGACACTAAAGCCCCCCCCCTTTAGTACCGGTTCAACACGAACCGGTGCTAAAGGGGAACCACGTGGCACGAGCCAGCTCCGGGGGCCGGGAGCCCTTTAGTACCGGTTGGTAACACCAACTGGTACTAAAATGTTTGGGGTTTTTGTTTTATTTTGTATTTTTCAATTAAATTTGTATTATCAATTTAATTTAGGATTGTTTTACGTTATAATGAGTTGTAGTCGTCGTCATCATCATCATCATCATCATCATCGCATATTAATAAATAAATAAACTCTAGCTATCTAATCATCATCAACGCTGGCTAGCTTTAAGAGGAAACATTCACTTTGTAACAGAAGCAAAGATATCATCAAGTTCAACATAATCATCAGCAACATCGAAGTTCAGGACACGGACATGAGACAAGTACTAATTAAGAGCATGAACTAGTAGCTTCTAATCCTGCTGCTCCCTCTCAGGTAGAATAGCATAGAACATGTATAGCTCTCCTGATTCATCATACTGGAGCATGCAGATGAATCTGTCTCCTAATCTTGGGTTGCGCTTCTCCTTACTGCCCCCTAGTACTTCTCTGCGATCGTTAACAATTTTGCTCCAATCTTTCACTATTAAGCATTCTTCGCTTTCAGAAATCCTGAATGCACTCATGTGCAATGTAGGAAATCTTGGTCGTAAGCTAACCATTGACATGCGACCTTTTGTCTTGATCCACTGAGGCACAACTGTCATCGGAAGTCCCTGTTGAACAACATCGTATAGTAATTAATATACTAAGCAATGAAAGTTTAGCTTCAAAAATAATGTATGCAAAAAATGCACTAATTAAGGACAAATATTTAAAATCTTACCATCTTTTGATTATAGATGTGACCGTAGTTCAATACGATCACCATTGGTCGCATGTTTTGAGTACTAACATTTCTAAGTTTAGGAAAAAAATTGTCTTGACAGTATTAAGATCCTCAAGCCATGAAACATAATGACTTATCTCCTCGCAGTTTAGTTGAGCCCCGGGGCAGTAGTAGGTCCTATCTACCAAGCGCCGGACATGTTTGCTTGAACCGAAATAAGCTGACAATACAAATTAGTTGTCAACTATTTTTGAATAAACTGTATGAAAGACATAAACATATATATGCATGCATGGTTGAGAAAAACTCACCAAATGGTAGAACTGGAGGCGTTTGCACATCGACCCAGATGTCTATATTACCTTCAATATCATCTTCCGGACGAATATCAAAGGTGATAACCATATCAGGCTCAAATGCATAAGCCTTGCATAGTGCTTGCCAAGTTTTGCATTCAAAATGGGTGTATGTGTCTCCATTATATAATTTGACGTTGAAAGTATACCCATGCTCCGTCTTCAAGTAAACTCTCTTTACCTCCATACCATCTATAGCACTAAAACCTATCTTATCCAAGACAAAAATTCTTGCATGGCAGGGGATGCGCTAGTAGAATAGTCAAAATTTAAAATTATAAGTTGAAGCAACTGAAGCATAAGTTTTGCATTCAAATAATAATTGACAAAGTGACTTACTGTATCAACTTCGAATGTCTCATCCAGCTTGATGCTGAAGCGCCTACCATCAACAAGGAAATTTTGGTCGCACAGGCCGCGCTGGTCTTCACAGTGTTCGCACATAATAAAATCTTTTTCGTCGTCAGATGACATTTCCTATGTTCATATAGGTGAAACATTAAACACCTATATCTAGCCAAATATATATTCATCTAACATTTGACATTAATATATCTAACTATATATTCAATTGACTTTACTATATATTTAACTTTTCTATCTAATTCATCTAACATTCGACATTAATCTAACATTTATATAAACTCAAAATATATAAAAAATTAAATAAACAGAAAAACTCAGTAACAAATAATATTTTAATTAGATCATCAAATCTCATATACCTAAATTTTCTTACTAAAAATAAACTAGTTATATTAATTATTCAACTAGTTCTAATCTCATATACCTAAATTTTCTTACTAAAAATAAACTAGTTATATTAATTATTCAACTAGTTCTAATCTCATATACCTAAATTTTCTTACTAAAAATAAATTAGTTATATTAACTATTCAACTAGTTCTAATCTCATATACCTAAATTTTCTTACTAAAAATAAACTAGTTATATTAATTATTCAACTAGTTCTAATCTCATATACCTAAATTTTCTTACTAAAAATAAACTAGTTATATTAATTATTCAACTAGTTCTAATCCCTAGTTCGACAATTTTTCTATCTAGCTAGCTAATTCATCTAACATTTGACATTAATCTAACATTCGATCATCTAATTAACTTTTCTAAAAAACAAAAAATAAGTAAAAAATGTGTGTGTGTATGTGTGTGTGTGTATGCATGTGTGTGTATATATACGTATAGGTGTGTACGTATGTGTGTATGTGTGTGTGTATATGCGTGTGTGCGTGGTATATGTGTGTGTGTGTGCGGCCCCCCACGCCGCCGCCCCGTACGTACGAGCGGGGGCGCCGGCGTACGGGGCGGGGGCGCCGGTGTGTGTGTGTGTATGTGTGTGTATGTATGTGTGTGTATGTGTGTGCGGGAGCGAGAGAGAGACGTACGGCCGCGGCGATGATGACGGACGGCGGCGGCGTTCGGGGCGGCAGCGCGAGACGACGACGATGACGGGCGGCGGCGGGGACAGCGACGATGACGACGGACGACGGTACGGGCGACGGGCAGCGACGACGGGATCGAGCGGTGCGCGCGGCGGAGGTTGGAGAGGAAGTGGGGAGATGAAACTGAAATTTTCGTAAGTGCTATATATATAGGATGGGCCTTTAGTACCGGTTCATGGCTCCAACCGGTACTAAAGGCCTATTTTCGCCAGGCCAAGCGGCGGGAAAATAGGCCTTTAGTACCGGTTGGAGCCACGAACCGGTACTAAAGGGGGGGGGCCTTTAGTACCGGTTGGAGCCACCAACCGGTACTAAAGGCCTTGCGCTGCCACCCGAAAGTTTAGTCCCACCTCGCCCGGCGAAGGGCAGCCGCACTGATTTATAAACCCAGCCGCGGCTACCTCTTCGAACTCCTCTATATAGCAGGCTTCTGGGCCTAAATAATTACGGCGCGCTGCCTTGTGAGTCTGCTGGCCCTTCTGGGCCTGCATTTGCACACCCTAAGTCTGGCAGACCCACAGGGCAGTGCGCCAACAAATTTTTTATATAGTTTTTTCTTTTCTGCATTACTTATTTTCTTTTATTTATTTTTGAGTAGTTTTTTATATAGTTTTTTCTTTTCTGCATTATTTATTTTCTTCTATTTATTTTTGAGTAATTTTTTTGTATAGTTTTTTTATTTTCTGCATTATTTAGGTTACCTTGTCCCTTGTATTTAGGTTACCTTGTCCCTTGTCTTACCAACAAGAGGGTTTGTGACTCTTTGAACTAGTGCAAGATGTGGAAGTTGATTGCACTTGTTCTTGCCAAAATGATAAGAGTGAAGTATGTTGGCGGAGTCACCCTCAAGAACTCTCTAGTTCTTCTTCTTTTGGATCCACACCATCTTGATGGGAATCCTTGGAGTTGTAGTCGTACTTGATGAAGTGGAACTTGAAGTGGTCTTGGGAATCCACTTGACTAAGGTCTTAGGAGCTTCTTCAAATACATCAATTTCCTCTTGAAGCTTGTCCTTGCCTTTTTGCTTGTAGTCTTGTGGTGGACGATCATCTTGAGCTTGTGTCCCCTTGAAGGAAGTAGGATACTTCTCTTGTTGAGGAACAAACTTTGTCTTGGGGTATTGATCTTCTTCCCACTCAACTCCATTGGCATTGAACTTTCGTTCAAAACCAACACCTTGATTCTTCCGGTGCCTTCCTTGCTTGCGCACAATTTCCTCGAATTGCTTACTCCCGGCAAGGCTTTTGTACACTCCTTTCTCTATAATTCCCTTCAATAAGCTATTTTCTTGCTCAAGTGTAACTTGGCTAAGAGAATCATTAGTGGAATCAAGAGAACTACTAGAAGCAACAATGTTAGATCTTATGTCACAAAAAAGAAGTTGTATCAAACCTTTTATGTCGGATCTAGAACAAACCAATCGGTATCGCCATCATACAGCCCTACCGTGGCTCGTGATGCATATATATGCATATCAAATGCACGGTTGGGCGTATGATGGCGAATCCGAATGATTTGTATTCAGTCAATGAACTGGTAGATGTATGTAGTCGATGAACTGGTAGATGTATGTAGTCGATGAACTGAAAGACTTATGCAGGGAAGGCGAGAGGTGGGCTATATATAGGGTCGTCTGGCTCACAAAGTGATTGTGGTAGTTTCGATCCAACGACTCACATGAGCTAGGAAGAAACACACCCTTGATCCAATGACTCGCAAGAGCTAGAAAGAAACACACGATCCGTGTGATTCTTCCTGATTGGTGGGATCCACATTAGTATCGGTTCGTGCCAACGAACCGGTACTAATGGTAGCAGCCCGCCTAGCCGTTGGAATCGGCACTAATGGTCACATTCGTGCCGGCTCAAATTCAAACCGGCACTATAATGTGCTTCAGATTTGACCGTTTTTCTACAAGTCAATAGAGTTTGCCAAACTTGAGTTTCCCAAGTCACTTACACAAAAAGCTATGATTCATGGTTGTCAAATCCATAATTTCCAAACCACAACAACCTTGAGGCATAAAAAGCGATCGGAAAGAGTCTGGGCTTCGGTGAAAGTTGTACATTAGTACCCACTCCGGACTCCGAAACCCTGATACTCGGAAAGAGTTTGTCCAGTTTGTACACGAAGTGCGTCCAGTTTTTATATAGTTTTTTCTTTTCTGCATTACTTATTTTCTTCTATTTATTTTTGAGTAGTTTTTTATATAGTTTTTGCTTTTCTACATTATTTATTTTCTTCTATTTATTTTTGAGTAATTTTTTTGTATAGTTTTTTTATTTTTTGCATTATTTATTTTCTTCTATTTATTTTCTTCTGGAAATTGAATGTTGCATACTGAACAATTAGATAAATGACCGAAAAACAACAAATGATGTCAGAACATGTTGGAAATTGATGACGTCGCTTTAAATGCTGCATACTGAACACAAAAGAAGTCCGGAGTTTAAATAAGTTATTAAAAATAAAAAAGAGGTGCAATGCTGGTTAATTTGCTTCAAGCCATTCGGAATAGTGTAGATTGCACTAAGCCACTACACATAGCTCAGTGCAATCTATGCTATTCCGCAAGGCTTGAAGCAAATCAACATGTAGGTGAGCATTGCAACTCTTTGTCATTGTCTGTGCACTCACGGCTTATAAACCGCTCATACTGCCTCTCTCTTGGCGAGGTGGGACTAAAAACAGCTTGCCATAACCTCATTAGTACTGGTTCGTGGTATGAACCGGCACTAAATGGTGATGGTGGAGCCATAGCCTGACCGCAGGCTGACACATCCTCTTTAGTACCGGTTCGTGGCATGAACCGGTACTAAAGGTTTGCCACGAACCGGTACAATTGATCGCCGCCACGAACCGGCACTAATGTACACATTAGTGCCGGCTCTTATTCAAACCGGCACTAATGTGCTTCACGTTTAACCCTTTTTCTACTAGTGAAGCTGCTTTAAGGGAAATAGATAATTTTGTGCAAATTGAAGAAGAGAGTCTCCCACAAGCTTGGGGGAGGCTTCTCCAATTACTTAATGCGTTGCCTGATCATCCTCTTAAGAAAAATGAAATACTTGATATCTTTTATAATGGACTAACCGATGCTTCCAGAGACCACCTGGATAGTTGTGCTGGTTGTGTTTTCAGGGAAAGAACACCAGATGAAGCTGAAATTTTATTGAATAATATGTTGACTAATGAAAATAATTGGACACTTCTTTAACCAACTCCTAAGCCAACTCCGAAGAAAAAGGGTGTTCTATTTCTGAATCCTGAAGATATGCAAGAGGCAAAGAAATGTATGAAGGAAAAAGGTATTAAAGCCGAAGATGTTAAGAATTTACCTCCTACTGAAGAAATACATGGTCTTAATTCATCACCTAATGAAGAAATAGATGGTCTTGATAACCCGACACAGGTAGCGAAGGTAAATTCTCTCTATAGATATGATAAAGCTGAAATCCCGCCTACTAAATTTGCTAGCCAATGCTTAGATGAGTTTGATGACTTTATGGTTAAGCAAGAAAACTTCAATGCTTATTTTGGTAGAGAATTAAAATGCAATGCTTCTATGATTGAACACTTTAGTGATTATATGTCTAGAGTTAAAGGTGAACTTAAACTCATTAGTAAACATGCTTCTATGGTTACCACTCAAGTAGAACAAGTACTTAAAGCTCATAATGATTTGCTCAATGAATTGAATAGTAAGAAAAATGATAATGCTATTAGAGTTATGACTAGAGGAGGTAAAATGACTCAGGAACCTTTGTATCCTGAGGCCCACCCTAAGAGAATTGAGCAGGATTCTCAGAGAAATGATTTTGATGCACCTAGTCCTCCTAAAAAGAAGAAAAAGAAAAATGATATGACTTTGCATGCTTCTAGTGAACCTGTTGTTGAAACACCTGAGAACCCAAATGATATTTCTATTTCTGATGCTGAAACACAATCTGGTAATGAACATGAACCTAGTGATGATGTTAATGATGATGTTCATGTTGATGCTCAACCTAGCAATGATAATGATGTAGAAATTGAACCTGATGTTGATCTTGATAACCCACAATCAAATAATCAACATTATGATAAGAGAGACTTTGTTGCTAGGAAGCTGCTACCTCTTGAGCACTGCGTTGGATTTCCCCGAAGAGGAGAGGATGATGCAGCAAAGTAGCATAAGTATTTCCCTCAGTTTTTGAGAACCAAGGTATCAATCCAGTAGGAGGTCACGCACGATGAAGAAAATATACCCTAGAGGCAATAATAAAGTTATTATTTATTTCCTTATATCATGATAAATGTTTATTGTTCATGCTAGAATTGTATTAACCGGAAACATAATACATGTGTGAATATATAGACAAACTTAGTGTCACTAGTATGCCTCTACTTGACTAGCTCGTTAATCAAAGATGGTTATGTTTCCTAACCATGAACAAGGTGTTGTTATTTGATTAACGAGGTCACATCATTAGTTGAATGATCTGATTGACATGACCCATTTCATTAGCTTAGCACCCGATCGTTTAGTATGTTGCTGTTGCTATTCTTCATGACTTATACATGTTCCTATGACTATGAGATTATGCAACTCCCATTTACCGGAGGAACACTTTGGGTGCTACCAAACGTCACAACGTAACTGGGTGATTATAAAGGAGTACTACAGGTGTCTCCAAAGGTAGATGTTGGGTTGGCGTATTTCGAGATTAGGATTTGTCACTCCGATTGTCGGAGAGGTATCTCTGGGCCCTCTCGGTAATGCACATCACATAAGCCTTGCAAGCACTGCAACTAATATGTTAGTTGTGAGATGATGTATTACGGAACGAGTAAAGAGACTTGCCGGTAACGAGATTGAACTAGGTATTGGATACCGACGATCGAATCTCGGGCAAGTAACATACCGATAACAAAGGGAACAACGTATGTTGTTATGCGGTCTGACCGATAAAGATCTTCGTAGAATATGTAGGAGCCAATATGGGCATCCAGGTCCCGCTATTGGTTATTGACCGGAGACGTGTCTCGGTCATGTCTACATTGTTCTCGAATCGTAGGGTCCGCACGCTTAACGTTACGATGACAGTTATTATGAGTTTATGCATTTTGATGTACCGAAGTTAGTTCGGAGTCCCGGATGTGATCACGGACATGAAGAGGAGTCTCGAAATGGTCGAGACATAAAGATTGATATATTGGAAGCCTATATTTGGATATCGGAAGTGTTCCGGGTGAAATCGGGATTTTACCGGATTACCGGGAGGTTACCGGAACCCCCGGGGAGCCATATGGGCCTTATTGGGCTTTAGTGGAAAGGTGAAAGGGGCTGCCCATGATGGGCTGCGCGCCTCCCCCCTCCCCTAGTCCTATTAGGACTAGGAGAGGTGGCCGGCCACCTCTCTCTCTCTTTCCCCCTTGGGAATCCTATTTGGAATAGCATTGGGGGGGGGGAGTCCTACTCCCGGTAGGAGTAGGACTCCTCCTGCGCCCTCCTCCTAGCCGGCCGCACCATCCCCCTTGGCTCCTTTATATACGGAGGCAGGGGCACCTCTAGACACAAGTTGATCATTGAGATCGTTCCTTAGCCGTGTGCGGTGCCCCCTGCCACCATATTCCACCTCGATCATATCGTTGTAGTGCTTTGGCGAAGCCCTGCATCGGTAATACATCAAGATCGTCACCACGTTGTTGTGCTGACGGAACTCCTCCCCGAAGCTTTGCTGGATTGAAGCCCGGGGATCGTCATCGAGCTGTACGTGTGCTAAGAACTCGGAGGTGCCGGAGTAACGGTGCTTGGATCGGTCGGATCGGGAAGAAGACGTACGACTACTTCCTCTACGTTGTGTCAACGCTTCCGTTGTGATCTACAAGGGTACATAGATCAGAATCTTCCCCTCGTTGCTATGCATCACCATGATCTTGCGTGTGCGTAGGAAATTTTTTGAAATTACTACGTTCCCCAATAGTGGCATCCGAGCCTAGGTTTTATGGTTTGATGTTATTTGCACGAGTAGAAAACAAGTGAGTTGTGGGCGATACAAGTCATACTGCCTACCAGCATGTCATACTTTGGTTCGGCGGTATTGTTGGACGATACGACCCGGACCAACCTTACGCGTACGCTTACGCGAGACCGGTTCCCCCGACGTGCTTTGCACACAGGTGGCTTGCGGGCGACTGTCTCTCCAACTTTAGTTGAACCGAGTGTGGCTACGCCCGGTCCTTGAGAAGGTTAAAACGGAGTCTATTTGATAAACTATCGTTGTGGTCATGATGCGTAGGTGAGATTGGTTCTTGCTTAAGCCCGTAGCAGCCATGTAAAACTTGCAACAACAGAGTAGAGGACGTCTAACTTGTTTTTGCAGGGCATGTTGTGATGTGATATGGTCAAGACGTGATGCTAAATTTTATTGTATGAGATGATCATGTTTTGTAACCGAGTTATCGGCAACTGGCAGGAGCCATATGGTTGTCGCTTTATTGTATGCAATGCAATCGCGATGTAATGCTTTACTTTATCACTAAGCGGTAGCGATAGTCGTGGAAGCATAAGATTGGCGAGACGACAATGATGCTACGATGGAGATCAAGGTGTCGCGCCGGTAACGATGGTGATCACGACAGTGCTTCGGAGATGGAGATCACAAGCACAAGATGATGATGGCCATATCATATCACTTATATTGATTGCATGTGATCTTTATCTTTTATGCATATTATCTTGCTTTAATTGACGGTAGCATTATAAGATGATCTCTCACTAAATTATCAAGAAGTGTTCTCCCTGAGTATGCACCGTTGCGAAAGTTCTTCGTGCTGAGACACCACGTGATGATCGGGTGTGATAGGCTCTACGTTCAAATACAACGGGTGCAAACAGTTGCACACGCGGAATACTCAGGTTATACTTGACGAGCCAAGCATATACAGATATGGCCTAGGAACACGGAGACCGAAAGGTCGAGCGTGAATCATATGGTAGATATGATCAACATAATGATGTTCACCGATAAAACTACTCCATCTGACGTGATGATCGGACATGGTTTAGTTGAGTTGGATCACGTAATCACTTAGAGGATTAGAGCTATGTCTATCTAAGTGGGAGTTCTTTAGTAATATGATTAATTGAATTTTAATTTATCATGAACTTAGTACCTGATAGTATCTTGCTTGTTTATGTTGATTGTAGATAGATGGCTCGTGCTGTTGTTCCGTTGAATTTTAATGCGTTCCTTGAGAAAGCAAAGTTGAAAGATGATGGTAGCAATTACACGGACTGGGTCCGTAACTTGAGGATTATCCTCATTGCTGCACAGAAGAATTACGTCCTGGAAGCACCGCTGGGTGCCAGGCCTGCTGCTAGAGCAACACCAGATGTTATGAACGTCTGGCAGAGCAAAGCTAATGACTACTCGATAGTTCAGTGTGCCATTCTTTACGGCTTAGAATCGGGACTTCAACGACGTTTTAAACATCATGGAGCATATGAGATGTTTCAGGAGTTGAAGTTAATATTTCAAGCAAATGCCCGGATTGAGAGATATGAAGTCTCCAATAAGTTCTATAGCTGCAAGATGGAAGAGAACAGTTCTATCAGTGAGCATATACTCAAAATGTATGTGTATAATAATCACTTGATTCAATTGGGAGTTAATCTTCCAGATGATTGCGTCATTGACAGAATTCTCCAATCACTGCCACCAAGCTACAAGAGCTTCGTGATGAACTATAATATGCAAGGGATGAACAAGACTATTCCCGAGCTCTTCGCAATGCTGAAAGCTGCGGAGGTAGAAATCAAAAAGGAGCATCAAGTGTTGATGGTTAACAAACCACTAGTTTCAAGAAAAAGGGCAAAGGGAAGAAGAAGGGAAACTTCAAGAAGAACGGCAAGCAAGTTGCTGCTCAAGAGAAGAAACCCAAGTCTGGACCTAAGCCTGAAACTGAGTGCTTCTACTGCAAGCAGACTGGTCACTGGAAGCGGAACTGCCCAAAGTATTTGGCGGATAAGAAGGATGGCAAGGTGAACAAAGGTATATGTGATATACATGTTATTGATGTGTACCTTACTAATGCTCGCAGTAGCACCTGGGTATTTGATACTGGTTCTGTTGCTAATATTTGCAACTCGAAATAGGGACTACGGATTAAGCGAAGATTGGCTAAGGACGAGGTGACGATGCGCGTGGGAAACGGTTCCAAAGTCGATGTGATCGCGGTCGGCACGCTACCTCTACATCTACCTTCGGGATTAATATTAGACCTAAATAATTGTTATTTGGTGCCAGCGTTAAGCATGAACATTATATCTGGATCTTGTTTGATGCGAGACGGTTATTCATTTAAATTAGAGAATAATGATTGTTCTATTTATATGAGTAATATCTTTTATGGTCATGCACCTTTAAAAAGCGGTCCATTTTTGATGAATCTCGATAGTAGTGATACACATATTCATAATGTAGAAGCCAAAAGATGCAGAGTTGATAATGGTAGTGCAACTTATTTGTGGCACTGCCGTTTAGGTCATATCGGTATAAAGCGCATGAAGAAACTCCATACTGGTGGACTTTTGGAACCACTTGATTATGAATCACTTGGTACTTGCGAACCGTGCCTTATGGGTAAGATGACTAAAACACCGTTCTCCGGCACTATGGAGAGAGCAACAGATTTGTTGGAAATCATACATACCGATGTATGTGGTCCGATGAATATTGAGGCTCGTGGCGGATATCGTTATTTTCTCACCTTCACAGATGACTTAAGCAGATATGGGTATATCTACTTAATGAAACATAAGTCTGAAACGTTTGAAAAGTTCAAAGAATTTCAGAGTGAAGTTGAAAATCATCGTAACAAGAAAATAAAGTTTCTACGATCTGATCGTGGAGGAGAATATTTGAGTTACGAGTTTGGTGTACATTTGAAAAACTGTGGAATAGTTTCGCAACTCACGCCACCCGGAACACCACAACGTAATGGTGTGTCCGAACGTCGTAATCGTACTTTACTAGATATGGTGCGATCTATGATGTCTCTTACTGATTTACCGCTATCGTTTTGGGGATACGCTCTAGAGACGACCGCATTCACGTTAAACAGGGCACCATCAAAATCCGTTGAGACGACGCCTTATGAACTATGGTTTGGCAAGAAACCAAAGTTGTCGTTTCTGAAAGTTGGGGCTGCGATGCTTATGTGAAAAAGCATCAACCTGATAAGCTCGAACCCAAATCGGAGAAATGTGTCTTCATGGGATATCCAAAGGAAAATATTGGATACACCTTCTATCACAGATCCGAAGGCAAGACTTTTGTTGCTAAATTCGGAAACTTTCTTGAGAAGGAGTTTCTCTCGAAAGAAGTGAGTGGGAGGAAAGTAGAACTTGACGAGGTAACTGTACCTGCTCCCTTGTTGGAAAGTAGTACATCACAGAAAACTGTTTCTGCGACACCTACACCAATAAGTGAGGAAGTTAATGATAATGATCATGAAACTTCAGAACAAGATACTACTGAACCTCGTAGATCAGCCAGAGTAAGATCCGCACCAGAGTGGTACGGTAATCCAGTTCTGGAAGTCATGCTACTAGATCATGATGAACCTACGAACTATGAGGAAGCGATGGTGAGCCCAGATTCCGCAAAGTGGCTTGAAGCCATGAAATCTGAGATGGGATCCATGTATGAGAACAAAGTATGGACTTTGGTTCACTTGCCCGATGATCGGCAAGCAATTGAGAATAAATGGATCTTCAAGAAAAAGACTGACGCTGACGGTAATGTTACTGTCTATAAAGCTCGACTTGTCACAAAAGGTTTTCGACAAGTTCAAGGGGTTGACTACGATGAGACCTTCTCACCCGTAGCGATGCTTAAGTCTGTCCGAATCATGTTAGCAATTGCCGCATTTTATAATTATGAAATTTGGCAGATGGATGTCAAAACTGCATTCCTGAATGGATTTCTGGAAGAAGAGTTGTATATGATGCAACCGGAAGGTTTTGTCGATCCAAAAGGAGCTAACAAAGTGTGCAAGCTCCAGCGATCCATTTATGGACTGGTGCAAGCCTCTCGGAGTTGGAATAAACGCTTTGATAGTGTGATCAAAGCATTTGGTTTTATACAGACTTTTGGAGAAGCCTGTATTTACAAGAAAGTGAGTGGGAGCTCTGTAGCATTTCTGATATTATATGTGGATGACATATTGCTGATTGGAAATGATATAGAATTTCTGGATAGCATAAAGGGATACTTGAATAAGAGTTTTTCATGAAAGACCTCGGTGAAGCTGCTTACATATTGGGCATTAAGATCTATAGAGATAGATCGAGACGCTTAATTGGACTTTCACAAAGCACATACCTTGACAAAATTTTGAAAAAGTTCAAAATGGATCAAGCAAAGAAAGGGTTCTTGCCTGTGTTACAAGGTGTGAAGTTGAGTCAGACTCAATGCCCGACCACTGCAGAAGATAGAGAGAAAATGAAAGATGTTCCCTATGCTTCAGCCATAGGCTCTATCATGTATGCAATGCTGTGTACCAGACCTGATGTGTGCCTTGCTATAAGTTTAGCAGGGAGGTACCAAAGTAATCCAGGAATGGATCACTGGACAGCGGTCAAGAACATCCTGAAATACCTGAAAAGGACTAAGGATATGTTTCTCGTATATGGAGGTGACAAAGAGCTCACCGTAAGAGGTTACGTTGATGCAAGCTTTGACACTGATCCGGACGATTCTAAATCGCAAACCGGATACGTGTTTACATTAAACGGTGGAGCTGTCAGTTGGTGCAGTTCTAAACAAAGCGTCGTAGCGGGATCTACATGTGAAGCGGAGTACATAGCTGCTTCGGAAGCAGCAAACGAAGGAGTCTGGATGAAGGAGTTCATATCCGATCTAGGTGTCATACCTAGTGCATCGGGTCCAATGAAAATCTTTTGTGACAATACTGGTGCAATTGCCTTGGCAAAGGAATCCAGATTTCACAAAAGGACCAAGCACATCAAGAGACGCTTCAATTCCATCCGGGATCTAGTCCAGGTGGGAGACATAGAGATTTGCAAGATACATACGGATCCGAATGTTGCAGACCCGTTGACTAAGCCTCTTCCACGAGCAAAACATGATCAGCACCAAGGCTCCATGGGTGTTAGAATCATTACTGTGTAATCTAGATTATTGACTCTAGTGCAAGTGGGAGACTGAAGGAAATATGCCCTAGAGGCAATAATAAAGTTATTATTTATTTCCTTATATCATGATAAATGTTTATTATTCATGCTAGAATTGTATTAACCGGAAACATAATACATGTGTGAATATATAGACAAACTTAGTGTCACTAGTATGCCTCTACTTGACTAGCTCGTTAATCAAAGATGGTTATGTTTCCTAACCATGAACAAGGTGTTGTTATTTGACTAACGAGGTCACATCATTAGTTGAATGATCTGATTGACATGACCCATTTCATTAGCTTAGCACCCGATCGTTTAGTATGTTGCTATTGCTATTCTTCATGACTTATACATGTTCCTATGACTATGAGATTATGCAACTCCCATTTACCGGAGGAACACTTTGGGTGCTACCAAACGTCACAACGTAACTGGGTGATTATAAAGGAGTACTACAGGTGTCTCCAAAGGTAGATGTTGGGTTGGCGTATTTCGAGAATAGGATTTGTCACTCCGATTGTCGGAGAGGTATCTCTGGGCCCTCTCGGTAATGCTCATCACATAAGCCTTGCAAGCACTGCAACTAATATGTTAGTTGTGAGATGACGTATTACGGAACGAGTAAAGAGACTTGCCGGTAATGAGATTGAACTAGGTATTGGATACCGACGATCGAATCTCGGGCAAGTACCATACCGATAACAAAGGGAACGTATGTTGTTATGCGGTCTGATCGATAAAGATCTTCGTAGAATATGTAGCAGCCAATATGGGCATCCAGGTCCCGCTATTGGTTATTGACCGGAGATGTGTCTCGGTCATGTCTACATTGTTCTCGAACTGTAGGGTCCGCATGCTTAACGTTACGATGACAGTTATTATGAGTTTATGCATTTTGATGTACCGAAGTTAGTTCGGAGTCCCGGATGTGATCACGGACATGAAGAGGAGTCTCGAAATGGTCGAGACATAAAGATTGATATATTGGAAGCCTATATTTGGATATCGGAAGTGTTCCGGGTGAAATCGGGATTTTACCGGATTACCGGGAGGTTACCGGAACCCCCCGGGAGCCATATGGGCCTTATTGGGCTTTAGTGGAAAGGTGAAAGGGGCTGCCCATGATGGGCTGCGCGCCTCCCCCCCCCCTAGTCCTATTAGGACTAGGAGAGGTGGCCGGCCACCTCTCTCTCTCTTTCCCCCTTGGGAATCCTATTTGGAATAGGATTGGGGGGGGGGGAGTCCTACTCCCGGTAGGAGTAGGACTCCTCCTGCGCCCTCCTCCTGGCCGGCCGCACCCTCCCCCTTGGCTCCTTTATATACGGAGGCAGGGGGCACCTCTAGACACAAGTTGATGATTGAGATCGTTCCTTAGCCGTGTGCGGTGCCCCCTGCCACCATATTCCACCTCGATCATATCGTTGTAGTGCTTAGGCGAAGCCCTGCGTCGGTAATACATCAAGATCGTCACCACGCCGTCGTGCTGACGGAACTCCTCCCCGAAGCTTTGCTGGATCGGAGCCCGGGGATCGTCATCGAGCTGTACGTGTGCTAAGAACTCAGAGGTGCCGGAGTAACGGTGCTTGGATCGGTCGGATCGGGAAGAAGACGTACGACTACTTCCTCTATGTTGTGTCAACGCTTCCGTTGCGATCTATAAGGGTACGTAGATCAGAATCTTCCCCTCGTTGCTATTCATCACCATGATCTTGCGTGTGCGTAGGAATTTTTTTGAAATTACTACGTTCCCCAACACGCGAGTCCCTCGTACCTACACAAAACAAATAGCTCAACGAAACCAACGCGATTAGGGGTTGTCAATCCCTTCAAGGTCACTTACGAGAGTGAGATCTGATAGAGATGATAGATAATATTTTTGGTATTTTTGATATAAAGATGCAAAGTAAAATAAAAGGCAAAGTAGAAAGCAAAGCAATATTAAAGTGATTGGAGACTGATATGATGAGAATAGACCCGGGGGCCATAGGTTTCACTAGTGGCTTCTCTCGAGAGCATAAGTATTTCTACGGTGGGTGAACAAATTACTGTTGAGCAATTGATAGAATTGAGCATAGTTATGAGAATATCTAGGCATGATCATATATATAGGCATCACATCTGAGACAAGTAGACAGACTCCTGCCTGCATCTACTACTATTACTCCACTCATCGACCGCTATCCAGCATGCATCTAGAGTATTAAGTTCAAGAAAATAGAGTAACGCCTTAAGCAAGATGACATGATGTAGAGGAATAAATTCATGCAATATGATAAATACCCCATCTTGTTATCCTCGATGGCAACAATACAATACGTGCCTTGCTGCCCCTACTGTCACTTGGAAAGGACACCGCAAGATTGAACCCAAAGCTAAGCACTTCTCCCATTGCAAGAAAAACCAATCTAGTAGGCCAAACCAAACTGATAATTCGAAGAGACTTGCAAAGATAACCAATCATACATAAAAGAATTCATAGAAGATTCAAATATTGTTCGTAGATAATCTTGACCATAAACCCACAATTCATCGGTCTCAACAAACACACCGCAAAAAGAAGATTACATCGAATAGATCTCCACGAGAGAGGGGGAGAACATTGTATTGAGATCTAAAAAGAGAGAGGAAGCCATCTAGCTACTAACTATGGACCCGAAGGTCTGAAGTAAACTACTCACACTTCATCGGAGGGGCTATGGTGATGATGTAGAAGCCCTCCGTGGTGTATTCCCCTTCCGGCGGAGCTCCGAAACAGGCCCCAAGATGGGATCTCGTGGGTACAGAAGGTTGCGGCGGTGGAATTAGGTTTTTGGCTCCGTATCTGATCATTTGGGGTATGTAGGTATATATAGGGGGAAGGAGTACGTCGGTGGAGCTTCGAGGAGCCCACAAGGCAGGGGGCGCGCCCTAGGGGGGCGCACCCTCCACGCACGTGACCGCCTCGTGGCTTTCTTGACGGAGGGTCCAAGTCTCCTGGGTCTTATCTGATGAGAAAATCACGTTCCCGAAGGTTTCATTCCGTTTGATATTCCGTTTCTTCGAAATACTGAAATAGGCAAAAAACAGCAATTCTGGGCTGGGCCTCTGGTTAATAGGTTAGTCCCAAAAGTAATATAAAAGTGTAAAATAAAGCCCAATATAGTCCAAAACAGTAGATAATATAGCATGGAGCAATCAAAAATTATAGATACGTTGGAGACGTATAAGGCATCCCCAAGCTTAAACCTGCTCGTCCTCAAGTTGGTAAATGATAAAAAGAGAATTTTTGATGCGGAGTGCTACTTGGCATAATTTCAATGTAAATCTTCTCAATTGTGTTATGAATATTCAGATCTGAAAGGTTCAAGACAAAAGTTCATATTGACATAAAAATAATAATACTTCAAGTATACTAACAAAGCAATTATGTCTTTTCAAAATAACATGGCCAAAGAAAGTTGTCCCTACAAAATCATATAGTCTGGCTATGCTCTATCTTCACCACACAAAGTATTTAAATCATGCACAACCCCGATGACAAGCCAAGCAATTGTTTCATACTTTAACATTTTCAAAACTTTTTCAATCTTCAAGCAATACATGAGCGTGAGCCATGGATATAGCACTATATGTGGAATAGAATGGTGGTTGTGGAGAGGACAAAAAGAAGGGAAGATAGTCTCACATCAACTAGGTGTATCAACGGGCTATGGAGATGCCTATCAATAGATATCAATGTGAATGAGTAGGGATTGCCATGCAATGGATGCACTAGAGCTATAAGTATATGAAAGCTCAACAAAAGAAACTAAGTGGGTGTGCATCCAACTCGCTTGCTCACGAAGACCTAGGGCATTTTGAGGAAGCCCATCATTGGAATATACAAGCCAAGTTCTATAATGAAAAATTCCCACTAGTATATGAAAGTGACGAAATGAGAGACTCTCTATCATTAAGATCATGGTGCTACTTTGAAGCACAAGTGTGGTAAAAGGATAGTAGCATTGTCCCTTCTCTCTTTTTCTCTCATTTTTTTATTTGGGCCTTCTCTTTTTTTATAGCCTCTTTTTTTCTCTTTTTTTATTTTTCGTCCAGAGTCTCATCCCGACTTGTGGGGGAATCATAGTCTCCATCATCCTTTCCTCACTTGGGACAATGCTCTAAAAATGATGATCATCACAATTTTATTTTTCTTATAACTCAACAATTACAACTCAATACTTAGAAAAAAATATGACTCTATGTGAATGCCTCCGGCGGTGTACCTGGATATGCAATGAATCAAGAGTGACATGTATGAAAGAATTATGAATGGTGGCTTTGCCACGAATACGATGTCAACTACATGATCATGCTAGCAATATGACAATGATGGAGCGTGTCATAATAACGGAACGGTGGAAAGTTGCATGGCAATATATCTCGGAATGGCTATGGAAATGCCATGATAGGTAGGTATGGTGGCTGTTTTGAGGAAGGTGTATGGTGCGTGTATGATACCGGCGAAAAGTGTGCGGTATTAGAGAGGATAGCAATGGTGGAAGGAAGGAAAAGTGTGTATAATCCATGGAGTCAACATTAGTCATAAAGAACTCATTTACTTATTGCAAAATTCTAGAAGTTATCAAAGCAAAGTATTACGCGCATGCTCCTAGGGGGATAGATTGGTAGGAAAAGACCATCGCTCATCCCCGACCGCCACTCATAAGGAAGACAATCAATAAATAAATCATGCTCCGACTTCATCACATAACGGTTCACCATACGTGCATGCTACGGGAATCACAAATTTAACACAAGTATTTCTCAAATTCACAACTACTCAACTAGCATGACTCTAATATTATCACCTCCATATCTCAAAACAATTATCAAGCATCAAACTTTTCTTAGTATTCAATGCACTCAAAAGAAAGTTTTACAAATCTTGAATACCAAGCATATTATTATTTAAGCAAATTACCATGCTATTTAAGACTCCCAAAATAATCTAAGTGAAGCATGAGAGATCAATAGTTTCTATAAAACAAATCCACCACCGTGCTCTAAAAGATATAAGTGAAGCACTAGAGCAAAACTATAAAGCTCAAAAGATATAAGTGAAGCACATAGAGTATTCTAACAAATTCCAATTCATGTATGGCTCTCTCAAAAGATGTGTACAGCAAGGATGATTTTGGTAAACTAAAAAGAAAAGACTCAAATCATACAAGACGCTCCAAGCAAAACACATATCATGTGGTGAATAAAAATATAGCTCCAAGTAAAATTACCGATGGAAGTAGACGAAAGAGGGGATGCCTTCCGGGGAATCCCCAAGCTTTGACTTTTTAGTGTCCTTGTATTATCTTGGGGGTTCCATGGGCATCCTCAAGCTTAGGCTCTTGCCACTCCTTGTTCCATAATCCATCAAAAGAATTTACCCAAAACTTGAAAACTTCACACTCAACAGAAATCTCGTGAGCTCCGTTAGCGAAAGAAAACAAAAGACCACTTCAAGGTACTCTAATGAACTCATTATTTATTTATATTGGTGTTAAACCTACTGTATTCCAACTTATCTATGGATTATAAACTATTTTAATAGCCATAGATTCATCAAAATAAGCAAACAACACATGAAAAACAGAATCTGTCAAGAACAGAACAGTCTGTAGTAATCTGTAACTAACGCAAACTTCTGGAACTCCAAAAGATCTACCAAAATAGGAAGGCCTAGACAATTTGTTTATTGATTAGAAGCAATTGGAATCACTATTTTATCACGTTCTGGTGATTTTTAACAATTGTTTTCATGAAAGGAAAGTTCCTGGAAATTACAGCAAGATCAAATAACTATTATCCAAGAAGATCCTATAGGTTTAAGTTGGCACAAACACTAATTAAAAGATAAAGCCACATCTAAACAGAAGGTAGATGGATTATTTATTCCTAAACAGAATTAAAAACAAAAAAACTAAAATAAAATTGGGTTGCCTCCCAACAAGCGCTATCGTTTAGCGCCCCTAGCTAGGCATAAAAGCAAGGATAGATCTAGGTATTGCCATCTTTGGTAGGCAATCCATAAGTGGCTCTCATGATAGATTCATATGGTAATTTTATCTTATTCCTAGGGAAGTGTTCCATGCCCTTCTTTAAGGGAAATGGGAATCTAATATTCCCTTCCTTCATATCAATAATCGCACCAATCGTTCTAAGGAACGGTCTACCAAGAATAATAGGACAAGAAGGATTGCAATCTATATCAAGAATGATAAAATCTACGGGCACATAATTCCTATTTGCAACAATAAGAACATCATTAATTCTTCCCATAGGTTTCTTAATAGTGGAATCCGCAAGATGCAAGTTTAGAGAGCAATCATCAAAATCACGGAAATCTAGCAAATCGCACAAAGTTTTGGGAATAGTGGAAACACTAGCACCCAAATCACATAAAGCATAAAATTCATGATCCTTAATCTTAATTTTAATAGTTGGTTCCCACTCATCATAAAGTTTTCTAGGGATAGAAACTTCCAACTCAAGTTTTTCTTCATAAGATTGCATTAAGGCATCAACGATATGTTTAGTAAACGCTTTATTTTGACTATAAGCATGAGGAGAATTTAACACGGATTGCAACAAGAAAATACAATCAATTAAAGAGCAACTTTCATAATTAAATTCCTTGAAATCTAATATAGTGGGTTTAGCAACATCTAAGGTTTTATTCTTTTCAATCCCACTTTTATCAATTTCATCATCAAGATCTAAATACTCCAAATTTTTGGAACGCCGTCTAGGCAAGGGTGGATCATATTCAGTTTAATCAAGATTCATATTGCAAAACAAAGATTTGATAGGGGACACATCAATAACTTTTAGATCTTCATCTTGATTTTCATAGGGATTGGAAGAACACGCTTTAATAAAGGCATCTTTCGTAGCACGCATCCTAGCGGTTCTTTCCTTGCACTCATCAATGGAAATTCTCATGGCTTTGAGAGATTCATTGAAATCATGCTTAGGAGCAATAGATCTAAGCTTTAAAGAATCAACATCAAGATAAATTCTATCAACGTTCCTAGCCAATTCATCAACTTTAAGAAATTTCTCTTCAAGCAAAGCATTAAAATTCTATTGTGAATTCATAAACTCTTTAACACTAGTCTCAAATTCATAGGGCATCTTATTAAAATTTCCATAAGAGTTGTTGTAGGAATTTCCATAATTATTAGAAGGATTACTAGGATAAGGCCTAGGATTAAAGTTCCCTCTATACGCGTTGTTACCAAAATTATTCCTACCAACAAAATTAACATCCATAGATTCATTATTATTCTCAATCAAAGTAGACAAAGGCATATCATTAGGATCAGAAGAAACACTCTTATTAGCAAATAATTTCATAAGTTCATCCATCTTTCCACTCAAAACATTGATTTCTTCTATCGCATGCACTTTTTTATTAGTAGATCTTTCAGTGTGCCATTGAGAATAATTAACCATAATATTATCTAGGAGTTTAGTAGCATCTCCTAAAGTGATTTCCATAAAAGTGCCTCCCGTGGCCGAATCTAAAAGATTTCTAGAAGCAAAATTCAATCCGGCATAAAAAATCTGTATAATCATCCACAAATTCAAACCATGAGTAGGGCAATTACGTATCATTAATTTCATTCTCTCCCAAGCTTGTGCAACATGTTCATGATCAATTTGCTTAAAATTCATAATATCGTTTCTAAGAGAGATGATCTTAGCGGGAGGAAAATACTTAGAGATAAAAGCATCTTTGCACTTGTTCCAAGAATCAATACTATTTTTAGGCAAAGATGAAAACCAAGATTTAGCACGATCTCTAAGCGAAAAAGGAAATAGCTTCAATTTAACAATATCATTATCAACATCTTTCTTCTTTTTCATATCACATAAATCAAGGAAGCTATTTAGATGAGTAGCGGCATCTTTACTAGGAAGACCGGCGAATTGATCTTTCTAACAAGATTCAACAAAGCAGTATTAATTTCACAAGATTCAGTATTGGCAAGAGGAGCAATCAGAGTGCTAAGGAAATCATTATTGTTGGTATTGGTATAGTCACACAATTTGGTGTTATCTTGAGCCATCGTGACAAACAAGCAATCCAACGCACGGGCAAACAAAAAGCAAGCGAGAAAAAGGCAAATGGAAAAGAGAGGTCGAATAAAACGGCAAGGGTGAAGTGGGGGAGAGGAAAACGAGAGGCAAATGGCAAATAATGTAGTGCGAGAGATGGGGATTGTGATGGGTACTTGGTATGTTGACTTTTGCCAGAAATTCTTCTTGCTACCTCTTGAGCACTGCGTTGGATTTCCCCGAAGAGGAGAGGATGATGCAGCAAAGTAGCGTAAGTATTTCCCTCAGTTTTTGAGAACCAAGGTATCAATCCAGTAGGAGGCCACGCGCGAGTCCCTCGTAACTACAGTAGGATTCTCAGAGAAATAATGTTGATGCACCTAGTCCTCCTAAAAAGAAGAAAAAGAAAAATGATAGGACTTTGCATGCTTCTAGTGAACCTGTTGTTGAAACACCTGAGAATCCAAATGATATTTCTATTTCTGATGCTGAAACACAATCTGGTAATGAACATGAACCTAGTGATGATGTTAATGATGATGTTCATGTTGATGCTCAACCTAGAAATGATAATGATGTAGAAATTGAACCTGTTGTTGATCTTGATAACCCACAATCAGATAATCAACGTTATGATAAGAGAGACTTTGTTGCTTGGAAGATGCTACCTCTTGAGCACTGTGTTGGATTTCCCCGAAGTGGAGAGGATGATGCAGCAAAGTAGTGTAAGTATTTCCCTCAGTTTTTGAGAACCAAGGTATCAATCCAGTAGGAGGCCACGCGCGAGTCCCTTGTACCTACACAAAACAAATAGATCAACGCAACCAACGCGATTAGGGGTTGTCAATCCCTTCAAGGTCACTTATGAGAGTGAGATCTGATAGAGATGATAGATAATATTTTTGGTATTTTTGATATAAATATGCAAAGTAAAATAAAAGGCAAAGTAGAAAGCAAAGCAATAATAAAGTGATTGGAGATTGATATGATGAGAATAGACCCAGGGGCCATTGGTTTCACTAGTGGCTTCTCTCGAGAGCATAAGTATTTCTACGGTGGGTGAACAAATTACTAGTGAGCAATTGACAGAATTGAGCATAGTTATGAGAATATCTAGGCATGATCATGTATATAGGCATCACGTTCGAGACAAGTAGACTTACTCCTGCCTGCATCTACTACTATTACTCCACTCATCGACCACTATCCAGCATGCATCTAGAGTATTAAGTTCAAGAAAACAGAGTAATGCCTTAAGCAAGATGACATGATGTAGAGGAATAAATTCATGCAATATGATAAATGCCCCATCTTGTTATCCTCGATGGCAACAATACAATATGTGCCTTGCTTCCCCTACTGTCACTGGGAAAGGACACCGCAAGATTGAACCCAAAGCTAAGCACTTCTCCCACTGCAAGAAAAACCAATCTAGTAGGCCAAACCAAACTGATAATTCAAAGAGACTTGCAAAGATAACCAATCATACATAAAAGAATTCAGAGAAGATTCAAACATTGTTCGTAGATAATCTTGATCATAAACCACAATTCATCGGTCTCAATAAACACACCACGAAAAGAAGATTACATCGAATAGATCTCCACGAGAGAGGGGGAGCACATTGTATTGAGATCCAAAAAGAGAGAAGAAGCCATCTAGCTACTAACTATGGACCCGAAGGTCTGAAGTAAACTACTCACACTTCATCGGAGGGGCTATGGTGATGATGTAGAAGCCCTCCATGGTGGATTCCCCTTCCGGCGGAGCTCCGGAACAGGCCCCAAGATGGGATCTCGTGGGTACAGAAGGTAGCGTCGGTGGAATTAGGTTTTTGGCTCCGTATCTGATCGTTTGGGGGTACGTAGGTATATATAGGAGGAAGGAGTACATCGGTGGAGCTTTGAGGGGCCCACGAGGCAGGGGCGTGCCCTAGGGGGGTGCGCCCTCCACCCTCGTGACCGCCTCGTGGCTTTCTTGACGGAGGGTCCAAGTCTCCTGGGTCTTATCTGATGAGAAAATCACGTTCCCGAAGGTTTCATTCCGTTTGGACTCCGTTTGATATTCCGTTTCTTCGAAACACTGAAATACGCAAAAAAACAGCAATTCTGGGCTGGGCCTCCGGTTAATAGGTTAGTCTCAAAAGTAATATAAAAGTGGAAAATAATGCCCAATATAGTCCAAAACAGTAGATAATATAGCATGGAGCAATCAAAAATTATAGATACGTTGGAGACGTATCAGAAGCACGGTAAAGAAAGAGAGCCATGGGTTCAGAAACCCATGCCTTTTCCTCCCAAACCATCCAAGAAAAAGGATGATGAGGATTTTGAGCACTTTGCTGAAATGATTAGACCTATCTTTGTGCATATGCGTTTAACTGATATGCTCAAAATGAACCCTTATGCTAAGTATATGAAAGAAATTGTTACAAATAAAAGAAAGATACCGGAAGCTGAAATTTCCACCATGCTTGGTAATTACACTTTTAAGGGTGGAATACCAAAGAAGTTAGAAGATCCAGGAGTACCCACTATACCATGCTCCATTAAAAGAAACAATGTTAAAACTACTTTATGTGATCTTGGAGCCGGTGTTAGTGTTATGCCTCTCTCTTTATATCGTAGACTGGATTTGAATAAGTTGATACCTACTGAAATATCCTTGCAAATGGCTGATAAATCAACTGCTATACCTGTCGGTATTTGTGAGGATGTGCCTGTTGTGGTTGCAAATGTTACTATTTTAACGGACTTTGTTATTCTTGGTATTCCCGAGGACGATAGTATGTCTATTATTCTTGGAAGACCCTTTTTGAATACCACAGGGGCTATTATTGATTGCAACAAAGGCAATGTCACTTTTCATGTTCATGGCAATGAGCATACGGTACACTTTCTGAGGAATCAACCTCAAGTTCATAGTATAAACTCTATTGGAAAAATTCCATCGATTATTTTTGGAGGATTTGAATTTCCTCTTCCTACTGTCAAAAAGAGATATGATATTCTTATTATTGGGGATGTGCATATCCCCGTTGAGGTAACTTAGTGCTATTCGAAAATTCTCCGGCTTCATGCAATTCGGAATGAGTTTGTTAGCAAGACCTGATCAACCTTGTTAGTGGATTCCTTTTGATGATCATGAGATGGATGAAGTTAGAGAGCACAACCTTCTGTACCCTCCTTTTACTTTATGTTATTTAGTTGAAATAAAGTAAAATTAGTATTTTTTTGTCTGTTTTCTCAATTATCCGTGCAATATAAAAATACCCCGAAAATAAAAGTTCTCCAAATGCCCTGAAATTTAAATATGATTTTTTCTGGAATATTTGAGAATATCTGGCACTGAGAACACAGCAGGGGGAGCAAGCACCTGGCCACGAGGGTCCAGGGCGCGCCCACCCCCCTGGGCGCGCCCCCTACCTCGTGGGCCCATGGTGGCTCCCCTCCACTTATTCCAGCCACCAGACACTCCTTCCTCCCAAAAAATCACCAACTTGCTCAAGCACGAGTTCTAGCTCATTTTGCTGCGATTTTCGATCTCCTTGCTCAAAGCACCTCTCACAAAACTTCTTTGGGGGATTGTTCCTTGGTATGTGACTCCTCCAATGGTCCAATTAATTTTTGTTCTAGTTCTTTATTTATTGCAAATTTTTGCTGCTCAGGTGACTAGGTTCTTGAGCTTGCATGTCAAATTTATATGGTCCCAAGTAGTTCTAATGCATGATATATTCTCTAGGCACTTGTGTGAGTAGTTACTATCAATTTTGCTGAGCTTGGTTCACTTTCATTTGAAGTTACTAAAATTTTCAGAAATTTTTTAGAGGAATAAATATGTTTAGGAAAATGAGCTCAAGTGCGGGCTTGCGAATGGCCTTCAAAGGACCTCATGATTTCATATCTGAACCTATTATGTTTTCATGAATATATGCGAGTTCTTGATCCTATCTTGCAAGTCTATAGTCACCTACTATGTGTTATGATCCGGCAACCCCGAAGTGACAATAATCGGGACCACTCCCGGTGATGACCGTAGTTTGAGGAGTTCATATATTCACTATGTATTAATGCTTTGGTTCGGTACTCTATTAAAAGGAGGCCTTAATATCGCCTAGTTTCCGCTAAGACCCCGCTGCCACGGGAGGGTAGGACAGAAGATGTCATGCAAGTTCTTTCCATAAGCACGTATGACTATATTCGGAATACATGCCTACATTACATTGATGAATTGGATCTAGTTCTGTGTCACCCTATGTTATGACTGTTACATGATGAACCGCATCCGGCATAATTCTCCATCACCGATCCAATGCCTACGAGTTTTTCACATATTGTTCTTCACTTATTTACTTTACCATTGCTACTATTACAATCACTACAACACTATCAATTTTACTTTTGCCACCGTTACCACTACTATCATACTACCTTGCTACTAAATACTTGGCTGCAGATATTAAGTTATCCAGGTGTGGTTGAATTGACAACTCAACTGCTAATACTTGAGAATTTTCTTTGGCTCCCCTTGTGTTGACTCAATAAATTTGGGTTGAATACTCTACCCTCGAAAATTGTTGCGATCCCCTATACTTGTGGGTTATCACCAGTTGCCGATAACTCCATTGCAAAACATGATCATCTCATACAATCAAATTTAGCATCATGTCTTGACCATATCACATCACAACATGCCCTGCAAAAGCAAGTTAGACGTTTCTCTACTTTGTTGTTGCAAGTTTTACGTGGCTGCTATGGGCTGAGCAAGAACCGTTCTTACCTACGCATCTAAACCACAATGATTTTTCGTCAAGTATGTGTTGTATTAACCTTCAACAAGGACCGGGCGTAGCCACCCTTGATTCAAATAAAGTTGGAGAAACTGACACCCGCCAGCCACCTATGTGCGAAGCACGTCGGTAGAACCAATCTTGCATAAGCGTACGCGTAATGTCGGTCCGGGCCGCTTCATCCAACAATACCGCCTAATCAAAGTATGACATGCTGGTAAGCAGTATGACTATTATCGCCCACAACTCACTTGTGTTCTACTCGTGCATATAACATCTACGCATAAACCTGGCTCGGATGCCACTGTTGGGGAACATAGTAATTTCAAAAAAAATCCTACGCACATGCACAATCATGGTGATGCATAGCATCAAGAGGGGAGAGTGTTGTCCACGTACCCTCGTAGACAAAAAGCGGAAGCGTTATGACAACGTGGTTGATGTAGTCGTACGTCTTCACGATCGACCGATCCTAGTACCGAACGTACGACACCTCCGCGATCTGCACACGTTCAGCTTGGTGACGTCCAACGAACTCACGATCAAGTAGAGCTTCGAGGGAGCACTAGTAGAAAACAGATCATTAGTACAAGTTTGTAAGGGCCTTTAGTGCCGGTTATGGAACCGACACTAAAATTTCGGCACTAAAGGCCCCTCCCTTTAGTACCGGTTCGGCACGAACCGGCGCTAAAGTGCCACCACGTGGCGTGAGCTCGCGCCCTGGTACGGGGGACCTTTAGTACAAGTTGGTGTTACCAACCGGTACTAAAGGTTTTTTTTGAATTTTTTTTTGAAAATTTTGGAATTTTTTTTTGATTTTTTTATTTTTAATTTTTCGGAATTATTTGATGATTTAGTCTCTAATCACCTCTCTTAACTGCTCAAGTGTGGATCATCTAACTTCCCGACCGGTCACCCATCCCTCTAACTACTCCAGTCCGAGCACGCTTAACTTTCAGGTTCTACACTTGTTGTTTTCTTGACAATAGTAAGATGTCAATCCTATTAACCCTCAGGAGTTTAGCTTGAGCATGACGTCACACATTTCACCATTTGAGTTTAAAACTATTATTCTAAAAAAAGTAATTATTTAGTAACGCTAATATTTCTTGAATAAGTTTGACCATAGTTTGACCACAGTTTGACCAGATTTGACCAAAATTCAAATAACTAAAATAATTATTTAGTAACACTAATATTCTAGAATAACTAGTATGACCATTGTTTGACCACAGTTTGACCACAGTTTGAATATTTTAACAAGGATCTTAAAACTGAAAAGGCGATCCACGGGGGGGGGGGGGGGTGGGGTGGGGGTACAGTTTGAAAATTGCCCTATAGTGCCGGTTTGTGTCTCCAACCGGTACTATAGGTCAGACCCCGTTAGTACCGGTTCATGGCACGAACCGGTACTAAAGGTTAGACCTTTAGTACCGGTTCGTGCCATGAACCGGTACTAAAGGTGATCGTGCCACGAACCGGTACTAAAGGTGATCGTGGGGCCCCGGCCTGACGCCAGCCTGCCACCACCCCTTTAGTACCGGTTCGTGCCACGAACCGGTACTAAAGGTTCAACACGAACCGGCATTAATGCAAATCCGTTCGAACCGGCACTAATGGTACCATTAGTACCGGCTCAAATACAAACCGGCACTAATGTGCTTCACGTTTGACCCTTTTTCTACTAGTGGAGAGCTTCGTCAGCACGATTGCGTGATGACGGTGATGATGAAGCTACCGGCACAGGGCTTCGCCTAAGCACTACGACGATATGATCGAGGTGGATTATGGTGGAGGGGGGCACCGCACACGGCTAAGAGATCAATGATCAACTTATGTGTCTATGGGGTGCCCCCTCCCCCGTATATAAAGGAGTGGAGGAGGGGGGGCGGCCCTCTACTATGGCACGCCCTGGGGAGTCCTATTCCCACCAGGAGTAGGATTCCCCCCTTCCATGTAGTAGGAGGAGGAGAGAAGGAAGGAGGAGAGAGGGAGAAGAAAAGGGGGGTGCCCCCCCCTTCCTAGTCCAATTCGGACCAGAAGGGAAGGGGGCGCGCGGCATTCCTGATGAGGACACAAACCTGGGGTAGGGTAATAGGCCTGACCTATACGTCCTACCTAAGGTCCTTGTCCTAAGAACAAAGAAATTCAAGAATCAGAAGAAGGGATCCAGCAAAGATGTAGAGTGAAGTCTTCTCGACCTACCATTCACTCGGAGACCCCTCTTTATCCAAGTCACTCGACCATCAAACCACTCGACATATAAGAAGACCTATAGCCGCTCTACGCAGCAACGGTCGGGCATTTACTCATATATTTAATGATCATTTGTAGCACTTCATTACAGGCGTTACCTGTAACGCCACCTCTTTATGTACATTGAATCCCATGTAATGGAGGGGAGCTGGGGTCCTGGCGCACTCTATATAAGCCACCCCCTCATCTGGGACAAGGGTTCGCACTCTCTGTAACTCACACGCTTATAATCCAATCGACCGCCTCCGGGCTCCGAGACGTAGGGTTGTTACTTCCTCCGAGAAGGGCCTGAACTCGTAAAACTTGCGTGTACAACTCCTCCATAGCTAGGATCTTGCCTCTACATTCATACCTCCCATTCTACTGTCAGACTTAGAACCACGACAGTTGGCGCCCACCCTGGGGAAGGTGTCTTAGCGATTGTTGGAGAAGTTGCAATTTTTTCGATCCTCTTCATCATGGTTTCAGGCAGAGGTTTGGCTGAGGGCCGTGAGATCCGTCTCGATGCACTCGTGTTTGTCGCCGATGACTCCTCTTGGCTTCAGGAGGCTCCGCTCGACATCGACGCACTCCCCGTCCGCGGGGCAACGCACTTTCGCGCGTGCGTCCACGGTGTCCTCCTGCAGAAACCGTCGACCCAGTATCGGTCGACTCCTGTGGTGTCCCCCCTCCCTGTCGCCCGTCGGCGCAAGTGTTCCGGTCGATCAAGGCTTTAGTGGTGGGTGAGGCATGCGGTGGCTCGCCAGTTGGCCACCCCCCAAGTCGCGGCGATCGAGCCCGGCGAAACTCTCTACGACCTGTTCGGCGCGTCGACTGGCTCCGTAGAGACTGCATCCGAGTGCGACAGCAGTGATCCCGCAGTGGAGGTCCTGATGGTCGATGGAGCTCATAGTCCTCCCGGCTTCCCCCGGGCTGATGGTGGCGACGACGGAGGCGATCCGTCACGTGTCCATGAGGAGTACCTCCCCGAGCCCCTCTCTTCGCAGCAGAGGGAAGAACTTCGCCGCCGGAACATGGATGCACTTCACACTCCTATCATTGGAGAAACCCCCGAGGCCCGGGCCTTGGAGGATGCACGCCTGGCCAACTTGGCTGAGCGCACTTAACTGGAGAACCTCCAGCGCGTAGTCGACGAGCATGCGTGATAGCGGGTTCCAGAATCCAGTCGACTTCAACTCTTTCCACCTCCGACTCAGGTATATCGAACTCTAATCCAAAATCTCATAGCTGCATCTTGAATAGCAGAGTCAATTCATCCCTCCTAGTCAGAAGCTGGCAGAGGCCTAATGCAGGTCAGAGCTTTACTCCGAGCAGCAGGAGAACAGAATACAGCTATGTCATAGTCGCGGAATAGGATCCATAGCAGGTCTGTTATGGCAGATACAGTCCAGTCGGCTCACATCCCAAGATCTCCCCCGAGGCGTGAGGGACATGGAGACCGGCGAGAGCAGTACAGGAACCGTGAGCAGTATGATCACCGACTCAATCATGATGATCGTCGTTGAGAGCCCACGCCTCCCACAAGGAGTGGGTCATACATGCCTCGGCAGCATGATGATAGACGCACTCACAGTGTTGGGCGAAGGATTCCAGTCGACCCCAGGGAGCCGGGCTTTGATGCGAGATCTATTCTCGTTCAGGGTTTGGTCGACAGAAACAGAGCTCACCGAGAAGGTCATGATAGAGATTTACCAACCAGCAGCAGAGTGCATGTCTCAGGTCCAGATTGCTTCAGCAGAGCCATTAGGGCCGCGGTGATTCCTCCCAACTTTAGGTTGGCGACTGGAGTCGGTAAGTTCACTTGTGAGTCCAAGCCTGACACTTGGCTTGAGGACTACCGAGTGGCTGTACAGATTGGCGGTGGCAATGATGAAGTGGCCATGAAACACCTTCCTCTGATGTTGGAAGGCTCGGCCAGAGCATGGTTGAATCAATTAGCACCTAGCAGCATTTACAGTTGGGAAGTTCTTGCCCGAGTGCTTGTCAGAACATTTGAAGGAACATGCAAACGGCCAGCAGGGTTGACAGAGCTGCAATCTTGTGTGCAGAAGACAAATGAAACTTTGAGGGATTATATCCAAAGATGGATCACGCTGCATCACACGATGGAGAATGTGTCTGATCACCAAGAAGTTTGTGCCTTCAAGGAAGGCGTCAAATATTGAGAGTTGAATCTGAAGTTCGGTCGGACCAGAGATATGTCTCTGAGTCGAATGATGGAGATTTCCACCAAGTATGCCAATGGTGAAGAGGAGGATTGGCTCCGGAGTGGCAAGCACAAAACAGTCGCCCATGAAACCGGAGGAGGAAACTCCAGTCGGAAGCAAAAGCGCAAAGCCAAGCCAGCTGCTCCTGGAGAAACCTTAGCCATGACTCAGGGAAAATTCAAGGGGAATCCCAAAGGGCCATGGAACCCCAAGAAAATAAAAGACTAAGATGGGAATGATGTGCTGGATTTGCCATGCCACATCCACACAAAGAAAGATGAAGAGGGTAAAATCATTTACCCGAAGCATACCACTCGACAGTGTTGACTCCTAATCCAGCAGTTCCGAGAGAAACAACCCAAAGAGAAGGAAAAAGAGTCGGACAAAGTTGAAGACAAAGAAGAAAGTGATGATGGTTACCCTCACGTCAATTCCACTCTAATGATTTTTGCTGATGTTGAGGGCAAAAGTCGACTGAAAGTCATCAATAGAGAAGTAAATATGGTCGCTCCGGCGACACCCAATTATTTGAAATGGTCTCAGACTGCTATCACATTCGACCAGTCCGATCACCCGATGCACATAGCCACTCCTGGGAGGAAAGCATTGGTGGTCGACCCAGTCGTCGAAGGCACTCGACTGACTAAAGTTCTGATGGATGGTGGCAGTGGCCTGAATATTATGTATGCAGAGACGCTGAAAGGGATGGGCATTCCGATGTCCAGACTCAGTGAAAGCAATATGAGTTTCCATGGAGTCATTCCAGGCAAGAAGGCTGAGTCACTCGGCCAGATTGCTCTTGATGTGGTTTTCGGTGATTCCAAGAATTATCGCAAAGAAAAGTTGACATTTGAAGTTGTGGATTTCCAGAGTGCTTATCACACTATTCTGGGCAGGCCAGCTTATGCACGTTTTATGGCTTGACCATGCTATGTGTACCTCAAATTGAAGATGCCTGGCCCTAAAGGTGTGATCACTATCACTGGCAATAGAAAGAAGTCAGAAGAGTGCTTCCAGAAGGGCTCGAAGATCGCCGATGCGCAGATGGCAGTAGTGGAATTGTAGGAATATCAGAAAAATGCAGATCCGAGTGATTTGCTGCGAGCTAAGAAGCCTGCCATGGATTCAGCATTTGACTCATCCGGTGAAACGAAACCGATTCATATTCACCCGACCGATCCCAATGGTGCTCCGACTCGTATTTCAACAACACTCGACTCCAAATAGGAAGAAGCGCTCACCCAGTTCCTCCGTGAGAACTGGGACATCTTTGCATGGAAACCCTCTGATATGCCAGGTGTTCCCAGGGGACTGACTGAGCATCATTTGCGAGTCGACCCAAAAGTGAAACCGGTCAAAGAACATCTTCGACGGTCCACCATACAGAAGAGAAAGGCAATCGGTGAAGAAGTGGCTCGGCTTCTAGCAGCTGAGTTTATTCGAGAGATTTACCACTCCGAGTGGTTAGCTAATGTTGTCATGGTCCCTAAGAAGGATGGCTCACTTCGCATGTGCATTGACTTCAAGCATATCAATCGGGCCTGCCCGAAGGATCACTTTCCTCTCCCTCGCATCGATCAAATAGTTGATACGACCGCGGGGTGCGAGCATTTGTCCTTTTTGGACGCTTATTGCGGGTATCATCAGATCCGTCTGTATGGACCCGATGAGATTAAAACAGCTTTCATCACCCCATTCAGGTGCTTCTGTTATGTCACTATGCCATTCGGCCTGAAGAACGCTGGAGCCACATTCATGCGGATGATTCAAAAGTGTTTACTCACTCAAATCAGTTGGAATGTGGAAGCGTACATGGATGACATTGTGGTAAAGTCACATAAAGGTTCCGACCGACTGGTTGACCTTGCTAAAACCTTTGCCAACCTCAAAAGGTATGATATCAAGCTTAATCCATCGAAGTGCACATTCGGAGTTCCAGGAGGAAAATTACTCGGTTTTCTCGTTTCCGAACGAGGGATCGACGCTAACCCCGAGAAAGTCGGTGCCATACTCCGGATGAAACGCCCTGTGCGTGTGCATGATGTCTAGAAGCTTACTGGTTGTTTGGCCGCCCTAAGTCGGTTCATTTCTTGACTCGGTGAGAAGGCACTGCCTCTCTACTGACTGATGAAGAAGTCATATAGTTCGAGTGGACTCCTGAAGCTGATGCAGCATTTGCAGATCTAAAAGCCCGGCTTTCCACCCAGCCGGTGCTTGCTGCCCCAATCAGAAAGAGCCTTTACTGCTTTATATCGCAGCCACTGGACAAGTCGTCAGTACAGTTGTCGGTGTCAAAACCGGCGGATCTCGGGTAGGGGGTCCCGAATTGTGCGTCTAGGCCGGATGGTAACAGGAGGCAGGGAACACGATGTTTTACCCAGGTTCGGGCCCTATTGCTAGAGGTAAAACCCTACGTCCTGCTTGATTAATATTGATGATATGGGTATTACAAGAGTAGATCTACCACGAGATCAAGGAGGCTAAACCCTAGAAGCTAGCCTATGGTATGATTGTTGTATATGGAGTTGATTGCCTATGGACTACAACCCTCCGGTTTATATAGACACCGGATAGGGTTAGGGTTACATAGAGTCGGTTACAATGGTAGGAGATCTTGAATATACGCATCGCCAAGCTTGCCTTCCACGCCAAGGAAAGTCCCATCCGGACACGGGACGAAGTCTTCAATCTTGTATCTTCATAGTCTAGGAGTCCGGCTGAAGGTATAGTCCGGCAACCCGAACACCCCCTAATCCAGGACTCCCTCAGTAGCGCCTGAACCAGGCTTCAATGACGTCGAGTCCGATGCGCAAATTGTCTTCGGCATTGCAAGGCAGGTTCCTCCTCCAAGTCCTTCATAGAAGATTGTAAACACCAAGGGTAGTGTCCGGCTCTGCAAAATAAGCTTCCACATATTGCCGTAGAGAGAATAATATTAACACAAATCAAATCTGCTGACATATTCTGCAGTGCGTCATCACACTACAGCCAAGTCCTTTACTCGAATCGATTTCACCTTTCCACCTCAGCGTGTTTTGCGAGGCAGTTTCCTTGGCACGTCTTGTCAAAGCAGAGATCGTGTGCCCCCCTTTTACGGGATTCTCATCAATACGGACATGGGTAACCCAATCGTGCCCGTTAGCATGTTTTCTCGATTAAAGGCGAGTTCCAAACGGTTACGGGGAGGGCTCCTGGTATTCAACCTCTTATAAAGAGATCAGGGCCTTACTCCTTTTTTCAATCTCAAGCGAGTTCGCCCGTCGCCTCGAGTTCCAACACCCTAGGCTCCAGATTCCAGGCGCTTCGGACCTTCTTCAATGTCCGGTTCTGACCTTCAAGGCCGATGGATGCCCTCCTCCGTGACGGAGGAGGACGTGCTAAAGTTGAGAGAGGCTAAGTTCTTGACCGCCAAAATTTCGCACAGGTTGCCTGCTCAAAGGCAGGCTATCCCCAGTCCCCAGCCCGGTGAGAGCGTAGTGTTCGTGTCTCACTTCCTTCGGGGGTTAGAATTCCCGATGGATCCCTTTGTGAGGGGACTGCTATTTTATTACGGGCTAGAATTTCATGACTTAGCTCCGGAGTCCATCCTCCATATCTCCTCGTTTATCGTTGTATGCGAAGCGTTCCTCCGTGTTACCCCTCACTTCGGATTATGGCTCAAGACTTTCAAAGTGGAGCCGAAGATGATCAAGGGACGGCACGCAGAGTGCTAAGGCGCTGTTATAAGCAAAAATGCTGATGCTCCATGGCCCGAGGGCTCTTTTCAAGAGGAGCTAGGCTTGTGGCAACGAGAATGGTTTTATATCACCACTCCCCGGAGCACCAAGTGGGTGGCGCTTCCTGCCTTTCGCTCGGGTCCCCCACCACGGCTAGCGTCATGGGTTAACAGAGGGTTAGATTGGGGTTTGCCCAAAGACGTGCCCTTGTTACAGGGCCGCATTAAGGATCTCTTGGAAGGAGACCTCAGCCTGGTCAAGGTGACGCAGGTCATGCTGATTCACCGAATATTGCCCGGCAAACGTTGCTCCCTTCGCCTGTGGGAGTTTAACCCAGAGGGCCCGCGAGCTCTCCAGAATTTCATGGGCGCAACGCCCGCGGAGATGTATAAACTGTTCTTCGGATCACAAGGGATGTGTCCGGATTTAACCGAGGACACAGGCCTAAGCTGCAATCGCCCGGACACTCAAGTAAGCAACCTTGTGCCCAGACCTTCTATCCGTATAATTGTCATAAACTTGCCCCTAAAAGAGCCGTCCTTTTAAACAGGAGTGGATAGCGAAGGCAAAGCTGATCAGGTGTCCGGCTCCCCTTCCTGAAACCAGGCCGGATCCCGTGCTAGTCAGGATGCTGGAGATAATGCCTTTGGAGGGGGAGGACAAGGAAGCTATGGCCTCCTCGAAGGAGGCTGCTCCGAAGGGAGGAACCGACAATTCCTCTCCGAAGGGGAAGAAGAGAGCCGCCTCTGACGACCCAGAAATCATGGCCTCGAAGCGGGGGAGAAAATCCTCGTCAGAGGGTCTGGTGTCGGGGAGTTCCTTGGCCGGACTACGCCCTCAAGGGGATCACCCCTCCAGCGAGCCGTAAGTAGAGAAAGATTTTCCTTTTGAGGGATGAGGGAAATCCTTGATTTATATCTGAGAAGATTAACCGAATTTTTACCTTGTAGCTCGGACCTCAGCCCTTCTCAGCAAAGCTCGTCTTCAGGGGATCTCCTTCCGGAGATGATGGAGCGCGGGACGCCTGCCCCTGCCGTGCCGCCTAGCGAGGCGGGCGACCCTGAGGTGTCGTCGCGGAGGGTTTCTCCGAATCCGGCAGGAGCGGAAGATAGCTATGTGGCCCCCCGAGGTTCTCCGCGTCTGGCCTTCGAAAGAGGTCGTGGGACAAGTCCGGCACCGTCTGGTGCTCGGCCGGAGGAGCTAAAGATTCTGCTGGGGCGAGCTTCTATCTCGGAGGAGACCGTGCATTGATGGGCACAGTGATTGAAAGGATCTCATCCGCAGAGAGTGGATTGCATGAGGCTGTCAAAAGTTTACTGACGGGTTTTGAGGTACATTAGATAATGTACACTTTTGTCAGTTGCGCATGAATAAGATGCGCCTTGTGTAGATAGTAGCCCTTGAGACTCGGCGTGTCGTCAAGAAATGACGGCACGCGAAGGATCATAATCCCAGGTCTAAGATGTCGCCTTTGAATGTAGGCGGCAGGGTGTCCGGAATCGAGCCGAACTGATGATTTTGCTGAACTAAAGTGGCAACTGGACGTGGCAGATGCCGACATCGCGCTTGTCAGCAAGCGGCTTGATGAGGCTCAAGGTATGTAATTCCTCGGGCGGCATCAGGTAAGAAGAGTTTTATGCCCGTGTCTTACGATGTGTGTGCTTGACGCAGATGGTGCGGCCGTCGTGGAGAGTCTTAGGGCGGAACTTGCCCAAGCTAAAGAACAAGCCAGAGAAAGTGATGCGGCTGCCAAGAAAGCCCTTGAAGAGCTGAGAGCCGAACAGGCTGCTCATTGTCAAAGCAAGGAAGAGATGGCCGAGATGGCCGAAAAGTTAAAGAGTGCTGCAGACCGTTGCAGACTTCTTGAGAAAGAAGACCAGGCGAAACAGACGGACATAGAGAAGGCCGTTGCCAATGCCAAGGACGCGCGCTCTGCTATGAGAGCTGCGAAGGAGGAGCTGCGTCAGGCCGAACAGATTGCGGCTGGAAAGCCCTTTATGATGCGAAGGAAATTTTGCGATCCGAAGTTTGCTCCGTTGGACCGGATGTGGAGTGTGGAGGATACCTATCTAGATTTGGCAGCGAGTGCTGCTGATGCGACCGAACACTTTCGAGATCAGAAAGATCGCGAAGTGGAAAAGCTTTTCTGGTCGCAGTTTCACAATCCAGAGCGTCCACTGGCAGTGGACGATCGTTTGGCTCAATGGGCCGAACTGAATAGGTTGTCCGGACTCACCATGAAGTACATCATGGGTCATCTGTGGCCGGGGAGATCGGAGCCGAAGAGTTATTTCAGTTTGGTGCAGCAATTCCTTGACGCAGTGCCGCGTATTAATGCAATGAAGAGGTCAGCATGCATAGAGGGCGCAAGGATGGCTCTTGCCCGTTTCAAGACATACTAGGCAGAGATGGAGACCACCGTTGTTGCGTCCCGAGGTTCGGACAAAAGCCGAGTACCCTCCGAGCACTATTTTCAGGAAGTCCTTGAAGGCGCTCGTGTAATAGAGACGCAGTGCTCGAAAGATGCTATGTTATGATAGCATATGTAATTATAAAGTAATGTTTTGATAAACTGTAGTGGCCTTTTTATACTTGTGCCTTCAAGTATTGGGAACACCTCCTGTGCGGCCGTTTTAAGATATATATATATATATACAAAATATGAAAGATGGCAGTCGTTGGCTTCAGCCCCCACGCACATAGTGCGGGGGTGCTCGCAGAAGACGCATTTTCACACTTAACCCAACGTCTTGGTCCAACAAAGGAGGTGATAGCGCAGCGGGCCAGGCAACCGGACTATAATGCTTTAACACTTTCACTTAGCCATAGGAGCTTGACAGTGGGACTATTTAGGTAGCCCCTTGGTGGCGACTGCGCTCGCCCGAGTTCGGGGCGCGTATGTGCCTGACCGGGAAGCGGCCCATCGTTAAGGCGGAGGAATCCGATAGATTCCGATAGGTCATCGAGTGGCTGACCAGTCTCACGCTACATCATGATAGTCAGTTTTCGGCTTTCTCTACTGAGGTGCTCGCCCGGCCGAACCGGGGCACAATCGCAGTAGTTCTCCTGGTGCTACCTTAGCCGATAGAGTGGAACGTAAGGTAGCCGAACTCAGGAGCCGGGCAACCCAACATTGGACCAAAGACATGATTCGGAGCTGATGCATACAATGCCAAAACTCGCGACGTCGAACACTCCCTAAGGTGTTCGGTCTTTTATGAGTGCGGGCAAAACAACACTCTTTATTAAAAAAGCCCCTAGTATCCAGGTACGTGCAAAGATTTTGACGTGGCCACATGCCAAGACGCCAGCCTCCTCCTTTGTTATGTCAGAAAGAACCAGGGGATGTCTAGAAACAAGAGACAGTAAAAAAGGTTTACGCAGGGTCTTAATCTAAAAAGAATCCTTTAGGACGGGTCCCTACTGCACGTCTGCGCCTGTGTCTCCGTTGTGCCGTATCCTGGACAGGCGCCGCACGATGTTCATCTGTAAAAGAGAGGAACTGAGTTGAAAATGGGTCGTGCCGAACAAAAGTTTAAAATAAACAAAGTATAAAGTAAAATATATAAAATTGAGCTTTATTGTCTCTCAATGTATATGCATGGAGCCCCTAGTGGGGGTATATGGCCACTAAGCCTACATCAATGATGATTTTGTACCGAACTCGTCTATCCGCGTTCGTGGTCTTGAATGACCTATTTCGAAGTTTTTTTGGCCAGTGAGGCCATTTTGCTGTGGGGCTGTCAAAGCGGCCGCACAGTCCTCCGCTTGGGGAGGCGCACTTTAGTGCTTCCCATTCAAAGAGATGATGCCTCGTGGACCAGGCATCTTAAGCGTGAGAGATGCATAATGCTGCGTTAAAGCGGGCGAAAGCTTCGCGTCCCAGTAGTGCTTGATAGCGACTTGAGAACGGGACGATATGGAAGGTCAGCTTTTCACGGCGGAAGTTATCGGCAGAGCCAAATATAACTTCGAGCCGGAGAAAACCCATACAATGGGTGTCCGGACCAGGTGTTACCCCTTGAAAGGAGGTTTTGCTGCGGAAGATTCTTGCTGGGTTTATCCCCATGTGATGGATTGTATCCTGATATATCAGGTTTAGTCCACTGCCGCCGTCCATAAGGACATTTGAAAACTGGAGTCCGCCAATTATTGGATCGAGTATCAAGGCAGTCCAGCCTGCATTCTTGATATTTCTAGAATAATCTAGCTGATCGAAGATGATTGGTTTTGACAACCAGTGGCGGGACCCTTTGGGGATAGGCCGTGTGGTGCATACCTTTATGGGCGCCGCACATTTTGTTATGTGAAGTAAGTTCACTGTTTTTACTTCTTGTGGGAAGTTCTTTTGTTTCCTGGTGCTCTGCTTTTGGGGTTCGTCCTCGTCTTCGCTTGGTGTGTCGAGCCCCTTGTGTTCGGCATTGAGTCTGCCGGATTGTTTGAAAACCCAACAGTCTCTGTGGGTATGGTTAGCAGGCTTCCCGGGAGTACTGTGTATTTGACATATCCTGTCCAGGATTTTATTTAGGTTGGATGGATCGTCCCTGTTATCCCGGGGGGCGATTTTGCCTGATTTTGTCGTGAGCCTTTGAATCCGGCATTGACTGCCATGCTCTTCGGACTTTTGTCCTTAGTCCGGCGACGGTCCTTGTTGCGTCGTGGTTTTTCGTTTCCATCCCTAGTTTCGGATGTACTTGGGTCGCTGGGGCTGCACCTTGCCAACCAGCTGTCCTCCCCTGCACAAAAGCGGGTCATGAGGCTTGTTAATGCGGCCATTGTTTTTGGCTTTTCTTGGCCGAGGTGTCTGGCGAGCCATTCGTCTCGGACGTTATGCCTAAAAGCTGCTAGGGCTTCGGCGTCCGGACAGTCGACTATCTGATTCTTTTTAGTGAGGAATCTATTCTAGAACTGCCGAGCTGATTCTCCGGGTTGTTTAGTTATGTGACTAAGATTGTCTGCATCCGGAGGGCGGACATAGGTCCCTTGAAAATTTGCTCAGAAAGCATCCTCGAGCTCTTCCCAACTTCCAGTTGTGTTTTCAGGAAGGCTTTTAAGCCAATGCCGGGCTGGCCCTTTAAGCTTAAGGGGTAAATATTTTATGGCGTGGAGATCATCTCCTCTAGCCATGTGTATGTGGAGGATATAATCCTCGATCCAGAGTCCAGGGTCTGTTGTTCCATCATATGCCTCTATGTTTACGGGTTTGAATCCCTCTGGAAATTCATAGTCCAGGACCTCATCGGTGAAACATAGGGGGTGTGCAGCGCCCCTGTATTTGGGTGTGCCGGATTCTGATGATGGCTTTATTGCATTGCTTACGAGAGCTTGCTTTCTTGGCCCATAAATGGACCTAACTGGGCCATGATGCGAATCCTTAGGTGGGTCGCATGCCGATTTAAGTGCGGCGCCGCTTGCCGCTTTATGGGGTCGTCTATCCGACCATGTTCCTTTCTCATTTTTTGAATGTGAGGGCTCTAGGGCCTCTTCGTCGAATTAAGGCAGTAGCTTTCTTTTCGGATAGCTTTTAGTGCGGCGATTGTCGCCATATTTATCTGCGGTATTGATTACTTTGCTCCATCTAATCCGGAGTGCATCTTCCGCTGTTTTTAGCTTCCGCTTCTGCTTTTTTAGGCTGCGTGCAGTTGCAACGAGCCTCTCGTAGAGATTCTTCTGCTCCATAGGTTTATCCGGTGTGAGGTCGTCCGGAATGTTGTTTTCGCCGGAGGCGGGATGTTCGGTTTCACTATTCGTGTTTCCCTGTTTGGACGGTTGCTCGAAGGCCTGCTCGTCGTCTACCGGCTCGTCCTACTCTATGGCTGGGTTTTTGTTGAGGCGGGGCTTGGGTCGGCGTTTACACCGATGCTTTGATTGCTTTTCGGGGGGTCAATCTCCCCTCCCGTCCCCTTTTTCCTCGTTGTCGCTTCCTTTAGGGGTATCCACCATGTACACATCATGAGATGAGGTGGCTGTCCAATGCCCTATGGGCGTTGGTTTGTCGGTATCTCCTGCATCGTCATCCATGCTGTCGATGTCTCCGGAGTCGAAGTTGAGCACGTCATTTAAATTGTCGACTGTGGCTACCAAGTGGGTGGTGGGTGGGCTTTGAATTTCTTCATCGTCCGTATCCCATCCTCACTGACCGTAGTTCGGCCAGGGATCTCCTGATAAGGAGAGAGATTTGAGAGAGTTCAGGATATCGCCACAAGGCGAGTGCTGAAAGATGTCTGCGGCGGTGAACTCCATTATCGGCGCCCAATCGGATTCGATCGGCAGGGGCGCGGGGGGTTCGGAGTTCGGAAAGGACTCCAGATCCTTGGGGTCACGGATCATGCAGAGTACGGAGCTGGTGTTCGGCTCAATCACCGTTGGGGTCGCAGCCCCTGAGGTGGCGTCCAACCGCCCATCCTCGATCGACGCAGTTGGCTCCGAACTAAGGATCGAGGCCGGTGCGGGTGCGGCCTCCAGGGCACTGTTCGGCGCCAGGGTTAGATCATGCTCGTCGTGACAATGCGGCACGCTCGGCAGTGTCTCGAATCCGTCGAAGATCAAGTCCCCGCGGATGTCAGCCGTGTAGTTTAAACTTCCAAATCTGACCTGACGGCCAGGGGCGTAGCTTTCGATCTGCTCCAGATGGCCAAGTGAATTGGCCCGCAGTGCGAAGCCGCCGAAGACGAAGATCTGTCCGGGGAGGAATGTCTCACCCTAGACTGCATCGCTATTGATGATCGTAGGAGCCATCGGGCCTGACGGCGACGACACAGAGGAACTCTCAATGAAAGCACCAATGTCGGTGTCAAAACCGGCGGATCTCGGGTAGGGGGTCCCGAACTGTGCGTCTAGGCCGGATGGTAACAGGAGGCAGGGAACACGATGTTTTACCCAGGTTCGGGCCCTCTTGATGGAGGTAAAACCCTACGTCCTGCTTGATTAATATTGATGATATGGGTATTACAAGAGTAGATCTACCACGAGATCAAGGAGGCTAAACCCTAGAAGCTAGCCTATGGTATGATTGTTGTATATGGAGTTGATTGCCTACGGACTACAACCCTCCGGTTTATATAGACACCAGATAGGGTTAGGGTTACATAGAGTCGGTTACAATGGTAGGAGATCTTGAATATCCGCATCGCCAAGCTTGCCTTCCACGCCAAGGAAAGTCCCATCCGGACACGGTACGAAGTCTTCAATCTTGTATCTTCATAGTCTAGGAGTCCGGCTGAAGGTATAGTGTGGCAACCCGAACACCCCATAATCCAGGACTCCCTCAACAGTACTTACGGTCGAGTGGGAAGAAGAGGGAAAAGCCTATAAAGTTCAGCGCCCATTTTATTATGTTTCTGAAGTTCTGACTCCGTCAAAACAGAGATATCCACACTATCAGAAGCTTGTTTATGGGATTTACATGACCACGATGAAGGTTGCACACTATTTCTCTAACCACTCTATTACAGTCGTCAGCAACGCTCCATTGTCGGAGATTCTGCACAACAGAGATGCAACTGGTCGAGTGGCAAAATGGGCGATTGAACTCCTTCCCTTAGATATCAAGTTTGAGGCAAAGAAAGCTATCAAGTCCCAAGCAATAGCAGATTTCCTCGCCGAGTGGATCAAACAGTAACTGCCGACTCAAGTTCACTCAGAGCACTGGACCATGTTCTTTGATGGTTCCAAGATGCTAAATGGTTCTGGTGCTGGGGTGGTACTGGTATCCCCCCGAGGAGACAAGCTCAGATATGTCCTCCAGATTCACTTTGATTCCTCCAATAACGAAGCAGAATATGAAGCACTCTTATATGGGTTGCGTATGGCCATCTCACTCGGCTTCTGTCGCCTCATGGTCTATGGCGACTCAGATTTGGTAGTCAATCAAGTGATGAAAGAGTGGGACGTCAGAAGCCCAGCCATGACTGGTTACTGCAATGCGGTGAGGAAGTTAGAAAAGAAGTTAGAGGGGTTAGAGCTCCATCATATACCCGGACTGAAAAATCAAGCAGCCGATGATTTGGCAAAGATAGGTTCTAAGAGAGAAGCCATTCCCAGCAACATGTTTTTGGAACACATTCACACACCGTCAGTTCAGAAAGATCCTTTCACTAAAGAGACCCCGCAGCCTAAGAGCGCCACAGATCCGACTGAAGTCGAGGTCCCAGCCGTGGTCGACCTAATCATGGAGGTTCTGATCATCACTCCCGACTGGACAGTGCCATACATCGCGTACATCCTTAGGAAGGAACTCCCAGAGGATGAAGAAGAGGCTCGACAGATCGTCCATCGATCCAAAGCCTTTACTATGATAAGGGGACAATTGTTCAAGGAAAGCGCGACTAGGGTCAGTCAGAAATGCTTAACGCCAGAAGAAGGTGAAATGATCCTCAACAACATCCACTCGGGGACCTGTGTTCACCATGCGTCCTCTCGGGCCATTGTGGCTAAAGCATACCGAGCTGGATTTTATTGGCCACGAGCAAATGAAATGGCGAAAGATATAGTCGACAGATGTCAAGGCTGCCAGTTTTACTCTGATATGTCTCACAAGCCAGTGTCAGCCCTGAAGACCATTCCCCTTGTCTAGCCCTTTGCTATTTGGGGATTGGATATGGTTGGACCACTGAGAACTGGTAGGAGCGTCTTCACTCATGTGCTTGTAGCAGTCAACAAGTTTACCAAATGGATTGAAGCTAAACCTATCAAGAATCTTGAAGCCAGCACTGCTGTCAGTTTCATCAGAGAGTTGACATTCAGATATGGAGTTCCGCACAACATCATCACTGACAACGGGTCGAACTTTGATTCGGATGAGTTTAGAGCCTTCTGCGCTTCTTAAGGCACACGAGTTGACTATGCTTCAGTCGCTCACCCTCAGTCGAATGGACAAGCAGAGAGAGCAAATGGCTTAATTCTCAAGGGACTGAAACCCTGACTGATGCGTGATCTCAAGCACGCAGCAGGCGCCTGGGTCGGTGAACTTCCATCAGTTCTTTGGGTTTTGAGGACAACTCCCAATCGATCGACTGGCCAAACTCCGTTTTTTTGGTTTATGGAGCTGAAGCTGTTCTGCCAAGTGACCTGCTCCACAACGCACCCCGAGTCGAGCTCTTCTCTGAAGAGGAAGCAGAACAGGCCCGCAGGATGTAGTCGGCCTCTTAGAGGAGGAAAGAGAGATGGCCTTGATCCGCTCAACCATTTATCAACAAGACTTGCGTCGATTCCACGCCAGACACGTAAGGGTCGAGCCTTTCAAGAGGGACACTTGGTTCTTCGAGTGGATCAACAGAAGCCACACAAGATCGCCCCTGCTTGGGAAGGCCCCTTCATTATCACCAGAGTTCTCCTCAATGGAGCATACCATCTTTACAATGTCAAGCATCAGAAAGACGAGCCACGAGGTTGGAACGCGGAGCTACTCCACCCCTTTTATACTTAAGTACTCACTCGGATGAGATGTAATAAGAAATACCTTTGTAGTTTATTTATCAAAGACAAGAGCTTTATAATCTTCCTAAACGATTGTTGTTGCTTTTGTTTATGTTTGAAATACCCCAGTGGGTGACTTTGCTGCGAATCCGTTTCGCCTAAGTCTGAAAAATCCTACCGAGTGGTGAGCAAGCCTCTCACTCGGGGGCTTAGCTGCGGATCCGTTTCGCCTAAGTTTGAAAAATCCTACCGAGTGGTGAGCAAGCCTCTCACTCGGGGGCTTAGCTGCGAATCCGTTTCGCCTAAGTTTGAAAAAATCCTACCGAGTGGTGAGCAAGCCTCTCACTCGGGGCCTTAGCTGCAGTCCAGTACTCGCCTAAGTTTGAAAAATCCTACCGAGTGGTGAGCAAGCCTCTCACTCGGGGGCTTAGCTGCGAATCCATTTCGCCTAAGTTCGAAAAATCCTACCGAGTGGTCAGCAAGCCTCTCACTCGGGGGCTTAGCTGCGAATCCGTTCCGCCTAAGTTTGAAAAACTCCTACCGAGTGGTGAGCAAGCCTCTCACTCGGGGGCTTAGGTGCAGTCTAATACTCGCCTAAGTTTGAAAAAATCCTACCGAGTGGTGAGCAAGTCTCTCACTCAGGGGCTTAGCTGCAGTCTAGTACTCGCCTAAGTTTGAAAAATCCTACCGAGTGGAGAGCAACCTCTCACTCGGGGGCTTAGCTGCAGTCCAGTACTCGCCTAAGTTTGACAAAATCTTATCGAGTGGTGAGCAAGCCTCTCACTCGGGGGGCTTAGCTGCCGTCCAGTACTCGCCTAAGTTTGAAAAATCCTACCGAATGGAGAGCAACCCTCCCACTCGAGGGCTTAGCTGCAGTCCAGTACTCGCCTAAGGTTGAAAAATCCTACCGAGTGGAGAGCAACCCTCCCACTCGGGGGCTTAGCTGCAGTCCAGTACTCGCCTAAGTTTGGAAAATCCTACCGAGTGGAGAGCAACCCTCCCACTCGGGGGCTTAGTTGCAGTCCAGTACTCGCTTAAGTTTGAAACACGTCCCTATCCGCAAGGACGGCGAGGTGCAGGTCGACTACAACCTTCTCCTTCAGAGCTACGCCACAAGTACAATGTGCGCTCCATCCCTATCCACAAGGATGACGAGGTGCAGGTCGACTGCAACCTTCTCCTTCGAAGCTACATCACAAGTACAATGTGCGCTCCATCCCTATCCGCAAGGATGACGAGGTGCAGGTCGACTGCAACCTTCTCCTTCGGAGCTACGCCACAAGTACAATGTGCGCTCCATCCCTATCCGCAAGGACGATGAGGTGCAGGTCGACTGCAACCTTCTCCTTCGGAGCTACGCCACAAGTACAATGTGCGCTCCATCCCTATGCACAAGGACGACGAGGTGCAGGTCAACTGCAACCTTCTCTTTCGAAGCTACGCCACAAGTATAATGTGTGCTCCATCCCTATCCGCAAGGACGACGAGGTGCAGGTCGACTGCAATGCGCGCTCCATCCCTGTCCGCAAGGACGATGAAGTGCAGGTCGACTGGAGTCTCCACCTCAGAGCTGCATCTCAAGCACAAAGATTATTTCGAGCGAAGAACAAATTCTACTCGAAGGCAAACGCAAGAATATTCGGAAATAAACCAAGTTTGGATAAATCCTAAAGTTCCGGACGATGGATCAAAAGTATTCGAGCATCAAGCCTGAAGAAGTTTAACGGTTACACAATCACTCGGTATTCCGAGGCAAATAAAGGTGGATCATAATGTTTTTCGGTCACGCATCAGGAGAAGGACTGGCTGGGTCGCAGAAACTGTCAAGGTCTATGCTGTCTGCAATACGAGTGGCGGCAGCAAGGAATGTATCCATGAAGGACTGTAAAGTGTGTCTCTTTGTGTTAGCAACCTTGAGTTCCGCCAGCTTGTCTTCTTTGACGTCTTTGCAAGGCACTCAAACCAAGGACAACGCGACATCAGCGCCACAGCGAGCGGATGACTTCTTCCATCCTTGCACTCGCTCAGGGATTTGATTCAGTCAAGCCATCAGGGACTCAAGATCTTGAGACAGTTCCACCTGAGGCTAGAGTTCAGCATCAACCCGAGTCATCGCAGCTTTCACGCGGGCAAGATAAGCAACCGCTCTGTCCATATGAGATTCCAACCGCAGCACATTCATCGCAACATCATCCTTGACTGGACAGTTTATGGGATCAAGACCCGTCTCGACCCGCCCAGTTTCTGCTTCAAAGTCTTGGCAAAACTCTATACAGTCGAGTGAATGGTGAGTCGACGGTATAATTAGACTTGGCAGTCGACAGAAATAAGATAGATTAATCAGTACCTTCAAGTTTTAAGACCAGCTTTGCAGCAAGCTGGCCTAGATAAGACTCTAGCTCGCCAATCTTGGCCTTGAGACTCCCAAGCTCGTCAGTCAGTTTGTCCTTGTCCTTCTTAAGTCGCTCGACCTCCCGATTGGCGTCAGAAACAACAGTCTTCAGCTTGGAGTTTTCTTCTTCCAACTTGCCGACTGAAGCAAGCATCTTGTCAGCAAGCGTTGTTTTCTCGCGCGCTTCCTTCTGTGCCGCAGCAAGATCCAGATCCTTCTTCTCCAAAGCCTGCTTCATTTTCTCTAAAGAAATAACATTCTTCAGACGGGCTTGGAGTTGGTGGGTTTCACTACATACATCTGCTCGAGTGGAGTCACTCGGTTCAAAAATGAAAAGGAAAAGTGCCAGCAGTAGGATATACAGTTGGCGATTGGTTACCTCCCATGGCAGCTACTTCATCACGAGCGATCTTGAGATTCTTCTTGGCCAATTCCAGATCAAGGTTGAGGCTGATTTGTTGTTTGTTCATTGTAGAAAGCTGAACCCCAAGATCACAAGATTTCTGCAGTTAAAGCCATATCAGTCGACTGAGATAAAAAGACATCACAATGATAGCTACTCTAAGACTACCACCAAATCAAACATTCAATGGCAGTCTTGGGGACTACACCCAGTGGGTGCACTTAGCGTGCCCCCACTGATTTTGTAAAAAAGAGAGAGAGAGGTTCAGATTCTCAGACCACAGTCGACTGCCCGCAGCCAACTATGGTCTCGGGGACTACACCCAGTGGGTGCACTCAGCGTGCCCCCACTGGTTTTGGTTCCACTCGGCGTGGTCTGCCCAGCTTGAGTTGCAAAAAAAAGTTCCTATTCTCAGACCACTGTCGAATGCCCGCAGTCAACTATGGTCTCGGGGACTACACCCAGTGGGTGCACTCAGCGTGCCCCCACTAGTGCAAAGATTCATCTCGTATCGACACAAAGAGACATACAATTTCAAAACAGCCACAACCAAGTGGGTGATCAGACAAGAAATATGGTCGATCGGAAATCAACTAACCTAAACATTGGCTTGCAGAGTAGCTCCGGCGTTGAAGGCTACCTGACTAACCTCATGCACCACTTTCATTTGCCCCATCACAAGATTCAACTGAAGAAGAGCTTCCTTGGCAATAGCCAGTGGATCGTTTGGAGTTTGATATGCAGTAAAAAGTAATGAAGGCAGAGCAATCGAAGCAGCCGCCGGATCTGAAGCAGGGAGTTGTATCGGCGCAACAGAAGTCTGAGCAGCTGATCCTGATGGGCAATCAGTCGACAATGGAACAGCGAAGGTAACTTTGGTTCGAGCCGGATCTGTCGATCGCTCGACTGCCGTCCCAGGCATCACAGTCGACCAAGGAACCTAGACTTCAGGCGCCTTCCCACCCAGTTCCTTGTCCTTCCTCCTCCTCCCTCTTAGTGGTACTTCTTCTTCATTGTCCGGGAGCACAACAACGTCTCGTGGAACTGCAATAAACAGAGAAGTCATAAGGATAACTGACAAACCATCCAATCGACCAAATAAATTCGAATCGGGCAGACTTACTGGCTTTGGAGGTAACGGCGTTGTCAATTTCCTCATCGTCTGGAGTCTTGTCAATGTCCATATCAGTCGCAGCTGAGGTCGGGCTATAAAGGTTCATCATCCACTCGGTCAGAACAAGAAAACCGGCCGGAACAAGAAAATTGGTCAGAACAAGAAAATATGAAGAACGTTTACCCAGAGGCAACAGGGACGTCCATCTTGATTCTAGGCAAGGTATTCCGAGCCTTCGAAGGATTAACTTTGGGCTGCTTGGTGACCTTCTCAGTCAATTCTGGAGTCGAGGACCGAGCGTGCTTGTGAGATGGAGCACTCGACACCACAGCTTTGCCGCGCCTTCTCGCAGGATCATGGCGCTGCTTGGATCGACGTTCAGAACGAGGCGGTGAGTCGGCTACCTCCTCATCGTCCGACTCATCGCTCTCGTCTTCACCATCGTCAGCTGGGGACTCCCACTCGCCGCTCTCCTCGACACTGTCCTCGCCCTCTTGATCTTGCTCCAGAGCTTGTTCTCCATTGGGCATTGAATACATCTCCATGTAGATCTGCAAAACAAGGGACCAAACATAAGTCAGTCGGATCAACAAACAGTCGGAAAATACGTTCAAAAATTCAGTCATGATGACCAGATCTTGTCTGGCAGGTTGGTGTCACTGAAAGGGTTGACTCTCCTAGCGCCCCTGGGGTTGTCCTTGTTCCCGGTGATACCCCTCAACCACTCGGCCACTGTTTTGGCCTCCACCTCCTCCGGATGAATCCGAGCTGTGTCACCAGCCCCCGAGTACATCCACATGGAGTGGTCACGAGCTTCGAGAGGTTGGATCCGCCGACTGAGAAACACCTCGAGCAGGTCCATACCGGTGACACCTTCGTTGATCAGTTGGACTACTCTCTCGACCAGCATGCCCGTCTCCGCCTTTTCCGCAGTAGTCACTTTCAATGAAGATGGAGTTTGAACACGATCAAAAGAGAAGGGGGGAAGCCTAGTCAACTGGCCTGGGGTCGTGATGTCATGGCAGTAGAACCAGGTCGACTGCCAGCCCCTGACCGACTCCGGAAGAGTCATCGAAGGAGAGGAACTCCTCTTCCTCTTCTGAATACCCAGGCCCCCACACATCTGGATAACGTGGGTTTTCTCTTCGTTTGAATTCGCTTTCTTCACAGTTTGGGAGCAGATGGTAAAGATGTGCTTGAAAAGACCCCAGTGCGGTCGACACCCCAGGAAATTCTCGCACATAGATACGAATGCAGCAAGATATGTGATGGTATTGGGAGTAAAATGGTGAAGTTGGGCCCCAAAGAAGTTCAGGAAACCTCGAAAGAAGGGGTGTGGCAGAAGTGAGAAGCCGCGGTCGATATGAGTGGCGAGCAGAACACACTCACCCGGTCGCGGCTGCGGCTCCGCTTCCCCCCCGGGCAGACGCGCAGACTTATGGACGATCAGCCCCAACTCGACGCACACGCAAGATCATGGTGATGCATAGCAACGAGAGGGGAGAGTGTGATCTACGTACCCTTGTAGATCGACAACGGAAGCGTTTGGTTGATGTAGTCGTACGTCTCCACGGCCCGACCGATCAAGCACCGAAACTACGACACCTCCGAGTTCTAGCACACGTTCAGCTCGATGACGATCCCCGGACTCCGATCCAGCAAAGTGTCGGGGAAGAGTTCCGTCAGCACGACGGTGTGGTGACGATCTTGATGTACTACTGTCGCAGGGCTTCGCCTAAGCACCGCTACAATATTATCGAGGACTATGGTGGCAGGGGCGCCGCACACGGCTAAGAATCTGATCACGTGGATCAACTTGTGTTTCTCTGAGGTGCCCCTGCCTCCGTATATAAAGGCTCAAGGGGGGCGGCCGGCCTAGAGGTGGCGCGCCAGGAGGAGTCCTACTCCCTCCCGGAGTAGGATTCCCCCCCCCCCCCAATCCTAGTTGGAATAGGATTCGCGGAGGGGGGAAAGAGAAAGGGGGGCTGGCCCCCTCTCCTTGTCCTATTCGGACCAAGGGAGGGGAGGGGCGCGCGGCCCATCTTAGGCTGCCTCTTCTCTTTTCCACTAAGGCCCACTAAGGCCCATATAGCTCCCTGGGGGTTCCGGTAACCTCCCGTACTCCGGTAAAATCCCGATTCACCCGGAACACTTCCGATATCCAAACATAGGCTTCCAATATATCAATCTTTATGTCTCGACCATTTCGAGACTCCTCGTCATGTCCGTGATCAAATCCGGGACTCCGAACAACCTTCGGTACAACAAAACGTATAAACTCATAATATAACTGTTATCGAAACCTTAAGCGTGCGGACCCTACGGGTTCGAGAACAATGTAGACATGACCGAGACATGTCTCCGGTCAATAACCAATAGCGGGACCTGGATGCCCATATTGGCTCCTACATATTCTACAAAGATCTTTATCGGTCAGACCGCATAACAACATACGTTGTTCCCTTTGTCATCGGTATGTTTACTTGCCCGAGATTCAATCGTCGGTATCCAATACCTAGTTCAATCTCGTTACCGGCAAGTCTCTTTACTCGTTACGTAATACATCATCTCGCAACTAACTCATTAGTTGCATTGCTTGCAAGGCTTAAGTGATGTGCATTATCGAGAGGGCCCAGAGATACCTCTCCGACGATCGGAGTGACAAATCCTAATCTCGAAATACGTCAACCCAACATGTACCTTTGGAGACACCTGTAGAGCACCTTTATAATCACCCAGTTACGTTGTGACGTTTGGTAGCACACAAAGTGTTCCTCCGGCACACGGGAGTTACATAATCTCATAGTCATAGGAACATGTATAAGTCATGAAGAAAGCAATAGCAACATACTAAACGATCGGGTGCTAAGCTAATGGAATGGATCATGTCAATCAGATCATTCAACCAATGATGTGATCCCATTTAATCAAATGACAACTCTTTGTCCATGGTTAGGAAACATAACCATCTTGGATTAACGAGCTAGTCAAGTAGAGGCATACTAGTGACACTTTGTTTGTCTATGTATTCACACATGTATTATGTTTCCGGTTAATACAATTCTAGCATGAATAACAAACTTTTATCATGATATAAGGAAATAAATAATAAATTTATTATTGCCTCTAGGGCATATTTCCTTCAGTCTCCCACTTGCACTAGAGTCAATAATCTAGATTACACAGTAATGATTATAACACCCATGGAGCTTTGGTGCTGATCATGTTTTGCTCGTGGAAGAGGCTTAGTCAACGGGTCTGCTACATTCAGCTCCGTATGTATCTTGCAAATCTCTATGTCTCCCAGCTGGACTAGATCCCGGATGGAATTGAAGCGTCTCTTGATGTGTTTGGTCCTCTTGTGAAATCTGGATTCCTTTGTCAAGGCAATTGCACCAGTATTGTCACAAAAGATTTTCATTGGACCCGATGCACTAGGTATGACACCTAGATCGGATATGAACTCCTTCATCCAGACTTCTTCGTTTGCTGCTTCTGAAGCAGCTATGTACTCCGCTTCACATGTAGATCCCTCCACGACGCTTTGTTTAGAACTGCACCAACTGATAGCTCCATCGTTTAATGTAAACACGTATCCGGTTTGCGATTTAGAATCGTCCGGATCAGTGTCAAAGCTTGCATCAACGTAACCGTTTACGATAAGCTCTTTGTCACCTCCATATACGAGAAACATATCCTTAGTCCTTTTCAGGTATTTCAGGATGTTCTTGACCGCTGTCCAGTTATCCACTCCTGGATTACTTTGGTACCTCCCTGCTAAACATATAGCAAGGCACACATCAGGTCTGGTACACAGCATTGCATACATGATAGAGCCTATGGCTGAAGCATAGGGAACATCTTTCATTTTCTCTCTATCTTCTACAATGGTCGGGCATTGAGTCTGACTCAACTTCACACCTTGTAACACAGGTAAGAACCCTTTCTTTGCTTGATCCATTTTGAACTTCTTCAAAATCTTGTCAAGGTATGTGCTTTGTGAAAGTCCAATTAAGCGTATTGATCTATCTCTTTAGATTTGTATGCCAAATATGTAAGCAGCTTCACCGAGGTCTTTCATCGAAAAACTATTATTCAAGTATCCTTTTATGCTATCAAGAAATTCTATATCATTTCCAATCAGTAATATGTCATCCACATATAATATCAAAAATGCTACAGAGCTCCCACTCACTTTCTTGTAAATACAGGCTTCTCCGAAAGTCTGTATAAAACCAAATGCTTTGATCACACTATCAAAGCATTTATTCCAACTCCGAGAGGCTTGCACCAGTCCATAAGTGGATCGCTGGAGCTTGCACACTTTATTAGCTCCCTTTGGATCGACAAAACCTTCTGGTTGCATCATATACAACTCTTCTTCCAGAAATCCATTCAGGAATGCAATTTTGACATCCATCTGCCAAATTTCATAATCATAAAATGCGGCAATTGCTAACATGATTCGGACAGAGTTAAGCATCGCTACGGGTGAGAAGGTCTCATCGTAGTCAACCCCTTGAACTTGTCGAAAACCTTTTGCGACAAGTCGAGCTTTGTAGACAGTAATATTACCGTTCGCGTCAGTCTTCTTCTTGAAGATCCATTTATTCTCAATTGCTTGCCGATCATCGGGCAAGTCAACCAAAGTCCATACTTTGTTCTCATACATGGATCCCATCTCAGATTTCATGGCTTCAAGCCATTTTGCGGAATCTGGGCTCACCATCGCTTCTTCATAGTTCGTAGGTTCATCATGATCTAGCAGCATGATTTCCAGAACAGGATTACCGTACCACTCTAGCGCGGATCTCACTCTGGTTGATCTACGAGGTTCAGTAGTATCTTGTCCTGAAGTTTCATGATCATTATCATTAGCTTCCTCACTAATTGGTGTAGGTGTCGCAGAAACAGTTTTCTGTGATGTACTACTTTCCAATAAGGGAGCAGGTACAGTTACCTCATCAAGTTCTACTTTCCTCCCACTCACATCTTTCGAGAGAAACTCCTTCTCCAGAAAGTTTCCGAATTTAGCAACAAAAGTCTTGCCTTCGGATCTGTGATAGAAGGTGTATCCAATAGTTTCCTTTGGATATCCTATGAAGATACATTTCTCCGATTTGGGTTCGAGCTTATTAGGTTGAAGCTTTTTCACATAAGCATCGTAGCCCCAAACTTTCAGAAACGACAACTTTGGTTTCTTGCCAAACCATAGTTCATAAGGCGTCGTCTCAACGGATTTTGATGGTGCCCTATTTAACGTGAATGCGGCCGTCTCTAAAGCATAACCCCAAAACGATAGCGGTAAATCAGTAAGAGACATCATAGATCGCACCATATCTATTAAAGTACGATTACGACGTTTGGACACACCATTACGCTGTGGTGTTCCGGGTGGCGTGAGTTGCGAAACTATTCCGCATTGTTTCAAATGTATACCAAACTCGTAACTCAAATATTCTCCTCCACGATTAGATCGTAGAAACTTTATTTTCTTTTACGATGATTTTCAACTTCACTCTAAATTCTTTGAACTTTTCAAATGTTTCAGACTTATGTTTCATTAAGTAGATATACCCATATCTGCTTAAGTCATCTGTGAAGGTGAGAAAATAACGATATCCGCCACGAGCCTCAATATTCATTGGGCCACATACATCTGTATGTATGATTTCCAACAAATCTATTGCTCTCTCCATAGTACCGGAGAACGGTGTTTTAGTCATCTTGCCCATGAGGCACGGTTCGCAAGTACCAAGTGATTCATAATCAAGTGGTTCCAAAAGTCCATCAGTATGGAGTTTCTTCATGCGCTTTACACCGATATGACCTAAACGGCAGTGCCACAAATAAGTTGCACCATCATTATCAACTCTGCATCTTTTGGCTTCAACATTATGAATATGTGTGTCACTACTATCCAGATTCAATAAGAATAGACCACTCTTCAAGGGTGCATGACCATAAAAGATATTACTCATATAAATAGAACAACCATTATTCTCTGATTTAAATGAATAACCGTCTCGCATCAAACAAGATCCAGATATAATGTTCATGCTTAACGCTGGCACCAAATAACAATTATTTAGGTCTAATATTAATCCCGAAGGTAGATGTAGAGGTAGTGTGCCGACTGCGATCACATCGACTTTGGAACCATTTCCCACGCGCATCGTCACGTCGTCCTTAGCCAATCTTCGCTTAATCCGTAGTCCCTGTTTCGAGTTGCAAATATTAGCAACAGAACCAGTATCAAATACCCAGGTGCTACTGCGAGCATTAGTAAGGTACACATCAATAACATGTATATCACATATACCTTTGTTCACCTTGCCATCCTTCTTATCCGCCAAATACTTGGGGCAGTTCCGCTTCCAGTGACCAGTCTGCTTGCAGTAGAAGCACTCAGTTTCAGGCTTAGGTCCAGACTTGGGTTTCTTCTCTTGACCAGCAACTTGCTTGCTGTTCTTCTTGAAGTTCCCCTTCTTCTTCCCTTTGCCCTTGTTCTTGAAACTAGTGGTCTTGTTGACCATCAACACTTGATGCTCCTTTTTGATTTCTACCTCCGCAGCTTTCAGCATTGCGAAGAGCTCGGGAATAGTCTTATTCATCCCTTGCATATTATAGTTCATCACGAAGCTCTTGTAGCTTGGTGGCAGTGATTGGAGAATTCTGTCAATGACGCAATCATCTGGAAGATTAACTCCCATCTGAATCAAGTGATTATTATACCCAGACATTTTGAGTATATGCTCACTGACAGAACTGTTCTCCTCCATCTTGCAGCTATAGAACTTATTGGAGACTTCATATCTCTCAATCCGGGCATTTGCTTGAAATATTAACTTCAACTCCTGGAACATCTCATATGCTCCATGACGTTCAAAACGTCGTTGAAGTCCCGATTCTAAGCCGTAAAGCATGGCACACTGAACTATCGAGTAGTCATCAGCTTTGCTCTGCCAGACGTTCATAACATCTGGTGTTGCTCCAGCAGCAGGCCTGGCACCCAGCGGTGCTTCCAGGACGTAATTCTTCTGTGCAGCAATGAGGATAATCCTCAAGTTACGGACCCAGTCCGTGTAATTGCTACCATCATCTTTCAACTTTGCTTTCTCAAGGAACGCATTAAAATTCAACGGAACAACAGCACGGGCCATCTATCTATAATCAAACATACATAAGCAAGATACTATCAGGTACTAAGTTCATGATAAATTTAGGTTCAATTAATCATATTACTTAAGAACTCCCATATAGATAGACATCCCTCTAATCCTCTAAGTGATTACGTGATCCAAATCAACTAAACCATGTCCGATCATCACGTGAGATGGAGTAGTTTCATTGGTGAACATCACTATGTTGATCATATCTACTATATGATTCACGCTCGACCTTTCGGTCTCCGTGTTCCGAGGCCATATCTGTATATGCTTGGCTCGTTAAGTATAACCTGAGTATTCCGCGTGTGCAACTTTTTTGCACCCATTGTATTTGAACGTAGAGCCTATCACACCCGATCATCACGTGGTGTCTCAGCACGAAGAACTTTCGCAACGGTGCATACTCAGGGAGAACACTTCTTGATAATTTAGTGAGAGATCATCTTATAATGCTACCGTCAATCAAAGCAAGATAAGATGCATAAAAAATAAACATCACATGCAATCAATATAAGTGATATGATATGGCCATCCTCATCTTGTGCTTGTGATCTCCATCTTCCGAAGCACCGTCGTGATCACCATCATCACCGGCGCGACACCTTGATCTCCATTGTAGCATCGTTGTCGTCTCGCCAATCTTATGCTTCCACGACTATCGCTACCGCTTAGTGATAAAGTAAAGCATTACAGCGCGATTGCATTGCATTCAATAAAGCGACAACCATATGGCTCCTGCCAGTTGCCGATAACTCGGTTACAAAACATGATCATCTCATACAATAAAATTTAGCATCATGTCTTGACCATATCACATCACAACATGCCCTGCAAAAACAAGTTAGACGTCCTCTACTTTGTTGTTGCAATTTTACGTGGCTGCTACGGGCTTAAGCAAGAACCAATCTAACCTACGCATCAAAACCACAACGATAGTTTGTCAAGTTGGTGCTGTTTTAACCTTCGCAAGGACCGGGCGTAGCCACACTCGGTTCAACTAAAGTTGGAGAAACTGTCACCCGCAAGCCACCTATGTGCAAAGCACGTCGGGAGAACCGGTCTCGCGTAAGCGTACGCGTAATGTCGGTCCGGGCCGCTTCGTCCAACAATACCGCCGAACCAAAGTATGACATGCTGGTAAGCAGTATGACTTATATCGCCCACAACTCACTTGTGTTCTACTCGTGCATATAACATCAACACATAAAACCTAGGCTCGGATGCCACTGTTGGGGAACGTAGTAATTTCAAAAATTTCCTACGCACACGCAAGATCATGGTGATGCATAGCAACAAGAGGGGAGAGTGTGATCTACGTACCCTTGTAGATCGACAACGGAAGCGTTTGGTTGATGTAGTCGTACGTCTCCACGGCCCGACCGATCAAGCACCGAAACTACGGCACCTCCGAGTTCTAGCACACGTTCAGCTCGATGACGATCCCCGGACTCCGATCCAGCAAAGTGTCGGGGAAGAGTTCCGTCAGCACGACGGCGTGGTGACGATCTTGATGTACTACTGTCGCAGGGCTTCGCCTAAGCACCGCTACAATATTATCGAGGACTATGGTGGCAGGGGGCGCCGCACACGGCTAAGAATATGATCACGTGGATCAACTTGTGTTTCTCTGAGGTGCCCCTGCCTCCGTATATAAAGGCTCAAGGGGGGTGGGGGGCGGCCTAGAGGTGGCGCGCCAGGAGGAGTCCTACTCCCTCTGGGAGTAGGATTCCCCCCCCCCCCAATCCTAGTTGGAATAGGATTCGCGGAGGGGGGGAAAGAGAAAGGGGGGCCGGACCCCTCTCCTTGTCCTATTCGGACCAAGGGAGGGGAGGGGCGCGCGGCCCATCTTAGGCTGCCTCTTCTCTTTTCCACTAAGGCCCATATAGCTCTCGGGGGGTTCCGGTAACCTCCCGGTACTCCGGTAAAATCCCGATTTCACCCGGAACACTTCCGATATCCAAACATAGGCTTCCAATATATCAATCTTTATGTCTCGACAATTTCGAGACTCCTCGTCATGTCCGTGATCACATCCGGGACTCCAAACAACCTTCGGTACAACAAAACTTATAAACTCATAATATAACTGTCATCGAAACCTTAAGCGTGCGGACCCTACGGGTTCGAGAACAATGTAGACATGACAGAGACATGTCTCCGGTCAATAACCAATAGCGGGACCTGGATGCCCATATTGGCTCCTACATATTCTACGAAGATCTTTATCGGTCAGACCGCATAACAACATACGTTGTTCACTATGTCATCGGTATGTTTACTTGCCCGAGATTCGATCGTCGGTATCCAATACCTAGTTCAATCTCGTTACCGGCAAGTCTCTTTACTCGTTTCGTAATACATCATCTCACAACTAACTCATTAGTTGCATTGCTTGCAAGGCTTAAGTGATGTGCATTACCGAGAGGGCCCAGAGATACCTCTTCGACGATCGGAGTGACAAATCCTAATTTCGAAATACATCAACCCAACATGTACCTTTGGAGACACCTGTAGAGCACCTTTATAATCACCCAGTTACATTGTGACGTTTGGTAGCACACAAAGTGTTCCTCCGGCACACGGGAGTTACATAATCTCATAGTCATAGGAACATGTATAAGTCATGAAGAAAGCAATAGCAACATACTAAACGATCGAGTGCTAAGCTAATGGAATGGGTCATGTCAATCAGATCATTCAACCAATGATGTGATCCTGTTTAATCAAATGACAACTCTTTGTCCATGGTTAGGAAACATAACCATCTTTGATTAACGAGCTAGTCAAGTAGAGGCATACTAGTGACACTTCGTTAGTCTATGTATTCACACATGTATTATGTTTCCGGTTAATACAATTCTAGCATGAATAATAAACTTTTATCTTGATATAAGGAAATAAATAATAACTTTATTATTGCCTCTAGGGCATATTTCCTTCAAATAGGCCTGACCTATACGTCCTACCTAAGGTCCTTGTCCTAAGAACAAGGAAATTCAAGAATCAGAAGAAGGGATCCAGCAAAGATGTCGAGTGAAGTCCACTCGACCTACCATTCACTCGGAGACCCCTCTTTATCCAGGTCACTCGACCATCAAACCACTCGACATATAAGAAGACCTAAAGCCGCTCTACGCAGCAAAGGTCGGGCATTGACTCATATATTTAATGATATTTGTAGCACTTCATTACAGGCGTTACCTGTAACGCCACCTCTTTATGTACATTGAATGTAATGGAGGGGAGCTGGGGTCCTGGCGCACTCTATATAAGCCACCCCCCTCATCTGGGACAAGGGTTCGCACCCTCTGTAACTCACACGCTTATAATCCAGTCGATCGCCTCCGGGCTCCGAGACGTAGGGCTGTTACTTCCTCCGAGAAGGGCCTGAACTCGTAAAACTTGCGCGTACAACTCCTCCAAAGCTAGGATATGTTGGGGAACATAGTAATTTCAAAAAAATTCCTATGCACATGCAAGATCACGGTGATGCATAGCAACGAGAGGGGAGAGTGTTGTCCATGTACCCTTGTAGACCGAAAGCGGAAGCGTTAGCACAACGCGGTTGATGTAGTCGTACATCTTCACGATCCGACCGATCAAGTACCGAATGTACGGCACCTCCGAGTTCAGCACACGTTCAGCCCGATGACGTCCCTCGAACTCCGATCCAGTTGAGTGTTGAGGGAGAGTTTTGTCAGCACGACGGCGTGGTGACGATGTTGATGTTCTACCGACGCAGGGCTTCGCCTAAGCACCGCTACAGTATTAGCGAGGTGGATTATGGTTGAGGGGGGCACCGCACACGACTAAGAGATCAATGATCAATTGTTGTGTCTCTAGGGTGCCCCCTGCCCCGTATATAAAGGAGCAAGGGGGGAGGCCGGCCGGCCCTTGCTAGGCGCGCCAGGAGGAGGAGTCCTCCTCCTAGTTGGAGTAGGACTCCCCTCTTTCCTACTCCCCCCTAGTAGGAGTAGGACTCCCCTCTTTCCTACTCCTACTAGGAGGGGGAAAGGAAGGGGAGTGGGAGAAGGAAAAGGGGGGGGGCGCCCCCCCCCTCTCCTAATCCAATTCGGACCAGAGGGTGAGGGGGGCATGCGGCCCACCATGGCTGCCCCACCCTCTCTCCACTAAGGCCCATAAGGCCCATTACTTCTCCCGGTGGGGTTTCTGTAACCCTCCTACACTCCGGTTTTCTCCGAAATCTCCCGGAACACTTCCGGTGTCGGAATATAGTCGTCCAATATATCAATCTTTATGTCTCGACCATTTCGAGACTCCTCGTCATGTCCATGCAACCTTCGGTACATCAAAACATATAAACTCATAATATAATTGTCATCGTAACGTTAAGCGTGCGGACCCTATGGGTTTGAGAACTATGTAGACATGACCCAGACACGTCTCTGGTCAATAACCAATAGCGGAACCTGGATGCTCATATTGGCTCCCACATATTCTACGAAGATCTTTATCGGTCAGACCGCATAACAACATACGTTGTTCCCTTTGTCATCGGTATGTTACTTGCCCGAGATTCGATCGTCGGTATCTCAATACCTAGTTCAATCTCGTTACTGGCAAGTCTCTTTACTCGTTCCGTAATACATCATCCTGCAACTAACTCATTAGCTGCAATGCTTGCAAGGCTTAAGTGATGTGCTTTACCGAGAGGGCCCAGAGATACCTCTCTGACAATCGGAGTGACAAATCCTAATCTCGAAATACGCCAACCCAACATTTACCTTTGGAGACACCTGTAGAGCTCCTTTATAATCACCCAGTTACGTTGTGACGTTTGGTAGCACACAAAGTGTTCCTCCGGCAAACGGGAGTTGCATAATCTCATAGTCATAGGAACATGTATAAGTCATGAAGAAAGCAATAGCAACATATTAAACGATCAAGTGCTGAGCTAACGGAATGGGTCAAATCAATCACATCATTATCCTAATGATGTGATCTCGTTAATCAAATGAAAACTCATGTCTATGGTTAGGAAACATACCCATCTTTAATTAACGAGCTAGTCAAGTAGATGCATACTAGTGACACTCTGTTTGTCTATATATTCACACATGTATTATGTTTCCGGTTAATACAATTCTAGCATGAATAATGAACATTTATCATGATATAAGGAAAGAAATAATAACTCTATTATTGCCTCTAGGGCATATTTCCTTCAATCTCCCACTTGCACTAGAGTCAATAATCTAGTTCACATCACCATGTGATTTAATACCAATAGTTCACATCACCATGTGATTAATACCCATAGTTCACATCGTCATGTGACCAACACCCAAAGGGTTTACTAGAGTCAATAATCTAGTTCACATCGCTATGTGATTAACACCCAAAGAGTACTAAGGTGTGATCATGTTTTGCTTGTGAGAGAAGTTTAGTCGACGGGTCTGCCACATTCAGATCCGTATGTATTTTGCAAATTTTTATGTCAACAATGCTCTGTATGGAGCTACTCTAGCTAGTTGCTCCCACTTTCACTATGTATCCAGATTGAGACTTAGAGTCATCTGGATCAGTGTCAAAACTTGCATCGACGTAACCCTTTACGACGAACCTTTTGTCACCTCCATAATCGAGAAACATATCCTTATTCCATTAAGGATAATTTTGACCGCTGTCCAGTGATCTACTCCTAGATCACTATTGTACTCCCTTGCCAAACTCTATGGTAGGGTATACAATAGATCTGGTATACAGCATGGCATACTTTGTAGAACCTATGGCTGAGGCATAGGGAATGACTTTCATTCTCTTTCTATCTTCTGCCGTGGTTGGGCTTTGAGTCTTACTCAATTTCACACCTTGTAACACAGACAAGAACTCTTTCTTTGGCTGTTCTATTTTGAACTACTTCAGAATCTTGTCAAGGTATGTACTCATTGAAAAAACTTATCAAGCGTCTTGATCTATCTCTATAGATCTTGATGCTCAATATGTAAGCAGCTTCACCGAGGTCTTTCTTTGAAAAACTCCTTTCAAACACTCCTTTATGCTTTGCAGAATAATTCTACATTATCTCTGATCAACAATATGTCATTCACATATACTTATCAGAAATGTTGTAGTGCTCCCACTCACTTTCTTGTAAATACAGGCTTCACCGTAAGTCTGTATAAAAATATATGCTTTGATCAACTTATCAAAGCTTATATTCCAACTCCGAGATGCTTGCACCAGTCCATAGATGGATCGCTGGAGTTTGCATATTTTGTTAGCACCTTTAGGATTGACAAAACCTTCTGGTTGCATCATATACAACTCTTCTTGAATAAATCCATTAAGGAATGCAATTTTGTTTATCCATTTGCCAGATTTCATAAAATGCGGCAATTACTAACATGATTCGGACAGACTTAAGCATAGATATGAGTGAGAAACTCTCATCGTAGTCAACACCTTGAACTTGTCGAAAACCTTTTGCGACAATTCTAGCTTTGTAGATAGTAACACTACTATCAGCGTCCGTCTTCCTCTTGAAGATCCATTTAATCTCAATGGCTCGCCGATCATTGGGCAAGTCAATCAAAGTCCATACTTTATTCTCATTCATGGATCTCATTTCAGATTTCATGGCCTCAAGCCATTTCGTGGAATCTGGGCTCATCATCGCTTCCTCATAGTTCGTAGGTTTGTCATGGTCAAGTAACATGACCTCCAGAACAGGATTACCGTACCACTCTTGTGCGGATCTCACTCTGGTTTACCTACGAGGTTTGATAGTAACTTGATCTGAAGTTACATGATCATCATCATTAGCTTCCTCACTAATTGGTGTAGTAGACACAGGAACAGATTTCTGTGATGAACTACTTTCCAAATAAGGTGCAGGTACATTTACCTCATCAAGTTCTACTTTCCTCCCACTCACTTCTTTCGAGAGAAACTCCTTCTCTTGAAAGGATCCATTCTTAGCAACGAATGTCTTGCCTTCGGATCTGTGATAGAAGGTGTACCCAACTATCTCCTTTGGGTATCCTATGAAGATACATTTCTCCGATTTGGGTTTTAAGCTTATCAGTATGAAACTTTTTCACATAAGCATTGCAACCCCAAATTTTAAGAAACGACAACTTTGGTTTCTTGACAAACCACAGTTCATAAGGTGTCATCTCAACGGATTTAGATGGTGCCCTTTTTAATGTGAATGCAGCTGTCTCTAATGCATAACCCCAAAATGATAGTGGTAGATTGGTAAGAGACATCATAGATCGCACCATATCTAATAAAGTACAGTTATGACGTTCGAACACACCATTACACTGTGGTGTTCCAGGTGGCGTGAGTAGTGAAACTATTTCACATTGTTTTAACTGAAGGCCAAACTCGTAACTCAAATATTTTACCTCTACGATCATATCGTAGAAACTTCTATTTTCTTGTTATGATGATTCTCCACTTCACTCTAAAATTCTTTGAACTTTTCAAATGTTTTGGACTTGTCTTTCATCAAGTAGATATATCCATATCTTGCTCAAATCATCTGTGAAGGTCAGAAAATAACGATACTTGCCGTGAGCCTTAACATTCATTGGACCGCATACATCAGTATGTATTATTTCCAATAAGTCATTTGCTCGCTCCATTGTTCCGGAGAATGGAGTCTTAGTCATCTTGCCCATGAGGCAGTGGCGGAGCCAGAACTTTTCTGGAGCCTGGGCAAGCTTGAGTCTAAGTATCTAATGTCGAAATTAGAATGTGATGTTCTGATAGATACAACATATAAAATAGCCCCAAACTTCCTTACCAGAAATCCACATTAATAACAAAAGAAACGAATTTGAAAATAAGGTCATAAAAATGTAGTTTCAAAGTGGACTAATATGTAACATTCGATATTGAGTTTCATAGACCAAAATGAATTTGAGACTTGACAATGAAAGTCATAGAAGCAGGCCATGCATGGAACCGAACTAACGGACATGGAGTATTTGGTCCCGAGCTCACATGCTCCCGCATGAATAGTACAATCCAAAAAATAGTAATTTTTTTTAAAAAAATCTGATTTTTTTGATGAATTTTCTAACTGCGTGCAAAATTTCAGGTTGAAATGACATTCATGGAGGTCTGGGTAAAAAATTAAAATCGATCATCCAAAAAGACTATTGTTGGAAGCACTTTGGAGCATCGATTTTGCTATTTTTTCCCAGACCTCCACGAATGTCATTTCAACTTGAAACTTTGCACGCATTTAGAATATTCATCAATTTTCATCACAAAAAAACAGATATTTTTGAATTTTTACTATTTTTTTGGATTTTACTGTTCATGAGGGATCAAACGAAGCCTAGAGATTAACCGACAGCTGAACGTGGCTTGCTAGGCCTAGCTCTTACAAAGCCCATTACCAAACGAAGCCGACCCAACACAATTCTGCCCGGGATCACGGTGCGTATGTCAATTTTTTTAGCTATCGCAGGACATCGTACAGCGTACGTGTAGGCATCGAGCCCGGGCAAGTGCCCAGACTGGCCGGGCGGTGGCTCCACCCCTGCCATGAGGCATGGTTCGCAAGCATCAAGTGATTCCAAAAGTCCATCAGCATGGAGTTTCTTCATGCGTTTTACACCAATATGACCTAGACGGCAGTGCCACAAATAAGTTGCACTATAATTATTAACTTTGCATCTTTTGGCTTCAATATTATGAAAATGTGTATCATCACGATCGAGATCCAACAAACCATTTTCATTAGGTGTATGACCATAGAATGTTTTATTCATGTAAACAGAACAACAATTATTCTCTAACTTACATGAATAACCGTATTGCAATAAACATGATCCAATCATATTCATGCTCAACGCAAACACTAAATAACATTTATTTTAGGTTCAACACTAATCCCAAAAGTATAGGGAGTGTGCGATGATGAACATATCAATCTTGGAACCACTTCCAATACACATCGTCACTTCACCCTTAACTAGTCTCTGCTCATTCTACAACTCCTGTTTCGAGTTACTACTCTTAGCAACTAAACTAGTATCAAATACCGTGGGGTTGCTATAAACACTAGTAAAGTACACATCAATAACATGTATATCAAATATACCTTTGTTCACTTTGCTATCCTTCTTATCCGCCAAATACTTGGGGCAGTTCCGCTTCCAGTGACCAGTCCCTTTGCAATAGAAGCACTTAGTCTCAGGCTTAGGTCCAGACTTGGGCTTCTTCACTTGAGCAGCAACTTGCTTGCTGTTCTACATGAAGTTCCCTTTCTTTCCCTTTGCCCTTTTCTTGAAACTAGTGGTCTTGTTAATCATCAATACTTGATGCTCTTTCTTGATTTCTGATTTCATCATCATGAAAAGCTCGGGAATCGTTTGCGTTATCCCTTGTATACTATAGTTCATCACGAAGTTCTACTAACTTGGTGATGGTGACTAGAGAATTCTGTCAATCACTATCTTATCTGGAACATTAACTCCCACTTGATTCAAGCGATTGTAGTACCCAGACAATCTGAGCACATGCTTACTGCTTGAGCTATTCTCCTCCATCTTTTAGCTATACAACTTGTTGGAGACTTCATATCTCTCAACTCGGGTATTTGCTTGAAATATTAACTTCAACTCCTGGAACATCTCATATGGTCCATGATGTACAAAACGTCTTTGAAGTCCCGATTCTAAGACTCCTCCTCCTGGCACGCCTAGCAAGGGCCGGCCGGCCTCCCCCTTGCTCCTTTATATACAGGGGCAGGGGGGCACCCTAGAGACACAATAATTGATCATTGATCTCTTAGCCGTGTGCAGTGACCCCCTCCACCATAATCCACATCGATAATACTATAGCGGTGCTTAGGCGAAGCCCTGCGTCTGTAGAACATCAACATCGTCACCACGCCGTCATGCTGGCGGAACTCTCCCTCAACACTCGGCTGGATCGGAGTTCGAGGGACGTCATCGGGCTGAACGTGTGCTGAACTCGGAGGTGTCGTACGTTCGGTACTTGATCGGTCGGATCATGAAGACGTACGACTACATCAACCGCGTTGTGCTAACGCTTCCTCTTTCGTTCTACGAGGGTACGTGGACAACACTCTCCCCTCTCATTGCTATGCATCACCATGATCTTGCGTGTGCGTAGGAATTTTTTTGAAATTACTATGTTCCCCAACATTGGCATCCGAGCTTGGTTTTATGCGTAGATGTCATATACACGAGTAGAACACAAGTGAGTTGTGGGCGATATAAGTCATACTGCTTACCAGTATGTCATACTTTGGTTCGGCGGTATTGTTGGATGAAGCGTCCTGGACCGACATTACACGTACGCTTACGCGAGACTGGTTCTACCGACGTGCTTTGCACACAGGTGGCTGGCGGGTGTCAGTTTCTTCAACTTTAGTTGAACCGAGTGTGGCTACGCCCGGTCCTTGCGAAGGTTAAAACAACACCAACTTGACAAACTATCATTGTGGTTTTTGATGCGTAGGTAAGATTGGTTCTTGCTAAGCCCGTAGCAGCCACGTAAAACTTGCAACAACAAAGTAGAGGACGTCTAACTTGTGTTTGTAGGGCATGTTGTGATGTGATATGGTCAAGACGTGATGAGATATAAGTTGTTGTATGAGATGATCATGTTTTGTTGAAGTTGTCGGCAACTAGCAAAAGTTTTATGGTTGTCTCTTTATTGCATAAGATGCAAGCGCCAAATAATTGCTTTACTTTATCGCTATGCGATAGCAATAGTTGCAAGAGCAATAGTTGGCGAGACGACCATGTGACGACACATTGATATAGATCAAGATGATGGAAATCATGGTGTCATGCCAGTGACGATGGAGATCATGACGATGCTTTGGAGATGGAGATCAAAGGCCCAAGATGATGATGGCCATATCATGTCACATATTATGATTGCATGTGATGTTTATCTTTTATACATCTTATCTTGCTTTGATTGACGGTAGCTTTATAAGATGATCCCTCACTAAATTATCAAGGTATAAGTGTTCTCCCTGAGTATGCACCGTTGCGAAAGTTCTTCGTGCTGAGACACCATGTGATGATCGGGTGTGATAGGCTCTATGTTCAAATACAACGGGTGCAAAACAGTTGCACACACGAAATACTCAGGTTAAACTTGGCGAGCCTAGCATATAACAGATATGGCCTTGGAACACTGAGACCGAAAGGTCGAGCGTGAATCATATAGTAGATATGATCAACATAGTGATGTTCACCATTGAAAGCTACTCCATTTCACGTGATGATCGGTTATGGTTTAGTTGATTTGGATCACGTGATCACTTAGAGGATTAGAGGGATGTCTTTCTAAGTGGGAGTTCTTAAGTAATATGATTAATCGAACTTTAATTTATCTTGAACTTATTCCTGGTAGTATTAACATATCTATGTTGTAGATCAATAGCTCATGTTTTGCTCCCTATTTTATTTTTGATATGTTCCTAGAGAAAACAATGTTGAAAAATGTTAGTAGCAATGATGCGGACTAGCGTTAAGCATGGTGCACTAAACTATCAAGTAGTCATCATATTGAGCTAGCCAAACGTTCATAACGCCTGCATCTGCTCCTGCAATAGGTGTGTCACCTAGCGGTGCATCAAGGACATAATTCTTCTGTGCAGCAATGAGGATAAACCTCAGATTACGGACGAAAATTTTGAAATTACTACGTTCCCCAACACTATTACCCTACCCCAGGTTTGTGTCCTCATCATTAGCCCCCGAATGGATCAAGGTTTGAGTGAAAAAGAAGGATGGAGTTGACCTTGCTTTTACTCTTGCTTTGACTTGTCTTTATCTCCAAGTGGAGGCCAGTTGTCAGAACTTCAGCTTCGTTTCAGTCGCCTTGATCGATTCAGAAATTGTCGACTGGTTTATACAATGTCATTCGTCGAGTGATATCTCTGACATGAAATATTTGGTGTGATCGGTTGTAAAGGATCCCGGATTTCGCGAGATTTGAAACTTTGGTGGAAGCGCGCCAGGCGGAGCGCTCCGCGGTAAGTGGAGTAGATAAATAGGACATTTCGATTTCCGCGCCACCTTTTTGTCCACGTATCCCATGTGCGACTGTTGGGGGATTTGACAGGATCGCTCGGGCCGACGCGTCAGCCACTCGGAAGCAGTCCTTTAAAAGCGGCGAGGCCGAGGCGTCTGCACTGTGCGCGTCCATTTCTCTTCTTCTTCCTCTCGCATCTCCACTTTGTCCAGCCTATCCACTCTCGACGCCGCTACTCTGCCGCCATGGGCAAGGAAAAAACGGTGGCGCTAGAGCGTGCGAAGAAGGTGACGGGGGCAACGAAGAGCAAGAAGATGAATCGAGGGTCTTCGTCGCTCTCGGGGCTGCCGTCGGGTTGGATCCAAGGAGATTGGATCCGATCTCCGCTTCAGTAGGAGGACTTGGATGATATGGCCTCCTCCTAGTAGGAGTAGGACTCCCCTCTTTCCTACTCCTACTAGGAGGGGGAAAGGAAGGGGGAGAGGGAGAAGGAAAAGGGGGGGCGCCGCCCCCCCTCTCCTAGTCCAATTCGAACCAGAGGGGGAGGGGGGCGCGGCCCACCATGGCTTCCCCCCTCTCTCTCCACTAAGGCCCATAAGGCCCGTTACTTCTCCCGGGGGGGGGGGGTTCCGGTAACCCTCCGTCACTCCGGTTTTCTCCGAAATCACCCGGAACACTTCCGGTGTTCGAATATAGTCGTCCAATATATCAATATTTATGTCTCGACCATTTCGAGACTCCTCGTCATATCCGTGATCACATCCGGGACTCCGAACGACCTCCATTACATCAAAACATACAAACTCATAATATAACTGTCATCGTAACATTAAGCTTGCGGACCCTACGGGTTCGAGAACTATGTAGACATGACCGAGACACGTCTCCGGTCAATAGCCAATAGCGGAACCTGGATGCTCATATTGGCTCCCACGTATTCTACGAAGATGTTTATCGGTCAGACCGCATAACAACATACGTTGTTCCCTTTGTCATCGGTATGTTACTTGCCCGAGATTCGATCGTTGGTATCTCAATACCTAGTTCAATCTCGTTACTCGCAAGTCTCTTTACTCGTTCTGTAATACATCATCCCACAACTAACTCATTAGTTGCAATGCTTGCAGGGCTTAAGTGATGTGCATTACCAAGAGGGCCCAGAGATACCTCTCCGACAATCGGAGTGACAAATCCTAATCTCGAAATATGCCAACCCAACATTTACCTTTGGAGACACCTGTAGAGCTCCTTTATAATCACCCAGTTATGTTGTGACGTTTGGTAGCACACAAAGTGTTCCTCCGGCAAACGGGAGTTGCATAATCTCATAGTCATAGGAACATGTATAAGTCATGAAGAAAGCAATAGAAACATACTAAACGAACAAGTGCTAAGCTAACAGAATGGGTCAAGTCAATCACATCATTCTCCTAATGATGTGATCCCGTTAATCAAATGACAACTCATGTCTATGGTTAGGAAACATAACCATCTCTAATTAACGAGCTAGTCAAGTAGAGGCATACTAGTGACACTCTAATTGTCTATATATTCACACATGTATTATGTTCCCGGTTAATAATTCTAGCATGAATAATAAACATTTATCATGATATAAGGAAATAAATAATAACTCTATTATTGCCTCTAGGGCATATTTCCTTCAGGATCTTGCCTCTACATTCATACCCCCCATTCTACTGTCAGACTTAGAACCACGACACTGCCCTGGCCGCCCCCCTCTCTCTCTCTCTCCACTAAGGCCCATAAGGCCCATTAAACTCCCCGAGGGGTTCCGGTAACCCTCCGATACTCCGGTATATGCCCGAACTCACTCGGAACCCTTCCGATGTCCAAACATAGTCATCCAATATATCGATCTTTAATTCTCGAACATTCCGAGACTCCTCATTATGTCCGTGATCATATTCGGGACTCCAAACTACCTTTGGTACATCAAAACACATAAACTAATAATACCGATCGTCACCGAGCGTTAAGCGTGCGGACCCTACGGGTTCGAGAACTATGTAGACATGACCGAGACTCCTCTCCGTTCAATAACCAATAGCGGAACCTGGATGCTCATATTGGTTCCTACATATTCTACAAAGATCTTTATCGGTCAAACCGAATAACACCATACGTTGTTCCCTTTGTCATCTGTATGTTACTTGCCCGAGATTCGATCGTCGGTATCTCAATACCTAGTTCAATCTCGTTACCGGCAAGTCTCTTTATATCATCCCGTAACTAACTCATTAGTCACATTGCTAGCAAGGCTTATAGTGATGTGCATTACCGAGAGGGCCCAGAGATACCTCTCTGACAATCGGAGTGACAAATCCTAATCTCGATCTATGCCAACTCAACAAGTACCATCAGAGACACCTGTAGAGCACCTTTATAATCATCTAGTTACATTGTGACATTTGGTAGCACACAAAGTGTTCCTCCGGTATTCGGGAGTTGCATAATGTCATAGTCATAGGAACATGTATAAGTCATGAAGAAAGCAGTAGCAACATACTAAACGATCAAATGCTAAGCTAACGGAATGGGTCAAGTCAATCACATAATTCTATAATGATGTGATCATGTTAATCAAATGACAACTCATGTCCATGGGAAGGAAACTTAACCATCTTTGATTCAACGAGCTAGTCAAGTAGAGGCATATTGTGACACTTGGTTTGTCTATGTATTCACACATGTACTAAGTTTCCGGTTAATACAATTCTAGCATGAATAATAAACATTTATCATGATATAAGGAAATATAAATAACAACTTTATTATTGCCTTTAGGGCATATTTCCTTCATCAGCATCTGTCCTCCTCTTGAAGATCCATTTTATTCCCTATGGCTTCCCGATCATTGGGCAAGTCAACCAAAGTCCATACTTTGTTCTCATACATGGATCCTATCTCAGATTTCATGGCCTCAAGCCATTTTGCGCAATCTGGGCTCATCACTGCTTCCTCATAGTTCGTAGGTTCATCATGGTCAAGTAACATGACCTCCAGAACAGGATTGCCATACCACTCTGGTGCGAACCTTACTCTGGTTGACCTATGAGGTTCAGTAGTAACTTGATCTGAAGTTTCATGATCATCATCATTAGCTTCCTCACTAATTGGTGTAGGCATCACCAGAATTGATTTCTGTGATGAACTACTTTCGAACTCGAGAGAAGGTACAATTACCTAATCAAGTTCTACTTTCCTCCCACTCACTTCTTTCGAGAGAAACTCCTTCTCTAGAAAGGATCCATTCTTAGCAAAAAATTCTTGCCTTCGGATCTGTGATAGAAGGTGTACCCAACAGTCTCCTTTGGGTATCCTATGAAGATGCATTTCTCTGATTTGGGTTTGAGCTTATTGATACGTCCATTTTGCATCATGCTTTTATATCGATATTTATTGCATTATGGGATGTTATTACACATTATGTCATAATACTTATGCCTATTCTCTCTTATTTTATAAGGTTTACATGAAGAGGGAGAATACCGGCAGCTGGAATTCTGGGCTGGAAAAGGAGAAAATATTAGAGACCTATTCTGCACAGCTCCAAAAGTCCTGAAACTTCACGGAGGCAGTTTTTGGAATTAATAAAAAATACTGGCGAAAGAATTAACCAGAGGGGGCCCACACCCTCGCCACGAGGGTGGGGGGTGCGCCCTACCCCCTAGGTGTGCCCCCTTGTCTCGTGGGCCCCTTGGCAGGCCTCTGGTGCCCATCTTTTGCTATATGAAGTCTTTCGTCCGAGAAAAAATCATAATCACTTATCAGGTTGAAATTTTTTCACATAAGCATCACAACCCCAAACTTTAAGAAACGACAGCTTAGGTTTCTTGCCAAACCACAGTTCATATGGTGTCGTCTCAATGGATTTAGATGGTGCCATATTTAACGTGAATGCAGCTGTCCCTAATGCATAACCCCAAAAACGATAGTGGTAAATCGGTAAGAGACATCATAGATCGTACCATATCTAATAAAGTACGGTTATGACGTTCGGACACACCATTACGCTGTGGTGTTCCAGGTGACGTGATTCGTGAAACTATTCACATTGTTCCAATTGTAGACCAAACTCGTAACTCAAATATTTTCTTATTACGATGATTTTTCACTTCACTCTGAAATTCTTTCAACTTTTCAAATGTTTCAAACTTGTGTTTCATCAAGTAGATATACCCATATTTGCTCAAATCATCTATGAAGGTCAGAAAATAACGATACCCGCCGCGAGCCTCAACACTCATCCGATCGCATACATCAGTATGTATTATTTCCAATAAGTCTGTTGCTCGCTCCATTGTTCCGGAGAACGGAGTCTTAGTCATCTTGCCCATGAGGCATGGTTCACAAGCATCAAGTGATTCATAATCAAGTGATTCCAAAAGCCCATTAGCATTGGAGTTGCTTCATGCGCTTTACACCAATATGACCTAAACGGCAGTGCCACAAATATGTTGCACTATCATTATTAACTTTGCATCTTTTGGCATCACTATTATGAATATGTGTATCACTACAATTGAGATTCAACAAACCATTCACCTTGGGTGTGTGACCTCAGAAGATTTTATTCATGTAAACAGAACAACAATTACTCTTTGACATAAATGAATAACCGTATTGCAATGAACATGATCCAATCATATTCATGCTCAACGCAAACACCAAATAACATTTATTTTGGTCCAACACTAATCTCGAAGGTAGAGGGAGTATGCGATGGTGATCTTATCAACTTTGGAATCACTTCCAACACACATCGTCACCTTTCCCTCAACTAGTCTTTGTTCATTTTGTAACTCCTGTTTCGAGTTACTAATCATAGCAATTGAACTAGTATTAAATACCCATGGGCTTACTATGAACACTAGTAAACTACACATCTATAACATGTATATCATATATACTTTTTTTTCATTTGCCATCCTTCTTATCCGTCAAGTATTTGGGACAGTTCCGCTTCCAGTGGACATTTCCTTTGCAGTAGAAGCACTCACTTCCAGGCTTGGGTCTAGCTTTGGGCTTCTTCATGGGAGTGGCAACTTGCTTGCCATTCTTCTTGAAGTTCCCTTTCTTTCCCTTGCCCTTTTACTTGAAACTAGTGGTCTTGTCAACCATTAACATTTGATGCTTTTCTTGATTTCTACCTTCGTTGATTTCAGCATCACGAAGAGCTCGGGAATCGTATTCGTCATCCCTTGCATATTATAGTTCATCACTAACTTCTAGTAACTTGGTGATAGTGACTAGAGAACTTTGTCAATTACTATCATATCTAGAAGGTTAACTCCCACTTGATTCAAGCAATTTGTAGTACCCAGACAATCTGAGCACATGCTCACTGGTCGAGCTATTCTCCTCCATCTTGTAGGCAAAGTACTTATCAGAGGTCTCATGCTTGTCGACTCGGGCATGAGTCTGAAATATCAATTTCATCTCTTGGAACATCTCATATGCTTCGTGGCGCGAAAAACGTTTTTAAAGTCCTGGTTCTAAGCCGTAAATCATGCTGCACTAAACTATCAAGTAGTCATCATACCGAGCTTTGCAAAACGTTCATAACGTCTGCATCAAGGACATAATTCTTCTGTGCGGCAATGAGGATAATCCTCAGATCACGGACCTAGTCCGCATCATTGCTACTATCATCTTTCAACATAGTTTTTCTCTAGGAACATATCAAAAATAAACGGGGAGCTACATCGCGGGCTATTGATCTACAACATAGTTATGCAAATACTATCAGGACTAAGTTCATGATAAATTAAAGTTCAATTAATCATATTACTTAAGAACTCCCACTTAGATAGACATCTCTCTAATCATCTAAGTGATCACGTGATCCATATCAACTAAACCATGTCTGATCATCACGTGAGATGGAGTAGTTTTCAATGGTGAACATTACTATGTTGATCATATCTACTATCACTACGAGGGAAAAGGCTAGCAGCAGTGCGGGTTTTAGGCCTATCAGTAGCGCAGGGATATGCGCTACTGATAAGGCGCTACAGCTATTCCTTAGCAGTAGCGCGTGTTACACGCGCTACTGCTAGGACAAGTAGCTGCAGCGTTTGTTCGATCCCACGCTACTGCTAATGTAACTACTGGCAGCGCGCTTTCCGTCCATCGCTACTAGTATTCTTTTTTTATTTTTTTTATTTTTAGTGTATTTATCGTACAAATATTGGTACAATACCAGTTATGAGGTTTACATCATTATGTCCATAACAGTGTGTCAAATGAAGGTGGATTAGTTTCAAGTAGAGGCAATATGTGGTTCATGTCAAAAGTATACTACAAATCCAAACTTGATCTAGTTTGGAATAGTAGTACTTTCGATGTGCACCACATGTTGCCTCCACTTGAATCTAATCCGCTAACACAAGCTATTTAATCATCATCATAGTCATTACCACCAACATTAGCTATTTAATTATCATAGTCATAGTGTAGCACACATCATCATCTTCAAACTCTCATTCTAGCTAGCTAATCACCACCAACACTTGCTAATAATAATCATCATAGTCATTACCACCAACACTAGCTATTTTATCATCAAAGTAATAGTGTAGCACATCATCATCCTCAAACTCATTTCTAGCTAGCTAATCACTCCTGCTGCTCTCTCTTAGGTAAAATAACATAAAACATGTGTAGCTCTCCTCCTTGATCAAGTTGGAGCATGCAGATGAACCTGTCTCCTAATTTTGGGTAGCACATCTATTTGCTTCCCAAAGTACTTCTCTGCGCTCCCCCATCACATATCTGGTCCAGTCTTGCACTATTAAGCATTCATCGCTGATCTTCAATGCACTAAAGTAACATGTAGGATATCTTGGCTGTAAGCTAATAATACTCATGGTACCTTTAGTCTCGATCCCATAAGGCACAACATTCATCGGGAGTCCCTGTTGAAAAAACATCATATGGTAACATACTTAGCAATGAAGTTTAGCTTCACAAATAATGTATGGAAAAGATGCACTGAGGACAAATAGTAAAAATCTTACTGAGGGAGTCCTGGATTAGGGTGTGTCCGGTTAGCCAGACTATACCTTCAGCCGGACTCCTGGACTATGAAGATACAAGATTGAAGACTTCGTCCCGTGTCCGGATGGGACTTTCCTTGGCGTGGAAGGTAAGCTTGGCGATGCGGATATTCAGATCTCCTACCATTGTAACCAACTTTGTGTAACCCTAACCCTCTCCGGTGTCTATATAAACCGGAGGGTTTTAGTCCATAGGACGAACCTTAACATACAACAATCATACCATAGGCTAGCTTCTAGGGTTTAGCCTCCTTGATCTCGTGGTAGATCTACTCTTGTACTACCCATATCATCAATATTAATCAAGCAGGACGTAGGGTTTTACCTCCATCAAGAGGGACCGAACCTGGGTAAAACATTGTGTCCCTCGTCTCCTGTTACCATCTTCCTAGACGCACAGTTCGGGACCCCCTACCCGAGATCCGCCGGTTTTGACACCGACATTGGTGCTTTCATTGAGAGTTCCTCTGTGTCGTCGCTTTTAGGCCCGATGGCTCCTTTGATCATCAATAACGATGCGGTACAGGGTGAGACTTTTCTCCCCGGACAGATCTTCGTCTTCGGCGGCTTCGCACTGCGGGCCAATTCGCTTGGCCACCTGGAGCAGATCGAAAGCTACGCCCCTGGCCATCAGGTCAGGTTTGGAAGTTTAAACTACACGGCTGACATCCGCGGGGACTTGATCTTCGACGGATTCGAGCCACAGCCAAGCGCGCCGCACTGTCTCGATGGGCATGATCTAGCTTTGCCGCCGAACAGTGTCTTGGAGGCCGCACGCGCACTGGTTCCGACCCTTAATTCGGAGCCTACCGCGCCAGTCGAGGATGAGTGGTTGGACGCCGCCTCGGGGGCTGCAATCTCAAAGGCGATCGAGCCGAACGCTAGCCCCGCACTCTGCAAGGCCCGTGACTCCGAGTGGCCGGACTCCTCTCCGGACTCCGAGCCCTCCGCGCCCCTGCCGATCGAACCCGACTAGGAGCCTATCATGGAGTTCACTACTGCGGACATCTTTCAGCACTCGCCCTTTGGCGATATTCTGAAGTCACTAAAATCTCTCTCTTTGTCAGGAGAGCCCTGGCCGCACTATGTTCAGCAAGGATGGGATACGGACGATGAAGAAATTCAAAGCCCACCCACCACCCACTTCGTAGCCACTGTTGATGATTTAACCGACATGCTCGATTTCGACTGCGAAGACATCGACGGTATGGACGCCGATGCAGGAGACGATCAAGAACCAGCGCCTATAGGGCACTGGAAAGCCACCTCGTCATACGACATATATATGGTGGACACTCCAAAAGACGGAGATGGCGATGGAACAGCGGGGGATGACACCCCCAAGAAACAGCCCAAGTGCCGATGTCAGCGGCGCCGCTCTAAATCCCACCAAAGCAAAAACGGTGATTCCGGCATGGGAGATAATAATACCCCGGATAGCACCGAAGAACACCCCCTCCAGCATGATTCAGCACAGGAGGATGGAGAAGCCATCCCTCACGAGAGAGTGGCAGACAGAGAGGTCGAGGATGATAATTATATGCCTCCCTCTGAAGACGAGGCAAGCCTCGACGACGACGAATTCGTCGTGCCAGAGGATGCCGTCGAATAAGAGCGTTTCAAATGCAGGCTTATGGACACGGTAAGCAACCTCAAGAAAAAGCAGCAATAGCTTAGAGCTGATCAAGATTTGCTGGCTGGCAGATGGACTGAAGTCCTTGCGGCCGAAGAGTATGAACTCGAATGCCCCTCCAAGAGTTACCCAAAGCGCAGGCTACTACCCCGATTAGAGGAGGAAGCACCTACATCACCAGCGCATGACATGGCTGACCGGCCACCTCGAGGCCGTGACAGAGAGGCCTCTCGGCCCTCCACTCAAGCCGTGCCCCGGCGCCGCTCAAAACATGCTAAGGCACGGGAAAATGCGCCAGACCTGTGAGAGATACTGGAGGACAAGGCAAGACAAACAAGATCGATCTATGGATCGCGTGGGCACCCTACGACACGTGACGGGGATCGTCACTCCGGACATAATAAATCCGGCCGGGACGAACACAGTAGACAATGCTCATTTGAGCTACGTCGTGAGATAGCCCAATACAGAGGCGCCGCACACCCACTATGCTTCACAGATGAAGTAATGGATCATAAAATCTCGGAGGGTTTCAAACCCGTAAACATCGAATCATACGATAGCACAACAGATCCTGCGGTATGGATCGAGGATTATCTCCTTCATATCCACATGGCCCGCGGCGATGATCTACACGCCATCAAATACCTCCCGCTCAAGCTTAAAGGACCGGCCCGCCATTGGCTTACCAGCTTGCCAGCAGATTCAATCAGTTCTTGGGAGGACCTGGAAGCCGCATTTCTCGACAATTTCCAGGGTACCTATGTGTGACCACCGGACACCGATGACCTAAGCCACATAATCCAGCAGCCAGAGGAACCGGCCAAGCAATTCTAGACACGGTTTCTAACAAAGAAAAACCAAATAATCGACTGTCCGGACGCAGAGGCCCTAGCGGCCTTCAAGCATAATATCCGCGACGAGTGGCTTGCCCGGCACCTTGGACAGGAAAAGCCGAAATCTATGGCAGCCCTTACGACACTCATGACCCGCTTTTGCGCGGGAGAAGACAGCTGGCTAGCTCGCAGCAACAACTTAACCAAGAACCTTGGTAATTCGGATACCAAGGACAAAAGTGCCAGGTCGCGTCGGAACAAGCAAAAGCACCGCGTTAACAGCGACATCAACGAGGATAAGGCAGTTAATGCCGGATTCAGAGGCTACAAATCTGGTCAGCGGAAAAAGCCATTCAAAAGGAATACTCGGGGCCTGTCCGGTTTGGACCGAATACTCGACCGCTTGTGCGAGATACATGGCACCCCCGAAAAGCCAGCCAATCACAGCAACAGGGATTGTTGGGTGTTCAAGCAGGCAGGCAAGTTAAATGCCGAAAATAGAGACAAGGGGCTGCGTAGCGACGATGAGGAGGAGCCCAGACCGCCGAACAACAGTGGACAAAAGGGTTTCCCCCCACAAGTGCGGACGGTGAACATGATATACGCAACCCACATCCCCAAAAGGGAGCGGAAGCGTGTGTTACGGGACGTATATGTGATGGAGCCAGTCGCCCCAAAGTTCAACCCATGGCCCTCCTGCCCGATCACCTTTGACCGAAGGGACCACCCCACTAGCATCCGCCATGGCGGCTTCGCCGCATTGGTTCTAGACCCAATTATTGATGGATTTCATCTCACAAGAGTCCTTATGGACAGCGGCAGCAGCCTGAACCTGCTTTACCAGGATACAGTGCGGAAAATGGGCATAGATCCCTCGAGGATTAAGCCCACCAAAATGACCTTTAAAGGCGTCATACCAGGTGTAGAAGCCAACTATACAGGCTCAGTCACACTTGAAGTGGTCTTCGGATCCCCGGATAATTTCCGAAGCGAGGAGTTAATCTTCGACATAGTCCCGTTCCGCAGTGGCTATCACGCACTGCTCGGGCGAACCACATTTGCAAAGTTCAATGCGGTACCGCACTAGCATACCTCAAGCTCAAGATGCCAGGCCCTCAAGGAGTAATCATGGTCAATGGAAACACCGAATGCTCCCTCCAAACGGAGGAGCACACGGCGGCCCTCGCAGCGGAAGTTCAAAGCAGCCTCTCTAGGCAGCTCTCCAGTCCGGCCGTTAAAAGGCCGGACACTATCAAGCGCGCCCAGAGTAACCTACAACAAGACCACCTGGCACGTTCTGAGCAGGCATAGCAATGCGGCCCCAACCCTAGCCCTCGCGAAACAGCGAGACCAGTGCTTCGCGTACATAACTATGCTCTTGAAATACCATGGGCACAGGGGGAGGGGTACCATCACGGCATGCCCAAAACACGGCTTCAACCGTACTAGGGGCTGCCGAATTCTCTTTTCTTTTTTCTCTTACTTTCAGGACTCCATACTTCGGACGACCTGTTCGGCAATTCAACTGCCGCACAAACGATGCAAGATCCAGGAAAGCAGACAAGCCATGCCGCACTATGGAACTCCCAAGTGGTCTCTATTACGAGCAGTATACCTGTTTTACATACAATTCCATGGCCTGCCCCTGGACAGGACATGATAAATAGTCCAACTTTTTGCTTATCGCACTATTTGTATCGTTCTGCTTTGATAGCAGCCTTTCTATAAACAATGCATAGCTTTTGTCCATTTTTTGCATTAACCTCTTTTTATATATATGTTTATTACTGATGTGTTGCACCCGTACACTGTGGTACGGCAAATACGCCAGGGGCTTCTGTACCCCTCAATATGGTGTGAGAAGTCCGAACACTTTCACAAGTGCAGCACCCCGAACTTATAGCACTATATGCATCGGCTCCGAATCATGATTTGGGTCAATAGTTGGGTTTGCCCGGCTCCTATGTTTTGGTACCTTACGTTGCGCTATATCGGCTAAGGTAGCACTAGGAGAACTACTGCGATTGTGCCCCAGTTGAGCTGGGCCGAGCACCTCAGTAGAGAAAGCTAAAACTGACTGTCATGATGAGGTGTGAGACCGGTCGCTGTTCGAGAGGTTTTTCGAGTCCTTAAAGACTTATGCCGCTTCGAGCGAGGAACCGGCTTTGTCCGGCCAAGGCGTGGATAGCGCCCCGAACTCGGTCTTCCGAATACTAGGGGCTTCGCCGAAATTTAAAATTATAGAGTTCTATGGCTAAGTGAGAGTGTTCAAGCATTATAGTCCGTTGCCTTGTTCGTTGTGCTGAGTGCCTCCCTCGAAGGACCCAAACATGGGAAAAAGAGCGCTCAGGTTTATCCCGAACACCCCAGCACTAGTGGCATGGGGGCACAAGCCGACGACTGGCCATCTCTCAATTTTTGATAAACGGCCGCACAGAAAGTAATATTTTAAATTCAAAAAGCATTGCTTAGCGCATATGAACAAGTTTTCAGCGCACAGGACAATACGAGCGAGTTTACTCAAACATTACATCCCTGGTACATTCATCCGCCATAAGGCGGGCACCCGCCAGAACATCCTTATAATAGTTCTCGGGCTTGCGATGCTCCTTCCCCGGCGGCGGCCCGTCCCTCACAAGCTTCTCATCGTCTAGCTTACCCTAGTGCACCTTTGCACGGGCAAGGGCCCTACGGGCACCTTCGATGCAGACGGAGCGCTTGATGACCTCGAGCCTTGGACATGCCTCCACTAGCCGCCGCACCAGTCCGAAGTAGCTCCCAGGCAGGGCCTCTCCAGGCCATAGCCGAACTATGAAGCCCTTCATGGCCTGTTTGGCCGCCTTGTGGAGCTCGACCAGCTGCTTCAGCTGGTCGCTCAAGGGCATAGGGTGTTCGGCCTCAGCGTACTGAGACCAGAACACCTTCTCCATCGAGCTACCTTCCTCGGCTCGGTAGAATGCGGCGGCATCGGATATGCTACGGGGAAGATCTGCGAATGCTCCTGGAGAGCTCCAGATTCGGGTAAGTAACAAGTAGTTTACTTTTATATGTCTGCATTGCATAAAGAATGCCATACCCGCCGCTATCTTTTTCACCGCATCCAACTCCTGGAGGGCCTTCTTGAATTCGGCCTTGGCAGACTTGGCAGTTTCAAGGGCCGCCGCGAGCTCAGATGCTCGCGTCTTCGAGTCAAGCTCCAAACTCTCATGTTTTTTCATGAGAGCCTGAAGCTCTTGCTGCACCTCGCCGACCTGCGCCTCAAATTCCGCCCGCTCAGTGCACTCCGTGGCCGCTTTCTTCTCGGCCTCGGATAGCGCCTGCTTGAGGGTCGCCACCTAAGTTGTGGCCCCTACAATAAACAAGCGTAATCCTGACATTTTTTGCAATTGCATATTTTTATATATTTTTCTATAAGGTATCTCTTACCTTCCTTATCCTTGAGCTGCCGCTTGGCAAGGCCGAGCTTTTGCTCGGACCGCTCGAGGCCCTGCTTCAGGGAGCCCACCTCCGCAGTCAGTGCGGCGGTTGCAAGCAGTGAAACCTGCATACGCATTGAGGGAGTCCTGGATTAGGGCACTGGTAGAAAAAGGGCCTATAGTCCCGGTTCGTAAGGGCCTTTAGTCCCGGTTCCTGAACCGGGACTAAAGTGTCGGTACTAATGCCCCGACCCTTTAGTCCCGGTTCAATCCAGAACCGGGACTGATGGGCCTCCACGTGGGCAGTGCGCAGAGCCCAGGCAGGAGACCCTTCGGTCCCGGTTGGTGGCACCAACCGGGACCAATAGGCATCCACGCGTCGGCATTTCTGTGGCTGGGGTTTTTGTTTTTTTTTTGAAGGGGGGGGGGGGTTGGGGGTTTTGGGGGGTTAATTTAGGTGTTTCATATATTGTGTTAGCTAGCTATAATTAATAGAGAGAAGTGTCCTCTCTTATGTCCGTGCTTGGTCGACGCTACGTACTATACATACGTATAGAGAGGACTAGACACGCTGGCTAGCTAGTAAGCAAACGAAGGAAACAGAAGATCGTCATGAACATATATGCATACAGAGAGAAGTGATATCGACCACCTCTCCTTCTCCGAGAGAATGGTCGAACAACAAGTTCTCGTATATCTACCTGACACTACAGGCTACATATATACAATAATTATCTCTTACAAATATAATCATACGGACTCAGGGTCCACATAGAATTCTCCGTCTTCAGGGATCACGTGGTCAAGAAAGAATGCCGCCAATTCCTCTTGAATTGCTCGCATGCGAGCTGGTGCTGGAAGTTCATCCCGCTTCCGAAACATCTAATTTAAAGAAGGGGATCAATACATATATATATGAATGAATGAAACTCAACACAAATGATGGTAATAAAATAAAATTGTGAATGTTGTTATTTACGTACTTCATATTGTTCGTCAGTGTAGCCCCGCTCACAGGTCGTGTGGCGGATGGACTCGTAAACATAGTATCCACAGAAATCATTCCCTTGTTCCTGCCACAACCACTTTACAAGAAATAGAGGTTAATCAAATTGATAAGCAAGAATGCCAAATGGTATTGATGAAACTAGCGCTTGAATGACTAGTAGATGTGCTTAAAATGCTACTATAGTACTTACTTTCGGGTGTCTAAATTGCAGCTCCTTAGACAATCCTGGAGCTTTTTTGGTGAATTTTCTCCAAACCCTGCCGGACAAAGAAAACAATTACTTGATATATCAGGAAATGAACAAAGTTGCTGATATGGTGGATAATGATCGATTTAACTTACTTCTCGAGTATTTGAGTCATGTCTGCATAGTCCTGGGGATCTTTTCGTCTTGAGACTAAGACGGTTACTAGTCCCTGCTCAAGCTTAATCTCTAGGAGAATATAGTGGAAACTGCACACGCATGCATAACTCATCAATTACATTACTATAACCTTGACTAATATATAGTGGTAGATTGGTAAGAGACATCATAGATCGCACCATATCTAATAAAGTACAGTTATGACATTCGAACACACCATTACACTGTGGTGTTCCAGGTGGCGTGAGTAGTGAAACTATTTCACATTGTTTTAACTGAAGGCCAAACTCGTAACTCAAATATTTTACCTCTACGATCATATCGTAGAAACTTCTATTTTCTTGTTATGATGATTCTCCACTTCACTCTAAAATTCTTTGAACTTTTCAAATGTTTTGGACTTGTCTTTCATCAAGTAGATATATCCATATCTTGCTCAAATCATCTGTGAAGGTCAGAAAATAACGATACTTGCCGTGAGCCTTAACATTCATTGGACCGCATACATCAGTATGTATTATTTCCAATAAGTCATTTGCTCGCTCCATTGTTCCGGAGAATGGAGTCTTAGTCATCTTGCCCATGAGGCAGTGGCGGAGCCAGAACTTTTCTGGAGCCTGGGCAAGCTTGAGTCTAAGTATCTAATGTCGAAATTAGAATGTGATGTTCTGATAGATACAACATATAAAATAGCCCCAAACTTCCTTACCAGAAATCCACATTAATAACAAAAGAAACGAATTTGAAAATAAGGTCATAAAAATGTAGTTTCAAAGTGGACTAATATGTAACATTCGATATTGAGTTTCATAGACCAAAATGAATTTGAGACTTGACAATGAAAGTCATAGAAGCAGGCCATGCATGGAACCGAACTAACGGACATGGAGTATTTGGTCCCGAGCTCACATGCTCCCGCATGAATAGTACAATCCAAAAAATAATAATTTTTTTTAAAAAAATCTGATTTTTTTGATGAATTTTCTAACTGCGTGCAAAATTTCAGGTTGAAATGACATTCATGGAGGTCTGGGTAAAAAATTAAAATCGATCATCCAAAAAGACTATTGTTGGAAGCACTTTGGAGCATCGATTTTGCTATTTTTTCCCAGACCTCCACGAATGTCATTTCAACTTGAAACTTTGCACGCATTTAGAATATTCATCAATTTTCATCACAAAAAAACAGATATTTTTGAATTTTTACTATTTTTTTGGATTTTACTGTTCATGAGGGATCAAACGAAGCCTAGAGATTAACCGACAGCTGAACGTGGCTTGCTAGGCCTAGCTCTTACAAAGCCCATTACCAAACGAAGCCGACCCAACACAATTCTGCCCGGGATCACGGTGCGTATGTCAATTTTTTTAGCTATCGCAGGACATCGTACAGCGTACGTGTAGGCATCGAGCCCGGGCAAGTGCCCAGACTGGCCGGGCGGTGGCTCCACCCCTGCCATGAGGCATGGTTCGCAAGCATCAAGTGATTCCAAAAGTCCATCAGCATGGAGTTTCTTCATGCGTTTTACACCAATATGACCTAGACGGCAGTGCCACAAATAAGTTGCACTATAATTATTAACTTTGCATCTTTTGGCTTCAATATTATGAAAATGTGTATCATCACGATCGAGATCCAACAAACCATTTTCATTAGGTGTATGACCATAGAATGTTTTATTCATGTAAACAGAACAACAATTATTCTCTAACTTACATGAATAACCGTATTGCAATAAACATGATCCAATCATATTCATGCTCAACGCAAACACTAAATAACATTTATTTTAGGTTCAACACTAATCCCAAAAGTATAGGGAGTGTGCGATGATGAACATATCAATCTTGGAACCACTTCCAATACACATCGTCACTTCACCCTTAACTAGTCTCTGCTCATTCTACAACTCCTGTTTCGAGTTACTACTCTTAGCAACTAAACTAGTATCAAATACCGTGGGGTTGCTATAAACACTAGTAAAGTACACATCAATAACATGTATATCAAATATACCTTTGTTCACTTTGCTATCCTTCTTATCCGCCAAATACTTGGGGCAGTTCCGCTTCCAGTGACCAGTCCCTTTGCAATAGAAGCACTTAGTCTCAGGCTTAGGTCCAGACTTGGGCTTCTTCACTTGAGCAGCAACTTGCTTGCTGTTCTACATGAAGTTCCCTTTCTTTCCCTTTGCCCTTTTCTTGAAACTAGTGGTCTTGTTAATCATCAATACTTGATGCTCTTTCTTGATTTCTGATTTCATCATCATGAAAAGCTCGGGAATCGTTTGCGTTATCCCTTGTATACTATAGTTCATCACGAAGTTCTACTAACTTGGTGATGGTGACTAGAGAATTCTGTCAATCACTATCTTATCTGGAACATTAACTCCCACTTGATTCAAGCGATTGTAGTACCCAGACAATCTGAGCACATGCTTACTGCTTGAGCTATTCTCCTCCATCTTTTAGCTATACAACTTGTTGGAGACTTCATATCTCTCAACTCGGGTATTTGCTTGAAATATTAACTTCAACTCCTGGAACATCTCATATGGTCCATGATGTACAAAACGTCTTTGAAGTCCCGATTCTAAGTTGTTAAGCATGGTGCACTAAACTATCAAGTAGTCATCATATTGAGCTAGCCAAACGTTCATAACGCCTGCATCTGCTCCTGCAATAGGTGTGTCACCTAGCGGTGCATCAAGGACATAATTCTTCTGTGCAGCAATGAGGATAAACCTCAGATTACGGAGCTAGTCCGCATCATTGCTACTAACATTTTTCAACATTGTTTTCTCTAGGAACATATCAAAAATAAAATAGGGAGCAAAACATGAGCTATTGATCTACAACATAGATATGTTAATACTACCAGGAATAAGTTCAAGATAAATTAAAGTTCGATTAATCATATTACTTAAGAACTCCCACTTAGAAAGACATCCCTCTAATCCTCTAAGTGATCACGTGATCCAAATCAACTAAACCATAACCGATCATCACGTGAAATGGAGTAGCTTTCAATGGTGAACATCACTATGTTGATCATATCTACTATATGATTCACGCTCGACCTTTCGGTCTCAGTGTTCCAAGGCCATATCTGTTATATGCTAGGCTCGCCAAGTTTAACCTGAGTATTTCGTGTGTGCAACTGTTTTGCACCCGTTGTATTTGAACATAGAGCCTATCACACCCGATCATCACATGGTGTCTCAGCACGAAGAACTTTCGCAACGGTGCATACTCAGGGAGAACACTTATACCTTGATAATTTAGTGAGGGATCATCTTATAAAGCTACCGTCAATCAAAGCAAGATAAGATGTATAAAAGATAAACATCACATGCAATCATAATATGTGACATGATATGGCCATCATCATCTTGGGCCTTTGATCTCCATCTCCAAAGCATCGTCATGATCTCCATCGTCACTGGCATGACACCATGATTTCCATCATCTTGATCTATATCAATGTGTCGTCACATGGTCGTCTCGCCAACTATTGCTCTTGCAACTATTGCTATCGCATAGCGATAAAGTAAAGCAATTATTTGGCGCTTGCATCTTATGCAATAAAGAGACAACCATAAAACTTTTGCTAGTTGCCGACAACTTCAACAAAACATGATCATCTCATACAACAACTTATATCTCATCACGTCTTGACCATATCACATCACAACATGCCCTACAAACACAAGTTAGACGTCCTCTACTTTGTTGTTGCAAGTTTTACGTGGCTGCTACGGGCTTAGCAAGAACCAATCTTACCTACGCATCAAAAACCACAACGATAGTTTGTCAAGTTGGTGTTGTTTTAACCTTCGCAAGGACCGGGCGTAGCCACACTCGGTTCAACTAAAGTTGAAGAAACTGACACCCGCCAGCCACCTGTGTGCAAAGCACGTCGGTAGAACCAGTCTCGCGTAAGCGTACGCGTAATGTCGGTCCAGGACGCTTCATCCAACAATACCGCCGAACCAAAGTATGACATACTGGTAAGCAGTATGACTTATATCGCCCACAACTCACTTGTGTTCTACTCGTGTATATGACATCTACGCATAAAACCAAGCTCGGATGCCAATGTTGGGGAACATAGTAATTTCAAAAAAATTCCTACGCACACGCAAGATCATGGTGATGCATAGCAATGAGAGGGGAGAGTGTTGTCCACGTACCCTCGTAGAATGAAAGAGGAAGCGTTAGCACAACGCGGTTGATGTAGTCGTACGTCTTCATGATCCGACCGATCAAGTACCGAACGTACGACACCTCCGAGTTCAGCACACGTTCAGCCCGATGACGTCCCTCGAACTCCGATCCAGCCGAGTGTTGAGGGAGAGTTCCGCCAGCATGACGGCGTGGTGACGATGTTGATGTTCTACAGACGCAGGGCTTCGCCTAAGCACCGCTATAGTATTATCGATGTGGATTATGGTGGAGGGGGTCACTGCACACGGCTAAGAGATCAATGATCAATTATTGTGTCTCTAGGGTGCCCCCCTGCCCCTGTATATAAAGGAGCAAGGGGGAGGCCGGCCGGCCCTTGCTAGGCGTGCCAGGAGGAGGAGTCCTCCTCCTAGTAGGAGTAGGACTCCCCTCTTTCCTACTACTAGGAGGGGGAAAGGAAGGGGGAGAGGGAGAAGGAAAAGGGGGGGCGCCGCCCCCCCTCTCCTAGTCCAATTCGAACCAGAGGGGGAGGGGGGCGCGGCCCACCATGGCTTCCCCCCTCTCTCTCCACTAAGGCCCATAAGGCCCGTTACTTCTCCCGGGGGGGGGGGGTTCCGGTAACCCTCCGTCACTCCGGTTTTCTCCGAAATCACCCGGAACACTTCCGGTGTTCGAATATAGTCGTCCAATATATCAATATTTATGTCTCGACCATTTCGAGACTCCTCGTCATATCCGTGATCACATCCGGGACTCCGAACGACCTCCATTACATCAAAACATACAAACTCATAATATAACTGTCATCGTAACATTAAGCTTGCGGACCCTACGGGTTCGAGAACTATGTAGACATGACCGAGACACGTCTCCGGTCAATAGCCAATAGCGGAACCTGGATGCTCATATTGGCTCCCACGTATTCTACGAAGATGTTTATCGGTCAGACCGCATAACAACATACGTTGTTCCCTTTGTCATCGGTATGTTACTTGCCCGAGATTCGATCGTTGGTATCTCAATACCTAGTTCAATCTCGTTACTCGCAAGTCTCTTTACTCGTTCTGTAATACATCATCCCACAACTAACTCATTAGTTGCAATGCTTGCAGGGCTTAAGTGATGTGCATTACCAAGAGGGCCCAGAGATACCTCTCCGACAATCGGAGTGACAAATCCTAATCTCGAAATATGCCAACCCAACATTTACCTTTGGAGACACCTGTAGAGCTCCTTTATAATCACCCAGTTATGTTGTGACGTTTGGTAGCACACAAAGTGTTCCTCCGGCAAACGGGAGTTGCATAATCTCATAGTCATAGGAACATGTATAAGTCATGAAGAAAGCAATAGAAACATACTAAACGAACAAGTGCTAAGCTAACAGAATGGGTCAAGTCAATCACATCATTCTCCTAATGATGTGATCCCGTTAATCAAATGACAACTCATGTCTATGGTTAGGAAACATAACCATCTCTAATTAACGAGCTAGTCAAGTAGAGGCATACTAGTGACACTCTAATTGTCTATATATTCACACATGTATTATGTTCCCGGTTAATAATTCTAGCATGAATAATAAACATTTATCATGATATAAGGAAATAAATAATAACTCTATTATTGCCTCTAGGGCATATTTCCTTCAGGATCTTGCCTCTACATTCATACCCCCCATTCTACTGTCAGACTTAGAACCACGACACTGCCCTGGCCGCCCCCCTCTCTCTCTCTCTCCACTAAGGCCCATAAGGCCCATTAAACTCCCCGAGGGGTTCCGGTAACCCTCCGATACTCCGGTATATGCCCGAACTCACTCGGAACCCTTCCGATGTCCAAACATAGTCATCCAATATATCGATCTTTAATTCTCGAACATTCCGAGACTCCTCATTATGTCCGTGATCATATTCGGGACTCCAAACTACCTTTGGTACATCAAAACACATAAACTAATAATACCGATCGTCACCGAGCGTTAAGCGTGCGGACCCTACGGGTTCGAGAACTATGTAGACATGACCGAGACTCCTCTCCGTTCAATAACCAATAGCGGAACCTGGATGCTCATATTGGTTCCTACATATTCTACAAAGATCTTTATCGGTCAAACCGAATAACACCATACGTTGTTCCCTTTGTCATCTGTATGTTACTTGCCCGAGATTCGATCGTCGGTATCTCAATACCTAGTTCAATCTCGTTACCGGCAAGTCTCTTTATATCATCCCGTAACTAACTCATTAGTCACATTGCTAGCAAGGCTTATAGTGATGTGCATTACCGAGAGGGCCCAGAGATACCTCTCTGACAATCGGAGTGACAAATCCTAATCTCGATCTATGCCAACTCAACAAGTACCATCAGAGACACCTGTAGAGCACCTTTATAATCATCTAGTTACATTGTGACATTTGGTAGCACACAAAGTGTTCCTCCGGTATTCGGGAGTTGCATAATGTCATAGTCATAGGAACATGTATAAGTCATGAAGAAAGCAGTAGCAACATACTAAACGATCAAATGCTAAGCTAACGGAATGGGTCAAGTCAATCACATAATTCTATAATGATGTGATCATGTTAATCAAATGACAACTCATGTCCATGGGAAGGAAACTTAACCATCTTTGATTCAACGAGCTAGTCAAGTAGAGGCATATTGTGACACTTGGTTTGTCTATGTATTCACACATGTACTAAGTTTCCGGTTAATACAATTCTAGCATGAATAATAAACATTTATCATGATATAAGGAAATATAAATAACAACTTTATTATTGCCTTTAGGGCATATTTCCTTCATCAGCATCTGTCCTCCTCTTGAAGATCCATTTTATTCCCTATGGCTTCCCGATCATTGGGCAAGTCAACCAAAGTCCATACTTTGTTCTCATACATGGATCCTATCTCAGATTTCATGGCCTCAAGCCATTTTGCGCAATCTGGGCTCATCACTGCTTCCTCATAGTTCGTAGGTTCATCATGGTCAAGTAACATGACCTCCAGAACAGGATTGCCATACCACTCTGGTGCGAACCTTACTCTGGTTGACCTATGAGGTTCAGTAGTAACTTGATCTGAAGTTTCATGATCATCATCATTAGCTTCCTCACTAATTGGTGTAGGCATCACCAGAATTGATTTCTGTGATGAACTACTTTCGAACTCGAGAGAAGGTACAATTACCTAATCAAGTTCTACTTTCCTCCCACTCACTTCTTTCGAGAGAAACTCCTTCTCTAGAAAGGATCCATTCTTAGCAAAAAATTCTTGCCTTCGGATCTGTGATAGAAGGTGTACCCAACAGTCTCCTTTGGGTATCCTATGAAGATGCATTTCTCTGATTTGGGTTTGAGCTTATTGATACGTCCATTTTGCATCATGCTTTTATATCGATATTTATTGCATTATGGGATGTTATTACACATTATGTCATAATACTTATGCCTATTCTCTCTTATTTTATAAGGTTTACATGAAGAGGGAGAATACCGGCAGCTGGAATTCTGGGCTGGAAAAGGAGAAAATATTAGAGACCTATTCTGCACAGCTCCAAAAGTCCTGAAACTTCACGGAGGCAGTTTTTGGAATTAATAAAAAATACTGGCGAAAGAATTAACCAGAGGGGGCCCACACCCTCGCCACGAGGGTGGGGGGTGCGCCCTACCCCCTAGGTGTGCCCCCTTGTCTCGTGGGCCCCTTGGCAGGCCTCTGGTGCCCATCTTTTGCTATATGAAGTCTTTCGTCCGAGAAAAAATCATAATCACTTATCAGGTTGAAATTTTTTCACATAAGCATCACAACCCCAAACTTTAAGAAACGACAGCTTAGGTTTCTTGCCAAACCACAGTTCATATGGTGTCGTCTCAATGGATTTAGATGGTGCCATATTTAACGTGAATGCAGCTGTCCCTAATGCATAACCCCAAAAACGATAGTGGTAAATCGGTAAGAGACATCATAGATCGTACCATATCTAATAAAGTACGGTTATGACGTTCGGACACACCATTACGCTGTGGTGTTCCAGGTGACGTGATTCGTGAAACTATTCACATTGTTCCAATTGTAGACCAAACTCGTAACTCAAATATTTTCTTATTACGATGATTTTTCACTTCACTCTGAAATTCTTTCAACTTTTCAAATGTTTCAAACTTGTGTTTCATCAAGTAGATATACCCATATTTGCTCAAATCATCTATGAAGGTCAGAAAATAACGATACCCGCCGCGAGCCTCAACACTCATCCGATCGCATACATCAGTATGTATTATTTCCAATAAGTCTGTTGCTCGCTCCATTGTTCCGGAGAACGGAGTCTTAGTCATCTTGCCCATGAGGCATGGTTCACAAGCATCAAGTGATTCATAATCAAGTGATTCCAAAAGCCCATTAGCATTGGAGTTGCTTCATGCGCTTTACACCAATATGACCTAAACGGCAGTGCCACAAATATGTTGCACTATCATTATTAACTTTGCATCTTTTGGCATCACTATTATGAATATGTGTATCACTACAATTGAGATTCAACAAACCATTCACCTTGGGTGTGTGACCTCAGAAGATTTTATTCATGTAAACAGAACAACAATTACTCTTTGACATAAATGAATAACCGTATTGCAATGAACATGATCCAATCATATTCATGCTCAACGCAAACACCAAATAACATTTATTTTGGTCCAACACTAATCTCGAAGGTAGAGGGAGTATGCGATGGTGATCTTATCAACTTTGGAATCACTTCCAACACACATCGTCACCTTTCCCTCAACTAGTCTTTGTTCATTTTGTAACTCCTGTTTCGAGTTACTAATCATAGCAATTGAACTAGTATTAAATACCCATGGGCTTACTATGAACACTAGTAAAGTACACATCTATAACATGTATATCATATATACTTTTTTTTCATTTGCCATCCTTCTTATCCGTCAAGTATTTGGGACAGTTCCGCTTCCAGTGGACATTTCCTTTGCAGTAGAAGCACTCACTTCCAGGCTTGGGTCTAGCTTTGGGCTTCTTCATGGGAGTGGCAACTTGCTTGCCATTCTTCTTGAAGTTCCCTTTCTTTCCCTTGCCCTTTTACTTGAAACTAGTGGTCTTGTCAACCATTAACATTTGATGCTTTTCTTGATTTCTACCTTCGTTGATTTCAGCATCACGAAGAGCTCGGGAATCGTATTCGTCATCCCTTGCATATTATAGTTCATCACTAACTTCTAGTAACTTGGTGATAGTGACTAGAGAACTTTGTCAATTACTATCATATCTAGAAGGTTAACTCCCACTTGATTCAAGCAATTTGTAGTACCCAGACAATCTGAGCACATGCTCACTGGTCGAGCTATTCTCCTCCATCTTGTAGGCAAAGTACTTATCAGAGGTCTCATGCTTGTCGACTCGGGCATGAGTCTGAAATATCAATTTCATCTCTTGGAACATCTCATATGCTTCGTGGCGCGAAAAACGTTTTTAAAGTCCTGGTTCTAAGCCGTAAATCATGCTGCACTAAACTATCAAGTAGTCATCATACCGAGCTTTGCAAAACGTTCATAACGTCTGCATCAAGGACATAATTCTTCTGTGCGGCAATGAGGATAATCCTCAGATCACGGACCTAGTCCGCATCATTGCTACTATCATCTTTCAACATAGTTTTTCTCTAGGAACATATCAAAAATAAACGGGGAGCTACATCGCGGGCTATTGATCTACAACATAGTTATGCAAATACTATCAGGACTAAGTTCATGATAAATTAAAGTTCAATTAATCATATTACTTAAGAACTCCCACTTAGATAGACATCTCTCTAATCATCTAAGTGATCACGTGATCCATATCAACTAAACCATGTCTGATCATCACGTGAGATGGAGTAGTTTTCAATGGTGAACATTACTATGTTGATCATATCTACTATCACTACGAGGGAAAAGGCTAGCAGCAGTGCGGGTTTTAGGCCTATCAGTAGCGCAGGGATATGCGCTACTGATAAGGCGCTACAGCTATTCCTTAGCAGTAGCGCGTGTTACACGCGCTACTGCTAGGACAAGTAGCTGCAGCGTTTGTTCGATCCCACGCTACTGCTAATGTAACTACTGGCAGCGCGCTTTCCGTCCATCGCTACTAGTATTCTTTTTTTATTTTTTTTATTTTTAGTGTATTTATCGTACAAATATTGGTACAATACCAGTTATGAGGTTTACATCATTATGTCCATAACAGTGTGTCAAATGAAGGTGGATTAGTTTCAAGTAGAGGCAATATGTGGTTCATGTCAAAAGTATACTACAAATCCAAACTTGATCTAGTTTGGAATAGTAGTACTTTCGATGTGCACCACATGTTGCCTCCACTTGAATCTAATCCGCTAACACAAGCTATTTAATCATCATCATAGTCATTACCACCAACATTAGCTATTTAATTATCATAGTCATAGTGTAGCACACATCATCATCTTCAAACTCTCATTCTAGCTAGCTAATCACCACCAACACTTGCTAATAATAATCATCATAGTCATTACCACCAACACTAGCTATTTTATCATCAAAGTAATAGTGTAGCACATCATCATCCTCAAACTCATTTCTAGCTAGCTAATCACTCCTGCTGCTCTCTCTTAGGTAAAATAACATAAAACATGTGTAGCTCTCCTCCTTGATCAAGTTGGAGCATGCAGATGAACCTGTCTCCTAATTTTGGGTAGCACATCTATTTGCTTCCCAAAGTACTTCTCTGCGCTCCCCCATCACATATCTGGTCCAGTCTTGCACTATTAAGCATTCATCGCTGATCTTCAATGCACTAAAGTAACATGTAGGATATCTTGGCTGTAAGCTAATAATACTCATGGTACCTTTAGTCTCGATCCCATAAGGCACAACATTCATCGGGAGTCCCTGTTGAAAAAACATCATATGGTAACATACTTAGCAATGAAGTTTAGCTTCACAAATAATGTATGGAAAAGATGCACTGAGGACAAATAGTAAAAATCTTACTGAGGGAGTCCTGGATTAGGGTGTGTCCGGTTAGCCAGACTATACCTTCAGCCGGACTCCTGGACTATGAAGATACAAGATTGAAGACTTCGTCCCGTGTCCGGATGGGACTTTCCTTGGCGTGGAAGGTAAGCTTGGCGATGCGGATATTCAGATCTCCTACCATTGTAACCAACTTTGTGTAACCCTAACCCTCTCCGGTGTCTATATAAACCGGAGGGTTTTAGTCCATAGGACGAACCTTAACATACAACAATCATACCATAGGCTAGCTTCTAGGGTTTAGCCTCCTTGATCTCGTGGTAGATCTACTCTTGTACTACCCATATCATCAATATTAATCAAGCAGGACGTAGGGTTTTACCTCCATCAAGAGGGACCGAACCTGGGTAAAACATTGTGTCCCTCGTCTCCTGTTACCATCTTCCTAGACGCACAGTTCGGGACCCCCTACCCGAGATCCGCCGGTTTTGACACCGACATTGGTGCTTTCATTGAGAGTTCCTCTGTGTCGTCGCTTTTAGGCCCGATGGCTCCTTTGATCATCAATAACGATGCGGTACAGGGTGAGACTTTTCTCCCCGGACAGATCTTCGTCTTCGGCGGCTTCGCACTGCGGGCCAATTCGCTTGGCCACCTGGAGCAGATCGAAAGCTACGCCCCTGGCCATCAGGTCAGGTTTGGAAGTTTAAACTACACGGCTGACATCCGCGGGGACTTGATCTTCGACGGATTCGAGCCACAGCCAAGCGCGCCGCACTGTCTCGATGGGCATGATCTAGCTTTGCCGCCGAACAGTGTCTTGGAGGCCGCACGCGCACTGGTTCCGACCCTTAATTCGGAGCCTACCGCGCCAGTCGAGGATGAGTGGTTGGACGCCGCCTCGGGGGCTGCAATCTCAAAGGCGATCGAGCCGAACGCTAGCCCCGCACTCTGCAAGGCCCGTGACTCCGAGTGGCCGGACTCCTCTCCGGACTCCGAGCCCTCCGCGCCCCTGCCGATCGAACCCGACTAGGAGCCTATCATGGAGTTCACTACTGCGGACATCTTTCAGCACTCGCCCTTTGGCGATATTCTGAAGTCACTAAAATCTCTCTCTTTGTCAGGAGAGCCCTGGCCGCACTACAGCAAGGATGGGATACGGACGATGAAGAAATTCAAAGCCCACCCACCACCCACTTCGTAGCCACTGTTGATGATTTAACCGACATGCTCGATTTCGACTGCGAAGACATCGACGGTATGGACGCCGATGCAGGAGACGATCAAGAACCAGCGCCTATAGGGCACTGGAAAGCCACCTCGTCATACGACATATATATGGTGGACACTCCAAAAGACGGAGATGGCGATGGAACAGCGGGGGATGACACCCCCAAGAAACAGCCCAAGTGCCGATGTCAGCGGCGCCGCTCTAAATCCCACCAAAGCAAAAACGGTGATTCCGGCATGGGAGATAATAATACCCCGGATAGCACCGAAGAACACCCCCTCCAGCATGATTCAGCACAGGAGGATGGAGAAGCCATCCCTCACGAGAGAGTGGCAGACAGAGAGGTCGAGGATGATAATTATATGCCTCCCTCTGAAGACGAGGCAAGCCTCGACGACGACGAATTCGTCGTGCCAGAGGATGCCGTCGAATAAGAGCGTTTCAAATGCAGGCTTATGGACACGGTAAGCAACCTCAAGAAAAAGCAGCAATAGCTTAGAGCTGATCAAGATTTGCTGGCTGACAGATGGACTGAAGTCCTTGCGGCCGAAGAGTATGAACTCGAATGCCCCTCCAAGAGTTACCCAAAGCGCAGGCTACTACCCCGATTAGAGGAGGAAGCACCTACATCACCAGCGCATGACATGGCTGACCGGCCACCTCGAGGCCGTGACAGAGAGGCCTCTCGGCCCTCCACTCAAGCCGTGCCCCGGCGCCGCTCAAAACATGCTAAGGCACGGGAAAATGCGCCAGACCTGTGAGAGATACTGGAGGACAAGGCAAGACAAACAAGATCGATCTATGGATCGCGTGGGCACCCTACGACACGTGACGGGGATCGTCACTCCGGACATAATAAATCCGGCCGGGACGAACACAGTAGACAATGCTCATTTGAGCTACGTCGTGAGATAGCCCAATACAGAGGCGCCGCACACCCACTATGCTTCACAGATGAAGTAATGGATCATAAAATCTCGGAGGGTTTCAAACCCATAAACATCGAATCATACGATAGCACAACAGATCCTGCGGTATGGATCGAGGATTATCTCCTTCATATCCACATGGCCCGCGGCGATGATCTACACGCCATCAAATACCTCCCGCTCAAGCTTAAAGGACCGGCCCGCCATTGGCTTACCAGCTTGCCAGCAGATTCAATCAGTTCTTGGGAGGACCTGGAAGCCGCATTTCTCGACAATTTCCAGGGTACCTATGTGTGACCACCGGACACCGATGACCTAAGCCACATAATCCAGCAGCCAGAGGAACCGGCCAAGCAATTCTAGACACGGTTTCTAACAAAGAAAAACCAAATAATCGACTGTCCGGACGCAGAGGCCCTAGCGGCCTTCAAGCATAATATCCGCGACGAGTGGCTTGCCCGGCACCTTGGACAGGAAAAGCCGAAATCTATGGCAGCCCTTACGACACTCATGACCCGCTTTTGCGCGGGAGAAGACAGCTGGCTAGCTCGCAGCAACAACTTAACCAAGAACCTTGGTAATTCGGATACCAAGGACAAAAGTGCCAGGTCGCGTCGGAACAAGCAAAAGCACCGCGTTAACAGCGACATCAACGAGGATAAGGCAGTTAATGCCGGATTCAGAGGCTACAAATCTGGTCAGCGGAAAAAGCCATTCAAAAGGAATACTCGGGGCCTGTCCGGTTTGGACCGAATACTCGACCGCTTGTGCGAGATACATGGCACCCCCGAAAAGCCAGCCAATCACAGCAACAGGGATTGTTGGGTGTTCAAGCAGGCAGGCAAGTTAAATGCCGAAAATAGAGACAAGGGGCTGCGTAGCGACGATGAGGAGGAGCCCAGACCGCCGAACAACAGTGGACAAAAGGGTTTCCCCCCACAAGTGCGGACGGTGAACATGATATACGCAACCCACATCCCCAAAAGGGAGCGGAAGCGTGTGTTACGGGACGTATATGTGATGGAGCCAGTCGCCCCAAAGTTCAACCCATGGCCCTCCTGCCCGATCACCTTTGACCGAAGGGACCACCCCACTAGCATCCGCCATGGCGGCTTCGCCGCATTGGTTCTAGACCCAATTATTGATGGATTTCATCTCACAAGAGTCCTTATGGACAGCGGCAGCAGCCTGAACCTGCTTTACCAGGATACAGTGCGGAAAATGGGCATAGATCCCTCGAGGATTAAGCCCACCAAAATGACCTTTAAAGGCGTCATACCAGGTGTAGAAGCCAACTATACAGGCTCAGTCACACTTGAAGTGGTCTTCGGATCCCCGGATAATTTCCGAAGCGAGGAGTTAATCTTCGACATAGTCCCGTTCCGCAGTGGCTATCACGCACTGCTCGGGCGAACCACATTTGCAAAGTTCAATGCGGTACCGCACTAGCATACCTCAAGCTCAAGATGCCAGGCCCTCAAGGAGTAATCATGGTCAATGGAAACACCGAATGCTCCCTCCAAACGGAGGAGCACACGGCGGCCCTCGCAGCGGAAGTTCAAAGCAGCCTCTCTAGGCAGCTCTCCAGTCCGGCCGTTAAAAGGCCGGACACTATCAAGCGCGCCCAGAGTAACCTACAACAAGACCACCTGGCACGTTCTGAGCAGGCATAGCAATGCGGCCCCAACCCTAGCCCTCGCGAAACAGCGAGACCAGTGCTTCGCGTACATAACTATGCTCTTGAAATACCATGGGCACAGGGGGAGGGGTACCATCACGGCATGCCCAAAACACGGCTTCAACCGTACTAGGGGCTGCCGAATTCTCTTTTCTTTTTTCTCTTACTTTCAGGACTCCATACTTCGGACGACCTGTTCGGCAATTCAACTGCCGCACAAACGATGCAAGATCCAGGAAAGCAGACAAGCCATGCCGCACTATGGAACTCCCAAGTGGTCTCTATTACGAGCAGTATACCTGTTTTACATACAATTCCATGGCCTGCCCCTGGACAGGACATGATAAATAGTCCAACTTTTTGCTTATCGCTATATTTGTATCGTTCTGCTTTGATAGCAGCCTTTCTATAAACAATGCATAGCTTTTGTCCATTTTTTGCATTAACCTCTTTTTATATATATGTTTATTACTGATGTGTTGCACCCGTACACTGTGGTACGGCAAATACGCCAGGGGCTTCTGTACCCCTCAATATGGTGTGAGAAGTCCGAACACTTTCACAAGTGCAGCACCCCGAACTTATAGCACTATATGCATCGGCTCCGAATCATGATTTGGGTCAATAGTTGGGTTTGCCCGGCTCCTATGTTTTGGTACCTTACGTTGCGCTATATCGGCTAAGGTAGCACTAGGAGAACTACTGCGATTGTGCCCCAGTTGAGCTGGGCCGAGCACCTCAGTAGAGAAAGCTAAAACTGACTGTCATGATGAGGTGTGAGACCGGTCGCTGTTCGAGAGGTTTTTCGAGTCCTTAAAGACTTATGCCGCTTCGAGCGAGGAACCGGCTTTGTCCGGCCAAGGCGTGGATAGCGCCCCGAACTCGGTCTTCCGAATACTAGGGGCTTCGCCGAAATTTAAAATTATAGAGTTCTATGGCTAAGTGAGAGTGTTCAAGCATTATAGTCCGTTGCCTTGTTCGTTGTGCTGAGTGCCTCCCTCGAAGGACCCAAACATGGGAAAAAGAGCGCTCAGGTTTATCCCGAACACCCCAGCACTAGTGGCATGGGGGCACAAGCCGACGACTGGCCATCTCTCAATTTTTGATAAACGGCCGCACAGAAAGTAATATTTTAAATTCAAAAAGCATTGCTTAGCGCATATGAACAAGTTTTCAGCGCACAGGACAATACGAGCGAGTTTACTCAAACATTACATCCCTGGTACATTCATCCGCCATAAGGCGGGCACCCGCCAGAACATCCTTATAATAGTTCTCGGGCTTGCGATGCTCCTTCCCCGGCGGCGGCCCGTCCCTCACAAGCTTCTCATCGTCTAGCTTACCCTAGTGCACCTTTGCACGGGCAAGGGCCCTACGGGCACCTTCGATGCAGACGGAGCGCTTGATGACCTCGAGCCTTGGACATGCCTCCACTAGCCGCCGCACCAGTCCGAAGTAGCTCCCAGGCAGGGCCTCTCCAGGCCATAGCCGAACTATGAAGCCCTTCATGGCCTGTTTGGCCGCCTTGTGGAGCTCGACCAGCTGCTTCAGCTGGTCGCTCAAGGGCATAGGGTGTTCGGCCTCAGCGTACTGAGACCAGAACACCTTCTCCGTCGAGCTACCTTCCTCGGCTCGGTAGAATGCGGCGGCATCGGATATGCTACGGGGAAGATCTGCGAATGCTCCTGGAGAGCTCCAGATTCGGGTAAGTAACAAGTAGTTTACTTTTATATGTCTGCATTGCATAAAGAATGCCATACCCGCCGCTATCTTTTTCACCGCATCCAACTCCTGGAGGGCCTTCTTGAATTCGGCCTTGGCAGACTTGGCAGTTTCAAGGGCCGCCGCGAGCTCAGATGCTCGCGTCTTCGAGTCAAGCTCCAAACTCTCATGTTTTTTCATGAGAGCCTGAAGCTCTTGCTGCACCTCGCCGACCTGCGCCTCAAATTCCGCCCGCTCAGTGCACTCCGTGGCCGCTTTCTTCTCGGCCTCGGATAGCGCCTGCTTGAGGGTCGCCACCTAAGTTGTGGCCCCTACAATAAACAAGCGTAATCCTGACATTTTTTGCAATTGCATATTTTTATATATTTTTCTATAAGGTATCTCTTACCTTCCTTATCCTTGAGCTGCCGCTTGGCAAGGCCGAGCTTTTGCTCGGACCGCTCGAGGCCCTGCTTCAGGGAGCCCACCTCCGCAGTCAGTGCGGCGGTTGCAAGCAGTGAAACCTGCATACGCATTGAGGGAGTCCTGGATTAGGGCACTGGTAGAAAAAGGGCCTATAGTCCCGGTTCGTAAGGGCCTTTAGTCCCGGTTCCTGAACCGGGACTAAAGTGTCGGTACTAATGCCCCGACCCTTTAGTCCCGGTTCAATCCAGAACCGGGACTGATGGGCCTCCACGTGGGCAGTGCGCAGAGCCCAGGCAGGAGACCCTTTGGTCCCGGTTGGTGGCACCAACCGGGACCAATAGGCATCCACGCGTCAGCATTTCTGTGGCTGGGGTTTTTGTTTTTTTTTGAAGGGGGGGGGGGGTTGGGGGTTTTGGGGGGTTAATTTAGGTGTTTCATATATTGTGTTAGCTAGCTATAATTAATAGAGAGAAGTGTCCTCTCTTATGTCCGTGCTTGGTCGACGCTACGTACTATACATACGTATAGAGAGGACTAGACACGCTGGCTAGCTAGTAAGCAAACGAAGGAAACAGAAGATCGTCATGAACATATATGCATACAGAGAGAAGTGATATCGACCACCTCTCCTTCTCCGAGAGAATGGTCGAACAACAAGTTCTCGTATATCTACCTGACACTACAGGCTACATATATACAATAATTATCTCTTACAAATATAATCATACGGACTCAGGGTCCACATAGAATTCTCCGTCTTCAGGGATCACGTGGTCAAGAAAGAATGCCGCCAATTCCTCTTGAATTGCTCGCATGCGAGCTGGTGCTAGGAAGTTCATCCCGCTTCCGAAACATCTAATTTAAAGAAGGGGATCAATACATATATATATGAATGAATGAAACTCAACACAAATGATGGTAATAAAATAAAATTGTGAATGTTGTTATTTACGTACTTCATATTGTTCGTCAGTGTAGCCCCGCTCACAGGTCGTGTGGCGGATGGACTCGCAAACATAGTATCCACAGAAATCATTCCCTTGTTCCTGCCACAACCACTTTACAAGAAATAGAGGTTAATCAAACTGATAAGCAAGAATGCCAAATGGTATTGATGAAACTAGCGCTTGAATGACTAGTAGATGTGCTTAAAATGCTACTATAGTACTTACTTTCGGGTGTCTAAATTGCAGCTCCTTAGACAATCCTGGAGCTTTTTGGTGAATTTTCTCCAAACCCTGCCGGACAAAGAAAACAATTACTTGATATATCAGGAAATGAACAAAGTTGCTGATATGGTGGATAATGATCGATTTAACTTACTTCTCGAGTATTTGAGTCATGTCTGCATAGTCCTGGGGATCTTTTCGTCTTGAGACTAAGACGGTTACTAGTCCCTGCTCAAGCTTAATCTCTAGGAGAATATAGTGGAAACTGCACACGCATGCATAACTCATCAATTACATTACTATAACCTTGACTAATATATAAGGGAAACTGAATACACACAAGACAGTAACACTCACTTGAAGTTGTAAGGAAAGAGTATTATATCTTTGTTTTGATTTATTACGAACGATCGTAGCAAGTTGGCCTAGGTAGCTGCGGCATGAAATTTAACCTGAGTTGCATCTATGAGATATGTGTTAATGAACCCAATATCACCAACTTGTCTTTTCTTCAAGTCGGCGATCTTCAATCTGCATAATATAGTGAGGATGATTATAAATACATGCAATGAAAGAGCTAAGCTATATAGAGAAACTTAATGACAGAAGTAGTACTACTTACAGACAGTAGCAGGCGACCGTTGTTTTATCGAGGGCCAATTGATTGAAAAACTGATAGAACTCCTCAAATGGAACAGGCAACAGGTCAATTCCAACGAGGTCATGCTCCTTTTTAACTTTCACATACAAAGTACTCCTCCCCCCAGAGTCTCTGCAGATTTTCAAGTACCAATCATGCAATCTTCGCATCATCGTTGATAGAGACCTTTCATCTTTGACGAGAGGCTTCCCGTACTCGTATCTTTGTATCTGCATGTCCATGGGTTCATAATGTACTTCATCGGGCAGGTAATCTGCAAGATTGCTGTAACGGGGCACCATCCTCGGATCATTAGCGACGTTGTGGCTAGGCACCTTGAGCAGGGGGCACGATTGCTTCGCTTGTTCGCCGAGCTGGGCAATTTGTTTCCCATCTCGTTGTTCTTTCAGCCTTTGATCACTGACAGTACTTCCCGACCGCTCCGCTTCGACAAATTCCTTTCCAATAATGCGCTCATAGTTTCCTTTCGGCGGAGACTTTGGTGGTTTTGTCAGGGCAGCCAGAGTGCGCTTCACTTTCACCGGATCTACCTTCTCCTCCGGAGGTGGATGTCTCTTTGCTCTCAACCCTTGAAACCAGTCATCCACTTCGGTTCGCGCGATCTCGGCGTTCTCCTCCGGGGTCCTCTCATATGGTAACTTCTCTGGAGTCTTCAGAGAAGGACCGAATATGTATGTCCTCCTGCCTCTGGTTGTACTGCTAGACACCGACCGAGCAGACGGAGCGGTTGTCTTCTTTACTTGCTTACGAGGCGGAGGAGAAGGACTACGACGCATTGGAGCAGCTAGAGCGGCGGCAGGTCTCTTCCGCCCTTGCTGACGAGGCGGAGAAGGAGGAGGCTGGCTGCTCGGGCGCGTCGGCGCAGGCGGAGAAGGAGGCGGAGTGCCGCCACGTGCCGGAGAAGGAGCTGGCCGAGGGCCCTGATCGTCACTCGCCAGAGGAGGAGGCTGTGGAGGAGGCGGTGTGCCCTGACTCGCCGGAGGAGGAGGAGGAGGCGGAGGCGTCCAGTTCGGAAGGTTGATGAGCTCCTTCCGCCATAGGCATGGAGTCTTCAGAGCAGACCCCAGCCGAGTCTCCCCTTCACCGGTAGGGTGGTCAAGCTGGAGGTCCTCAAATCCCTCCGTTATCTCATCCACCATCACCCTAGCATATCCTTCTGGAATCGGCCGGCAGTGAAAAGTTGCGCCGGGTTCAGTAGGATAAACAGAGCCAATAGCCGCCTTGACCTTCAAATTCATCCATTGCGTCATAAGGTGGCAATTTTGAGACTCCGTGATAGCATCCATGGGATAGCTGGCAGGAGCCGTCAAGGCATGCTCCTGCTGAAGCATCTTGGTGGAAGCCACGCTGCTTCTGCACTGAGATGGCGAGGTAGCTTCGGGGGAGGCTTCGGCAGTACATTTGCTGCGATTTGCTTCTCGTTCCTCTATCGCGTCTACCCTTGCTTGCAGCGCCTGCATTTGGGTCTGCTGCACTTTTTTCCTCCTCTCATGGGATTTGTAACCGCCTGCGTCCGGAAACCCAACCTTCCACGGAATGGAGCCTGGCGTGCCTCGTGTCCGTCCAGGGTGCTCAGGATTCCCGAGGGCCATTGTGAGCTCGTCGTTCTCTCTGTCTGGAAAGAACGTCCCTTCCTGCGCTGCTTCGATATACTGCTTAAGCTTACTGACTGGTATGTCCATTTGATCGTCCGTCCAAATGCACTTCCCTGTTACAGGGTCCAAGGTTCCACCAGCCCCGAAGAACCAAGTCCGGCAATGGTCTGGCCAGTTAATTGTCTCTGGTTCGATCCCTTTATGAACCAGATCATTCTCAGTCTTGGACCACTTAGGCCGGGCTACGAGGTAGCCACCTGACCCCGTGCGATGGTGAAGCTTCTTCTTCGCAGCATTTTGCTTGTTTGTCGCCGACATCTTCTTACTCTTTTCCGATGTCTTGTGGGCCACAAATGCGGGCCAGTGATCTCTGATCTTCTCATATCTGCCCTTGAATTCTGGTGTCTCATTATTTTCAACAAACTTATTCAGCTCTTTCTTCCACCTCCTGAATAGTTCTGCCATCCTATTCAGAGCAAAAGACTTGATTAATTTCTCTTTAACTGGGTTCTCTGGATTATCCTCTGGCGGTAGGGTGAAATTTGACTTCAGCTCAGTCCAAAGATCATTTTTCTGCATATCATTGACATAAGACACCTCAGGGTCTTCTGTAGCCGGCTTAAACCATTGCTGGATGCTTATCGGGATCTTGTCCCTAACCAGAACCCCGCACTGAGCAACAAATGCGCTCTTTGTCCGGAGGGGTTCAATAGGTTGGCCGTCGGGCGCGATTGCTATGATCTCAAAGTTTTCATCCGAGCTCAACTTTTTCTTCGGGCCTCGTCTCTTTACCGAAGTTGTGCTCGATCCGGAGGGCTAGAAAAAAGAACAAAGACTTAATTAATATGTGTACATACCAAAACAATGAATGCATCAATCAGCTAGTCAGCATAGGCTTAACTAATATATATACCTGGCCGGACTCGGTTCGGTCACCGGAGCCGTCATCACGGTCTCCTTCTTGCACTGGCATTGGGTCACCGGAGCCGTCCTCATGTTCTTCTTCTTGCACCGGCATTAGGTCACCGTAGCCAGCTTGTTCACCCTCTCCTTCCAGACCATCGGTTTCGTTGAGAAACAACGAGATGGCATCACTTCCTTCTGCGATTATGTCCCTCAACAACGCTTCTTTTTGCTTCGTCTAGGGCGGTGTCCATAGTTTCTACAAATATTTACAACATGGCAATTATTATTCAAACATGACAGATGGATATATTAGTGCCAAACGTAGAACTAGCTACCTAATCATAGTAAGCTATCGGGAGGGGGTATATATCCACAACGACGACACTACATCTATGTCCCTCGACGACCCTCGTTCCCGATAAAAAAAGAGGAAGAAGAAGAAAAAAAGAGGAGAAGAAAGAATAGAGGAGAAGAACTCCTCTATTCTTTCTTCTCCTCTTTTTTTCTTCTTCCTCTTCTTTTTTTATCGTCTTCTTCCTCTCATGTTCGAGAGGATCGCCGAGGGGTCGGGAGGTTGCCTAGTGTCAAAGGATTCAACAAAACCATGTCTTCATCATTAGGCGAAAGTAACATGTGCATGATGGTACGAAGCTCTTCAAAGTTGTTCTGGAACGGAGTCCCAGATAGGATAATTCGCTTTTTGGTACAAAGTTCAGAAAGAGCCTTCCGAATATCGCTATTTGGAAGGCCTTTGCTGAATTCGTACCAAAAGGCGGATTATTCTATCCGGGACTCCATTCTAGAACAACTTTGCAGAACTTCGTACCAACATGCCCTGGTTACTTCCGGCTAATGATGAAGGCATGGATTTCTTCAATACTTTGACACTAGGAAACCTCTCTCGACCCCTCGGCGATCCTCGACCGCTCGAACCCTCGACGACCCTCGAACCCTCGACCCCTAGACGACCCTCTTCTTCCTCTCATGTTCGAGAGGATCGCCGAGGGGTCGGGAGGTTGCCTAGTGTCAAAGGATTCAACAAAACCATGTCTTCATCATTAGGCGAAAGTAACATGTGCATGATGGTACGAAGCTCTTCAAAGTTGTTCTGTAACGGAGTCCCAGATAGGATAATCCGCCTTTTGGTACAAAGTTCAGCAAGAGCCTTCCGAATATCGCTATTTGGAAGGCCTTTGCTGAATTCGTACCAAAAGGCGGATTATTCTATCCAGGACTCCATTTCAGAACAACTTTGCAGAACTTCGTACCAACATGCCCTGGTTACTTCCGACTAATGATGAAGGCATGGATTTCTTCAATACTTTGACACTAGGAAACCTCTCTCGACCCCTCGGCGATCCTCGACCCCTCGAACCCTCGACGACCCTGAAACCCTCGACCCTTGACCCCTTAACGACCCTCGACCCTCTACCCTAGTTCCCGACCCTCGACCCCTCGGCGATGCTCGACACCCTCGTTCCCGATAAAAATTAAGAAGAAGAAGAAGAAGAAGAAGAAGAAGAAGAAGAAGAAGAAGAAGAAGAAGAAGAAGAAGAAGAAGAAAATAGAGGAGAAGAAGAAAGGAATAGCTAGAGGAGAAGATCGAAGAAAAAAAGAAGAAAAAAAAGAGGAGAATTAGAAAGGAATAGTGGAGAAGAAGAGAAAATAGAATAATATATTCTATTTTCTCTTCTTCTCCACTATTCCTTTCTTCTTCTCCTATTCTTTTTCTTCTTTTTTCTTCTTCTTATTTATTTCTCCTCTTCTTTTCCTCTCGTCTTCTTCTTTCTTTCCTCTTCTTATTTTCTTCTTTCCTATCCTTCTTTTTCTCCTTCTTCTTCTATAGAACCCTCGAACCCTCGACCCCTATAGAACCCTCGAACCCTCGACCCTTGACCCCTTAACGACCCTCGACCCTCTACCCTAGTTCCCGACCCTCGACCCCTCGGCAATCCTCGACAGCCTCGTTCTCGATAAAAATTAAGAAGAAGAAGAAAAAAAAGAGGAGAAAAAAAAGGAGAAGAAGCTCCTCTATTCCTTCTTCCTCTCCTCTTTTTTTCTTCTTCTTCCTCTTCTTCCTCTCCTCGTCTTCTCCTTCTTCTTCTCCTTCTTTCTCTACTTATTTTCCTTTTCCTTATTTTACTTTTTCCTCTACACTAACATAAAATGCACTAACCTAAAATGCAACAAACATAAAATGCACTAAATCAATCAACTAACCTAAAATCAGTGATAAAATGCACTAACCTAAAATCGATATCTACTAACAACTTAAAAAAAATTAATACATATATGAAAAAATGCATATATGAAAAAAACATCATCATATCATCAACAGAAAAAAAACATCATCATATCATCAACAGAAAAAAAAACATCATCATATCATCAACAAAAAAAAACATCATCATATCATCAACATCATCATATCATCAACCTAAAATCAGTGATAAAGGGCGCCGGCGGCCGGACCAAAGGTGGTGGCGTGTGGGGTTGGGGAAGGGGCAGCGCGCGCGCCACCGGCAACGGGGTCGGGGAAGGGGCGGCGTGCGCGTCGACAACGACGGGGTCGGGGAATGGGTGGCGCGCGCGGCGTCGGTGACGGCGACGGGGTCGGGGCAGGGGCGGCGCGCGCGGCGATGGCGATGGTGTCGGGGTCGGCAGGGGCGGCGGGCGCGGGGCGACGGCGACGGGGAGCGGGCAACGACGGGCTCGGGGCGGCGACGACGACGACGACGACGGGCTCGGGGCATCGAGCGAATGGGAGCGGTTGGCCAAAATTTCACAAGTGTTGGCTTATATAGCCAGAGCAATGGTCCCGGTTCGTGCTACGACCCGGGACTAATGCTCCCTTTAGTCCCGGTTGGTGCCACGAACCGGGACCAAAGGCCAATTTTTAGCAGCCCAAAGGGCGGGAAGCGGCGGCCATTGGTCCCGGTTGGTGGCACCAACCGGGACTAAAGCGGGGCATTGGTCACTGTTGGTGCCACGAACCATGACCAATGCCCCCTTTAGTCCCGGTTGGTGCCACCAACCGGGACCAATGGCCTTGTGCTGCCCAGCGCCCAAAAGTTTAGTCCCACATCGCTAGCTGAAGGGCGCCGGCACTTGTTTATAAGCACTGGTGTGCCTCCCCATTCGAACTCCTCTCTAATGAAGGCTTTCGGGCCTAAACTTGCTACTGCCTGTGGGCCTATTGGGCCTTCTGCGGGCCTGAATCCTGGCCCATGTAGGGTTTCTAGTCGTATTCAGGCCGTGGAGGCCCAGTAGGTGGCATTTTTTTTGGTTTTTTCTTTTTTATTTCTACATTTTTTTGGTTTTTTATTTTTTTATTTCTACTTAAAACTAAATACTTACAGTTTTTTAGTGATTTCTTTTTGCTTTTAGGTCACAAAAATTATAAACTTTCTGTTAGTGCCATTAGTTTTAAATTTTGAATAGTTTAAATTTGAATTTTTAAAAATTTGTGTGAATCACTAGTTTATGAATAACTTTACTATAAAAATAGAATTTTTTTCTATTTATTTTTTATTTATACTTACAACTAAATACTTATAGTTTTTTAGTGATTTCTTTTTGATTTTAGGTCACAAAAATTATAAACTTTCTGTTAGTGCCATTAGTTTTAAAATTTTGAATAGTTTAAATTTGTATTTTTTAAAATTTGTGTGAATCACTAGTTTATGAATAACTTTACTATAAAAATAGAATTTTTTTTCTTTTTTGCTATTTATTTTTTATTTATACTTACAATTAAATACTTATAGTTTGATTTTAGGTCACAAAAATTATATTCTTTTTGCTATTGAAGAATATTATAGTTTTATTTTAGTTGATCATAACATAATATTTTAATTGATTGTTTTTATTTTCATAAAAGTTTTGTAGTTCATTCTGTTTGCTATTAATTCATTCTTTGAGCTAAATGACTCTGAAATTGGAAAGCATTTAAAAATGAACTCTGAAAAGGTTGAAAGTTGGCATGGTATCATCATTTCACCCACATAGCATGTTCCAAAAAGTAGAGAGGGTTACGACAAAAACTTGATGCACTTCGTGTACAAAATGGACAATCACTTTCGAAGTATCAAAGTTTCGGACAATAACTGCGCCACATCATTGGCTAGGACGAATGGTTCGTCTGTGTACCCAAGATTGTTTAGATCCACTGTTGTCATACCGTACTGTGGGTCTACCTGTACCCCGCCTCCTGACATATTGATCCATTTGCCTCAACACATAAAACCTTGAACCATAAGACATGAAAGCATTTCAAATGAACTCTGAAAAAGTTGAAAGTTGGGATGGTATCATAATTTCACCCACATAGCATGTGCATGTACAAAACGGACAATGGTAGCATGTTCGTCTGTTACAAATTTGGCATGGTATCATCATAATAGTTGCGGGAGAAAGTCTTCACTTTTTCTTCGCTTGTGTCATTTGCTTATTGCGCCGTAACCATGGATAATCTTCATTGTTTATCAGGATGCTTGGGTCAGCCTTGACATTGAAGGGAGGAATTTCATGAAACTTTTCATAATCTTCAGACATGTCTGTCTTGCCGTCCACTCCCAGGATGTCCCTTTTTCCTGAAAGAACTATGTGGCGCTTTGGCTCATCGTATGATGTATTCGCTTCCTTATCTTTTCTTTTTCTCGGTTTGGTAGACATGTCCTTCACATAGATAACCTGTGCCACATCATTGGCTAGGACGAACGGTTCGTCAGTGTACCCAAGATTTTTCAGATCCACTGTTGTCATTCCGTACTGTGGGTCTACCTGTACCCCGCCGCCTAACAGATTGACCCATTTGCACTTAAACAAAGGGACCTTAAAATCAGGTCCGTAGTCAAGTTCCCATATGTCCACTATGTAACCATAATATGTGTCCTTTCCGCTCTCGGTTGCTGCATCAAAGCGGACACCGCTGTTTTGGTTGGTGCTCTTTTGATCTTGGGCGATCGTGTAAAATGTATTCCCATTTATCTCGTATCCTTTGTAAGTCAATACAGTCAAAGATGGTCCCCTGGACAACAAGTACAACTCATCACAAACAGTGTTGTCACCTCTGAGACGTGTTTCCAACCAACTGCTGAAAGTCCTGATGTGTTCACATGTAATCCAGTCGTCGCATTGCTCCGGGTGTTTGGAGCGCAGACTGTTCTTGTGTTCATCGACATACGGGGTCACCAAGGTAGAGTTCTGTAGAACTGTGTAGTGTGCTTGAGACCAAGAATATCCGTCCCTGCATATTATTGAGTCTCTTCCAAGAGTGCCTTTTCCAGTCAGTCTCCCCTCATACCGCGATTTAGGGAGACCTATCTTGTTAAGGCCAGGAATGAAGTCAACACAAAACCCGATAACATCCTCTGTTTGATGGCCCATGGAGATGCTTCCTTCTGGCCTAGCGCGGTTACGGACATATTTCTTTAGGACTCCCATGAACCTCTCAAAGGGGAACATATTGTGTAGAAATACGGGCCCCAGGATGACAATCTCGTCGACTAGATGAACTAGGACGTGCGTCATGATATTGAAGAAGGATGGTGGGAACACCAGCTCGAAACTGACAAGACATTGCGCCACATCACTCCTTAGCCTTGGTACGATTTCTGGATCGATCACCTTCTGAGAGATTGCATTGAGGAATGCACATAGCTTCACAATGGCTAATCGGACGTTTTCCGGTAGAAGCCCCCTCAATGCAACCGGAAGCAGTTGCGTCATAATCACGTGGCAGTCATGAGACTTTAGGTTCTGAAACTTTTTCTCTGGCATATTTATTATTCCCTTTATATTCGACGAGAAGCCAGTCGTGACCTTCATACTGAGCAGGCATTCAAAGAAGATTTCTTTCTCTTCTTTCGTAAGAGCGTAGCTGGCAGGACCTTTATACTGCTTCGGAGGCATGCCGTCTTTTTCGTGCAAACGTTGCAGGTCCTCCCGTGCCTCAGGTGTATCTTTTGTCTTCCCATACACGCCCAAGAAGCCTAGCAGGTTCACGCAAAGGTTCTTCGTCACGTGCATCACGTCGATTGAGGAGCGGACCTCTAGGTCTTTCCAGTAGGGTAGGTCCCAAAATATAGATTTCTTCTTCCACATGGGTGCGTGTCCCTCAGCGTCATTCGGAACAGCTAGTCCACCGGGACCCTTTCCAAAGATTACGTAGTGTAAATCATTGACCATAGCAAGCACGTGATCACCGGTGCGCATGGCGGGCTTCTTCCGGTGATCTGCCTCGCCTTTGAAATGCTTGCCTTTCTTTCGACATTGATGGTTGGTCGGAAGAAATCGACGATGGCCCAGGTACACATTCTTCCTGCATTTGTCCAGGTATATACTTTCAGTGTCATCTAAACAGTGCGTGCATGCGTGGTATCCTTTGTTTGTCTGTCCTGAAAGGTTACTGAGAGCGGGCCAATCGTTGATGGTCACGAACAGCAACGCCTTAAGGTTAAATTCCTCCTGTCTGTGCTCATCCCACGTACGTACACCGTTTCCATTCCACAGCTGTAAAAGTTCTTCAACTAATGGCCTTAGGTACACATCAATTTCGTTGCCGGGTTGCTTAGGGCCTTGGATGAGAACTGGCATCATAATGAACTTCCGCTTCATGCACATCCAAGGAGGAAGGTTATACATACATAGAGTCACGGGCCAGGTGCTGTGATTGCTGCTCTGCTCCCCGAAAGGATTAATGCCATCCGCGCTTAAAGCAAACCATACATTCCTTGGGTCCTTTGCAAACTCATCCCAGTACTTTCTCTCGATTTTTCTCCACTGCGACCCGTCAGCGGGTGCTCTCAACTTCCCATCTTTCTTTCGGTTCTCACTGTGCCATCGCATCAACTTGGCATGCTCTTCGTTTTGAACAGACGTTTCAACCGTGGTATTATAGGAGCATACCACATCACCTTCGCAGGAACCCTCTTCCTGGGGGCTCGCCGTCAACATCACCAGGGTCATCTCGTCTGATCTTATACCGCAATGCACCGCATACCGGGCATGCGTTCAGATCCTTGTATGCACCGCGGTAGAGGATGCAGTCATTAGGGCATGCATGTATCTTCTCCACCTCCAATCCTAGAGGGCATACGACCTTCTTTGCTGCGTATGTACTGTCGGGCAATTCGTTATCCTTTGGAAGCTTCTTCTTCAATATTTTCAGTAGCTTCTCAAATCCTTTGTCAGCCACAGCATTCTCTGCCTTCCACTGCAGCAATTCCAGTACGGTACCGAGCTTTGTGTTGCCATCTTCGCAATTGGGGTATAACCCTTTTTTGTGATCCTCTAACATGCGATCGAACTTCAGCTTCTCCTTTTGACTAATGCATTGCGTCCTTGCATCGACAATGACCCGGCGGAGATCATCATCATCGGGCACATCGTCTGGTTCCTCTTGATCTTCAGCAGCTTCACCCGTGGCAGCATCATTGGGCACATCGTCTGGTTCCTCTTGATCTTCACCAGCTCCCCCCGTTGCAGCATCACCGTATTCAGGGGGCACATAGTTGTCATCGTACTCTTCTTCTTCGCCGTCTTCCATCATAACCCCTATTTCTCCGTGCCTCGTCCAAACATTATAGTGTGGCATGAAACCCTTGTAAAGCAGGTGGGAGTGAAGGATTTTCCGGTTAGAGTAAGACCTCGTATTCCCACATTCAGTGCATGGACAACACATAAAACCATTCTGCTTGTTTGCCTCAGCCGCATCGAGAAACTCATGCACGCCCTTAATGTACTCGCGGGTGTGTCTGTCACCGTACATCCATTGCCGGTTCATCTGCGTGCATTATATATAATTAAGTGTCCAAATTAATAGAAGTTCATCATCACATTAAAACCAAAGTGCATACATAGTTCTCATCTAACAACATATAGCTCTCCAGAGCATCTAATTAATTAAACCATACATTGAAACTATGTAAAACATTTCAATGCGAAAACAAATGCGATCATAATCGCAACCAAGGTAACAATTGATCCAACGGCATAATGATACCAAGCCTCGGTATGAATGGCATATTTTCTAATCTTTCTAATCTTCAAGCGCATTGCATCCATCTTGATCTTGTGATCATCGACGACATCCGCAACATGCAACTCCAATATCATCTTCTCCTCCTCAATTTTTTTTATTTTTCCTTCAACAAATTGTTTTCTTCTTCAACTAAATTTAACCTCTCGACAATAGGGTCGGTTGGCATTTCCGATTCACATACATCCTAGATAAATAAAATCTATGTCACGTTGGTCGGCATAATTTTCATAAACAATAAATGAACCAATAGTTATAAAGATAATATACATACCACATCCGAATCATAGACAGGACGAGGGCCGACGGGGGCGGATACCAAAACCATCGCACTATATAAGATGCAATAATAAATGTAAGAAAATGATACAAGTATCTATCTAAACATACAAGTAAGAATATTTTTCCTTTCAGAAAGAAGATAAGAACAAGAGGCTCACCACGGTGGTGTCGGTGATGAGATCGGCGCGGGTGATCGACGGCGGTGAAGACGGGGACGGGGCGTGACGGACCGCTAAATCTAGACAAATCTCGAGGAAAATGGAGCTTGGAGGTCGAGCTTCGAGAGGAGAAAGCTTAAGTAGTGTGGCTCGGGCATTCCATCGAACACCTCATGTGCATAGGAGGTGAGCTAGAGCACCACAAAGCCCTCTCCCCCTCGGCCAGAAAAAACAGAGCACTGTGCTCTGCTCTTGCGCGAGGGGGTATATATAGGCACCTCATTGGTCCCGGTTGGTGGCATGAACCGGGACTAAAGGGGAGCCTTTGGTCCCGGTTCAAGCCACCAACCGGGACCAATGGTGGTGGGCCAGGAGCGAGGCCCATTGGTCCCGGTTCGTCCCACCAACCGGGACCAAAAGGTCCAGACGAACCGGGACCAATGGCCCACGTGGCCCGGCCGGCCCCCTGGGCTCACGAACCGGGACCAATGCCCACATTGGTCCCGGTTCTAGACTGAACCGGGAGTAATGGGCTGACCCGGCCTGGACCAAAGCCCTATTTTCTACTAGTGGGGGGTGTTCGGGTAGCCGGACTATATCTTCAGCCGGACTCCAGGACTATGAAGATACAAGATTGAAGACTTTGTCCCGTGTCCGGATGGGACTTTCCTTGGCGTGGAAGACAAGCTTGGCGATGCGGATATTCAAGATCTCCTACCATTGTAACCGACTCTGTGTAACCCTAACCCTATCTGGTGTCTATATAAACCGGAGGGTTGTAGTCGGCAGGCAATCAACTCCATACACAACAATCATACCATAGGCTAGCTTCTAGGGTTTAGCCTCCTTGATCTCGTGGTAGATCTACTCTTGTACTACCCATATCATCAACATTAATCAAGCAGGACGTAGGGTTTTACCTCCATCAAGAGGGCCCGAACCTGGGTAAAACATCGTGTTCCCTGCCTCCTGTTACCATCCGGCCTAGACGCACAGTTCGGGACCCCCTACCCGAGATCCGCCGGTTTTGACACCGACATTGGTGCTTTCATTGAGAGTTCCTCTGTGTCGTCGCCGTCAGGCCCAATGGCTCCTACGATCATCAATAGCGAAGCAGTCTAGGGTGAGACCTTCCTCCCCGGATAGATCTTCGTCTTCGGCGGCTTCGCACTGCGGGCCAATTCACTTGGCCATCTGGAGCAGATCGAAATCTACGCCCCTGGCCGTCAGGTCAGATTTGGAAGTTTAAACTACACGGCTGACATCCGCGGGGACTTGATCTTCGACGGATTCGAGCCACTGCCGAGCGTGCCACACTGTCACGACGAGCATGATCTAACTCTACCGCCGAACAGTGCCCTGGAGGCCGCACCAGCACCGGCCCCGACCCTTAGTTCGGAGCCAATTGCGTCGATCGAGGATGGGCGGTTGGACGCCACCTCGGGGGCTGCGACCCCAACGGCGATTGAGCCGAACACCAGCCCCGTACTCTGCATGATCCGTGACCCCGAGGATCTGGAGTCCTTTCCGAACTCCGAACCCCCCGCGCCCCTGCCGATCGAATCCGATTGGGCGCCGATAATGGAGTTCACCGCCGCAGACATCTTTCAGCACTCGCCTTGTGGCGATATCCTGAACTCTCTCAAATATCTCTCCTTATCAGGAGAGCCCTGGCTGAACTACGGTCAACGAGGATGGGATACGGACGATGAAGAAATTCAAAGCCCACCCACCACCCACTTGGTAGCCACTATCGACAATTTAAACGACGTGCTCAACTTTGACTCCGAAGACATCGACAGCATGGATGACGATGCAGGAGATATCGACAAACCAACGCCCATAGGGCATTGGACAGCCACCTCATCTCACGATGTGTACATGGTGGATACCCCTAAAGGAAGCAACAATGAGGAAAAAGGGGATGGAACGGGAGATCGACCCCCCGAAAAACAATCAAAACGTCAGCGTAAATGCCGACCCAAGCCCCGCCTCGATAAAAACCCAGCCATAGAGCAGGACGAGCCGGTAGACGACGAGCAGGCCTTAGAGCAACCGTCCGAACAGGGCAACACGGATAGAGAAACCGAACATCCCTACTCCGGTGAAAACGGCATTCCGGACGACCTCACGCCGGATAAACCCATGGAGCAAAAGAATCTCCACGAGAGGCTCGTTGCAACTGCACGCAGCCTAAAAAAGCAGAAGCGGAAGCTAAAAACAGCGGAAGATGCACTCTGGATTAGATGGAGCAAAGTAATCAATACCGCAGATAAATACGGCGACAGTCGCCGCACTAAAAGCTATCCGAAAAGAAAGCTACTGCCTGAATTCGACGAAGAGGCCCTAGAGCCCTCGCATTCAAAAAATGAGAAATCCACACGGCCGGATAGACGACCCCATAAAGCGGCAAGCGGCGCTGCACTTAAATCGGCATGCGACCCACCTAAGGATTCGCATCATGGCCCAGTTAGGTCCATTTATGGGCCAAGAAAGCAAGCTCTCGTAAGCAATGCAATAAAGCCATCATCAGAATCCGGCACACCCAAATACAGGGGCGCCGCACACCCCCTTTGTTTCACCGATGAGGTCCTGGACTATGAATTTCTAGAGGGATTCAAACCCGTAAACATAGAGGCATATGATGGAACAACAGACCCTGGAGTCTGGATCGAGGATTATATCCTCCACATACACATGGCTAAAGGAGATGATCTCCACGCCATAAAATATTTACCCCTTAAGCTTAAAGGGCCAGCCCGGCATTGTCTTAAAAGCCTTCCTGAAAACACAATTGGAAGTTGGGAAGAGCTCAAGGATGCTTTCCGAGCAAATTTTCAAGGGACCTATGTGCGCCCTCCGGATGCAGACGATCTTAGTCACATAACTCAACAGCCCGGAGAATCAGCTCGGCAGTTCTGGAATAGATTCCTCACTAAAAAGAATCAGATAGTCGACTGTCCGGACGCCAAAGCCTTAGCAGCTTTCAGGCATAACGTCCGAGACGAATGGCTCGCCAGACACCTCGGCCAAGAAAAGCCAAGAACAATGGCCGCACTAACAAGCCTCATGACCCGCTTTTGTGCAGGAGAGGACAGCTGGTTGGCAAGGTGCAGCCCCAGCGACCCAAGTACATCCGAAACTAGGGATGGAAACGGAAAACCGCGACGCAACAAGGACCTTCGCCGGACTAAGGAAAAAAGTCCGAAGACCACGGCAGTCAATGCCGGATTCAAAGGTTCACGACAAAATCAGACAAAACCACCCCTCCAGGATAACAGGGACGATCCATCCAACTTAAATAAAATCCTGGACAGGATATGTCAGATACATAGTACTCCCGAGAAGCCTGCTAACCATACCCACAGAGATTGTTGGGTTTTCAATCAATCCGGCAAACTCAATGCCGAACACAAGGGGCTCGATGCACCAAGTGAAGACGAGGACGAACCCCAAAAGCAGAGCACCAGGAAACAAAAGAACTTCCCACAAGAAGTAAAAACAGTGAACTTACTTCACATAACAAAACATGCGGCGCCCATAAAGGTACGCACCACACGGCCTATCCCCAAAGGGTCCCGCCACTGGTTGTCAAAACCAGTCATCTTCGATCAGCTAGATTATTCTAGAAATATCAAGAATGCAGGCCGGACTGCCTTGATACTTGATCCAATAATTGGCGGACTCCGGTTTTCAAATGTCCTTATGGACGGCGGCAGTGGACTAAACCTGATATATCAAGATACAATCCATCACATGGGGATAAACCCAGCAAGAATCCGCCGCAGCAAAACCTCCTTTCGAGGGGTAACACCTGGTCCGGACACCCATTATATGGGTTTTCTCCGGATCGAAGTTATATTCGGCTCTGCCGATAACTTCCACCGCGAAAAGCTAACCTTCCATATCATCCCGTTCTCAAGTCGCTATCAAGCACTACTGGGACGCGAAGCTTTCGCCCGCTTTAACGCAATACCGCATTATGCATCTCTCACGCTTAAGATGCCTGGTCCACGAGGCATCATCTCTTTGAATGGGAAGCACTAAAGTGCGCCTCCCCAAGCGGAGGACTGTGCGGCCACTTTGACAGCCCCACAGTAAAATGGCCTCACCGGCCAAAAAACTTCGAAATAGGTCATTAAAGACCACGAACGCGGATAGACGAGTTCGGGACAAAATCATCAGTGATGCAGGCTTAGTGGCCATACACCCCCACTAGGGGCTCCATGCATATACAATAAGAGACAATAAAGCTCAATTTTATATATTTTACTTTATACTTTGTTTATTTTAAACTTCTGTTCGGCACGACCCGTTTTCAACTTAGTTCCTCTCTTTTACAGATGAACGTCGCGCGGCGCCCGTCCAGGATGTGGCACAACAGAGACACAGGCGCAGACGTGCAATGAACGTCGTGCGGCGCCCGTCCAGGATACGGCACAACGGAGACACAGGAGCAGACGTGCAGTAGGGACCCGTCCTAAAGGATTCTTTTTAGATTAAGACCCTGCATAAACCTTTTTTACTGTCTCTTGTTGATACACATCCCCTGGTTTTTTCTGATATAACCAAAGGAGGAGGCTGGCGTCTTGGCATGTGGCCACGTCAGAAATTTTGCACGTACCTAGACACTAGGGGCTTTTTAATAAAGAGTGTTGTTTCGCCCGCACTCATAAAGACCGAACACCTTAGGGAGTGTTCGGCGTCGCGAGTTTTGGCATTATATGCATCAGCTCTAAATCATGACTTTGGTCAAATGTTGGGTTGCCTGGCTCCTGAGTTCGGCTACCTTACGTTCCGCTCTATCGGCTAAGGTAGCACCAGGAGAACTACTGCGGTTGTGCCCCGGTTCGGCCGGGCGAGCACCTCAGTAGAGAAAGCCGAAAACTGACTGTCATGATGTAGCGTGAGACTGGTCAGCCACTCGATGACCTATCGGAATCTATCGGATTCCACTGCTTTAACGAAGGGCCGCTTCCCGGTCAGGCACATACGCGCACCGAACTCGGGCGAGCGCAGTCGCCACCAAGAGGCTACCTAAATAGTCTCACTGTCAAGCTCCTATGGCTAAGTGAAAGTGTTGAAGCATTATAGTCCGGTTGCCTGGCCCGCTGCGCTATCACCTCCTTTGTAGGACCAAGACGTTCGGTTAAGTGTGAAAATGCGTCTTCTGCGAGCACCCCCGCACTATGTGCGTGGGGGCTAAAGCCAACGACTGCCATCTTTCAGATTTTATATATATATCTTAAAACGGCCGCACAGGAGGTGTTCCCAATACTTGAAAGCACAAGTATAAAAAGGCCACTACAGTTTATCAAAATATTACTTTATAATTACATATGCTATCATAACATAGCATCTTTCGAGCACTGCGTCTCTATTACACGAGCGCCTTCAAGGACTTCCTAAAAATAGTGCTCAGAGGGTACTCGGCTTTTGTCCGAATCTCGGGACGCAACAACAGTGGTCTCCATTTCTGCCCAGTATGTCTTGACATGGGCAAGAGCCATCCTTGCGCCCTCTATGCATGCTGACCTCTTCATTGCATCAATACGCGGCACCGCGTCAAGGAATTGCTGCACCAAGCTGAAATAACTCTTCGGCTCTGATCTCCCCGGCCATAGATGACCCATGACGTACTTCATGGCGAGTCCGGACAACCTATTCAGTTCGGCCCATTGAGCCAAACGATCGTCCACTGCCAGTGGACGCTCTGGATTGTGAAACTGCGACCAGAAAAGCTTTTCCACTTTGCAATCTTTCTGATCTTGAAAGTGTTCAGTCGCATCAGCAGCACTCGCTGCCAAATCCAGATAGGTATCCTCCACACTCCACATCCGGTCTAACGGAACAAACTTCGGATCACAAAATTTCCTTCGCAGCATAAAGGGCTTTCCAGCCGCAATCTGTTCGGCCTGACGTAGCTCCTCCTTTGTAGCTCTCATCGTAGAGCGCGCGTCCTTGGCATTGGCAACGGCCTTCTCTAAGTCCGTCTATTTCGCCTGGTCTTCTTTCTCAAGAAGTCTGCAACGGTCTGCAGCACTCTTTAACTTTTCGGCCATCTCGGCCATCTCTTCCTTGCTTCGGCAATGAGCAGCCTGTTCGGCTCTCAGCTCTTCAAGGGCTTTCTTGGCAGCCGCATCACTTTTCGTGGCTTGTTCTTTAGCTCGGGCAAGTTCTGCCCTAAGACTCTCCACGGCGGCCGCACCATCTGCGTCAAGCACACACATCGTAAGACACTGGCATAAAACTCTTCTTACCTAATGCCGCCCGAGAAATTACATACCTTGAGCATCATCAAGCCGCTTGCTGACAAGCGCGATGTCGGCATCTGCCATGTCCAGTTGCCGCTTTAGTTCGGCAAAATCATCAGTTCGGCTCGATTCCGGACACCCTGCCGCCTACATTCAAAGGCGACATCTTAGACCTGGGATTATGATCCTCCGCGTGCCGTCATTTCTCGACGACGCGCAGAGTCTCAGGGGCTACTATCTACACAGGGCGCGTCTTATTCATGCGCAACTGACAAAAGTGTACATTATCTAATGTACCTCAAAACATGTCAGTAAACTTTTGACGGCCTCATGCAATCTGCTCTCTGCGCATGAGATCCTTTCAATCACCATGCCCATCAATGCATGGTGCTCCTCCGAGATAGAAGCTCGCCCCAGCAGAATCTTTAGCTCCTCCGGCCAAGCACCAGACGGTGCCGGACTTGTCCCACGACCTCTTTCGAAGGCCGGACACGGAGAACCTCGGGAGGCCACATAGCTATCTTCCGCCCCTGCCGGATTCGGAGAAACCCTCCGCGACGACACCTCAGGGTCGCCCGCCTCGCTAGGCGGCACGGCAGGGGGAGGCGTCCCTCTCTCCATCATCTCCAGAAGGAGATCCCCCGAAGACGAGCTCTGCTGAGAAGGGCTGAGGTCCGAGCTACAAGGTAAAAATTCGGTTAATCTTCTCAGATATAAATCAAGGATTTCCCTCATACCTCAAAAGGAAAATCTTTCTCTACTTACAGCTCGCTGGAGGGCTGACCCCTTGAGGGCGTAGTTCGGCCGAGGAACTCCCCGACGCCGGACCCTCTGACGAGGATTTTCTCTCCCGCTTCGAGGCCATGGTTTCCGGGTCGTCAGAGGCGGCTCTCTTCTTCCCCTTAGGAGAGGAATTGTCGGTTCCTCCCTTCGGAGCAGCCTCCTTTGAGGAGGCCATAGCTTCCTTGTCCTCCCCCTCCAAAGGCATTATCTCTAGCATCCTGACTAGCACGGGATCCGGCCTGGTTTCAGGAAGGGGAGCCGGACACCTGATCAGCTTTGCCTTCGCTATCCACTCCTGTTTAAAAGGACGGCTCTTTTAGGGGCAAGTATATGACAATTATACGGATAGAAGGTCCGGGCACAAGGTTGCTTACTTGAGTATCCGGGAGATTGCAGCTTAGGCCTGCGTCCTCGGTTAAATCCAGACACGCCCCTTGTGATCCGAAGAACAGTTTATACATCTCCGCGGGCGTTGCGCCCATGAAATTCTGGAGAGCTCGCGGTCCCTCTGGGTTAAACTCCCACAGGCAAAGGGAGCGACGTTTGCCAGGCAATATTCGGCGAATCAGCATGACCTGCGTCACCTTGACCAGGCTGAGGTCTCCTTCCAAGAGATCCTTAATGCGGCCCTGTAACAAGGGCACGTCTTTGGGCAAACCCCAATCTAACCCTCTATTAACCCATGACGCTAGCCGTGGTGGGGGACCCGAGCAAAAGGCAGGAAGCGCCACCCACTTGGTGCTCCGGGGAATGGTGATATAAAACCATTCTCGTTGCCACAAGCCTAGCTCCTCTTGAAAAGAGCCCTCGGGCCATGGAGCATCAGCATTTTTGCTTATAACAGCGCCGCAGCACTCTGCGTGGCGTCCCTTGATCATCTTCGGCTCCACTTTGAAAGTCTTGAGCCATAATCCGAAGTGAGGGGTAACACGGAGGAACGCTTCGCATACAATGATAAACGAGGAGATATGGAGGATGGACTCCGGAGCTAAGTCATGAAATTCCAGCCCGTAATAAAACAGCAGTCCCCTCACAAAGGGATCCATCGGGAAGCCTAACCCCTGAAGGAAGTGAGACACGAACACTACGTTCTCACCGGGCTGGGGACTGGGGATAGCCTGCCTTTGAGTAGGCAACCTATGCGAAATTTCGGCGGTCAAGAACTTAGCCTCTCTCAACTTGAGCACGTCCTCCTCCGTGACGGAGGAGGGCATCCATCGGCCTTGAAGGTCAGAACCGGACATTGTCGAAGGTCCGAAGCGCCTGGAATTTGGAGCCTAGGGTGTTGGAACTCGAGGTGAAGGGCGAACTCGCTTGAGATTGAAAAAAGGAGTAACCTGGTCTCTTTATAAGAGGTTGAATACTAGGAGCCCTCCCCGTAACCGTTTGGGACTCGCCTTTAATCGAGAAAACATGCTAACGGGCACGATTGGGTTACCCACGTCCGTATTGATGAGAATCCCGTAAAAGGGGGGCACACGATCTCTGCTTTGACAAGACGTCCCAAGGAAACTGCCTCGCAAAACACGCTGAGGTGGAAAGGTGAAATCGATTCGGGTAAAGGACTTGGCTGCAGTGTGATGACGCACTGCGGAATACGTCAGCAGATTTGATTTGTGTTAATATTATTCTCTCTACGGCAATACGTGGAAGCTTATTTTGCAGAGCCGGACACTACTCTTGGTGTTTACAAACTTTTATGAAGAATTTGGAGGAGGAACCCGCCTTGCAATGCCGAAGACAATTTGCGCGCCGGACTCGTCGTCATTGAAGCCTGGTTCAGGGGCTACTGAGGGAGTCCTGGATTAGGGGGTGTTCGGGTAGCCGGACTCCAGGACTATGAAGATACAAGATTGAAGATTTCGTCCTGTGTCCGGATGGGACTTTCCTTGGCGTGGAAGACAAGCTTGGCGATGCGGATATTCAAGATCTCCTACCATTGTAACCGACTCTGTGTAACCCTAACCCTATCCGTGTCTATATAAACCGGAGGGTTGTAGTCCTTAGGCAATCAACTCCATACACAACAATTATACCATAGGCTAGCTTCTAGGGTTTAGCCTCCTTGATCTCGTGGTAGAAATACTCTTGTACTACCCATATCATCAATATTAATCAAGCAGGATGTAGGGTTTTACCTCCATCAAGAGGGCCCAAACCTGGGTAAAACATCATGTTCCCTGCCTCCTGTTACCATCCGGCCTAGACGCACAGTTCGGGACCCCCTACCCGAGATCCGCTGGTTTTGACACCGACACGCATATTGACTCATTTTTTGTTAGACTCCTGCGAAGTTTAATAGATCCTCTATTCGGCTTTTCTTTCCGAACACCAAACAGAGCATCAGGGGCTACTGTCTATGCGGTAATATTTTTACATATTTTTTACTTACCTCGAAGCCTGTAGAAGGCTAGCACAAGCTTCAGTCAGTCCGCTTTTGGCGGACTGAACCTTCTGAAGCACCATACTCATGATAGTATGGTGCTCCTCGTCGATGGAGGCGCCCTTAAGCACCTCCAGCAGATTGTCTGGCGCCTCTGGTTGGACGGAGGCCGCCGGCTTAGTAGGCTTGATCCTCTTAGAAGGAGGTCGCCTACCGTAGTCCGGAACCGTTGAGGATTCCGGCGCGGTGTCCGGCACAAATCCGGACTTGGAGCCCTGAGGGGGTCTTGTCCCCTTCACTCCTGGAGTCCGGGAGGTCACCTCGCGGCTCCTCCAGGACCACCTCCTCTTGGCCCGGAACTTGTTGCGACGCCACTTCGGCGTCGTCCGCAGTGTGGGGGGAGGTAGCGGGCGGAATTGAATTCACGTCTGACGAATCCAGTGAGCCGCTCGACGACTCGTCGAGCCCGGCCTTGGGCGGGCTGCGTAATTATATTCGATATAAGGAGAAGCTGTGCAACAAAGGAATATTATGAGTTACTCTGGTATCCGAATACTTACGATTTCGCCGGGCTCTTGGCCCTGTCCGGCCACTCCTCTTCGTCGTCGGCGGCGTCGGTGGATTAGTCCGGAGGAAGGGTCTTCCCCTCCTTGGACCCTTCGGCCTCCCCTGTTGGGGCGGCCTTCCTCTTCTTTCCTCCCCCCGCTGGAGGGGGAGAGGATTCTTCTTCCTCCTCCTCGTCTTCACAGGAGGAGTGCGTCTCGGATTCGTCGGATGATGAATCCGACACCTCCAGACGCCGGGCACTCTTTCGAGTCCCTGTGGTCTTCTTCTTGACCTTCTTCTCCGGCACCACGTAAGGTGCCGGAACCAGCAGCTTCGCTAAGCGAGCATGGGATGGGTCTTCGGGCAAGGGAGTCGGACAGCTAATCGGTCCGAACTTCACCTGCCAAGCCTGTCAAAGGTGAGGGAGTTTAGATCCCGCATAGAGTCAAACTATGAAAAAACTAACATCCTGTAAAAGGTGAAAATAGCTTACCTCGCTAGCGTGACGCTGCGAGCTGAATCCGCGGTCTTCGGAGGCGGATGCGGGAGCCTCGGCGCCTTTGGTTAGCACCTTCCAGACGTCTTCGTACGTCGTGTCGAAGAGCCTGCTAAGGGTTTGGTGCTGCGCCGGGTCGAACTCCCACAGATTAAAGTCCCGTTGTTGACACGGGAGGATCTGGCAGACGAGCATAACCTGGACTACATTAACAAGCTTGAGTTGCTTGTTCACCAGGGACTGGATGCATGTCTGCAGTCCAGTCACCTCTCCTTCGTAGCCCCACGACAGGCCCGTCTCCTTCCAGTACGTGAGCCGCGTAGGGAGTCCGGATCGGAACTCAGGGGCTGCGATCCACTTCGGATCGCGCGGCTCGGTGATGTAAAACCACCCTGACTGCCAACCCTTTAGGGTCTCCACAAAGGAGCACTCGAGCCATAGGACGTTGGCTATCTTGCCCGCCATAGCGCCTCCGCACTCCGCCTGGTTGCCACGCACAACCTTCGGCTTGACATTAAAAGTCTTGAGCCAAAGACCGAAATGGGGGCGGATGCAGAGGAAGGCCTCACACACGATGATAAACGCCGAGATATTGAGGATGAAGTTCGGGGCCAGATCGTGGAAATCGAGGCCATAGTAGAACATGAGGCCCGGGACAAATGGGTGGAGAGAAAATCCCAGTCCGCGGAGGAAATGGGAAGAAATACTACCCTCTCATGGGGCCTTGGGGTGGGAAGGAGCAGCCCCTTTTCGGGAAGCCGGTGCGCGATGTTGTTGGACAAGTATCCGGCCTTCCTTAGCTTTTTGACATGGCCCTCCGTGACGGAGGAGACCATCCACTTGCCTCCCGCTCCGGACATTGCTGAAGAAGGTTGAGGTGGGAAGTGCGGGCTTGGGCACTAGAGCTCGGATGCGCAGAAGATGGATAGGCAGAGGAGGAAGAAGGCGTAGGTAAAAAGGTGGATCCTTATCCCCTTATATGGGCGGATGCGGCTATGCGTCCCCACCCGCCTGATAAAACTCGCTTATCTCCCAAGCGCCATGATAAATGGCGCAGTTGGGTTACCCACGTCCGTATTGATGAGAATCCCGTAAATGGGGGACACGATCTCTGCTTTGACAAGACGTGCCAAGGAAACTGCCTCGCAAAACGCGCTGAGGTGGGGAAGTGAAAACGATTCGAATAAAGGCTTGGCCGTAGTATGATGTCACGCTACGGAATACGTCAGTAGATTAGATTTGTGTTAATATTATTCTCTCTATGGCAATATGTGGAAATTATTTTGCAGAGCCGGACACTACCCTTAGTGTTTACAAACTTTTATGAAGAACTTGGAGGAGGAACCCGCCTTGCAATGCCGAAGACAATCTGCGCGCCGGACTCGTCGTCATTGATGCCTGGTTCAGGGGCTACTGAGGGAGTCCTAGATTAGGGGGTGTCCGGGTAGCCGGACTATACCTTCAGCCGGACTCCTGGACTATGAAGATACAAGATTGAAGACTTCGTCCCGTGTCCGGATGGGACTTTCCTTGGCGTGGAAGGCAAGCTTGGCGATGCGGATATTCAGATCTCCTACCATTGTAACCGACTTTGTGTAACCCTAACCCTCTCCGGTGTCTATATAAACCGGAGGGTTTTAGTCCGTAGGACGAACCTTAACATACAACAATCATACCATAGGCTAGCTTCTAGGGTTTAGCCTCCTTGATCTCGTGGTAGATCTACTCTTGTACTACCATATCATCAATATTAATCAAGCAGGACGTAGGGTTTTACCTCCATCAAGAGGGCCCGAACCTGGGTAAAACATTGTGTCCCTCGTCTCCTGTTACCATCCGCCTAGACGCACAGTTCGGGACCCCCTACCCGAGATCCGCCGGTTTTGACACCGACATTGGTGCTTTCATTGAGAGTTCCTCTGTGTTGTCGCTTTTAGGCCCGATGGCTCCTTTGATCATCAACAACGATGCGGTCCAGGGTGAGACTTTTCTCCCCGGACAGATCTTCGTCTTCGACGGCTTCGCACTGCGGGCCAATTCGCTTGGCCTCCTGGAACAGATCGAAAGCTATGCCCCTCGCCATCAGGTCAGATTTGGAAGATTAAATTACACGACTGACATCCGCGGGGACTTGATCTTCGACGGATTCGAGCCACAGCCAAGCGCGCCGCACTATCTCGATGGGCATGATCTAGCTCTGCCGCCGCACAGTGTCCTGGAGGCCGCACACACGTTGGTTCCGACCCTTAATTCGGAGCCTACTGCGCCAATCGAGGATGAGTGGTTGGACACCGCCTCGGGGGCTGAGATCTTAAAGGCGATCGAGCTGAACACCAGGCCCGCACTCCGCATGGCCCGTAACTCCGAGGAGCCAGATTCCTCCCCGGACTCCAAGCCCTCCGCGCGCCTGCCAATCGAATCCGATTGGGAGCCGATCATGGAGTTCACCGCCGCAAACATCTTTCAGCACTCGCCCTTTGGCGACATTCTGAAATCACTAAAGTCTCTCTCTTTATCAGGAGAGCCCTGGCCGGACTATGGTCAGCAAGGTTGGGATACGGACAATGAAGATATTCCAAGCCCACCCACCACCCATTTAATAGCCACCATCGATAATTTAAACGACGTGCTCAATTTTGACTCCGAAGACATCGACGGTATGGACGACGATGCAGGAGACGCATATGAACTAACACCTATAGGGCATTGGACAGCCACCTCATCTCATGATGTGTACATGGTGGATACACCTAAAGGAAGCGACAACGAGGAACACGGGGATGCAACGAGGGATCGATCTCTCGAAAAGCAAACAAAGCGGCGGCGTAAATGCCGCTCCAAGCCCCGCCTCGATACAGACCCAGCCATAGAGCAGGATGAGCCGGCAGACGACGAGCATGCCCTAGAGCAACCGTCCGAACAGGGCAACTCGGATAAAGAAACCGAACAACCTGTCCCCGGCGAAAACGGCATTCCGGACGACCTTACGCCGGATAAGCCCACGGAGCAGAAGAACCTCCACAAAAGGCTCGTTGCAACCGCACGCAGCCTGAAAAAGCAGAAGCGGAAGCTAAAAACTGCGGAAGATGCACTCAGAATCAGATGGAGCAAAGTAATCAATACCGCAGACAAATACGGCAGCAGTCGCCACACTAAAAGCTATCCGAAGCGAAAGCTACTGCCCGAATTCGACGAAGAGGCCTTAAAACCCTCACATTCAAAAAATAAGAAAGCCACCCGGTCGGATAGACGACCCCATGGCCAGCATAAAGCGGCAAGCGGTGCCGCACTCAAGCCGGCATGCGACCCACTCAAGGATTCGCACAAAAAAGATGGCCCAGCCAGGTCTATTTATGGGCCAAGAAAGCAAGCTCTTGTAAGCAATGCAACAAAACCAACATCCGAACATCACGGCACACCCAAATACAGGGGTGCCGCACACCCCCTATGTTTCACCGATGCACTGAGGACAAATAGTAAAAATCTTACCATCCTTCCTAAATAGATCTGACCGTAGTTCATTACGAACACTATTGGTCGCATGTTTTCAGTACTAACATTTCTAAGTCCAGGAAGAAAATTTGTCTTGACAGTATCAAGATCCTCAAGCCATGAAACATAATGACTTAACTCCTCGCAGTTTAGTTCAGCCCCGGGACAGTAGTAGGTCCTGTCTACCAAGCGCTGGACATGTTTGCTTGCACCGAAATAAGCTGACAATACAAATTAGTAGTCAACTATTTTTGAATAAACAATATCAAAGACATAAATATGGTTGAGAAACTTACATAATGGTGTAACTGGAGGCGTCTGCACATCGACCCAGATGTCGGTATAACCTTCAATATCATCTTCCGGACGAATATCAAAGGTGATAACCATATCAGACTCAAATGCATAAGTCTTGCATAGTGCTCGCCATGTTTTGCATCCAAAATAGGTGTAGTCGTCTGAATTGTATAATTTTGCATGGAAAATATAACCATGCTCGGTCTTCAAGTAAACTTTCTTTACCTCCATAGTATGACTGAAACCTATCTTATCCAATACAAAAACTCTTGCATGGCAGGGGATACGCTAGTAGAATAGTAAAAAAATATAAGTTGAAGCAGATGTCATGCTTAATTACGAAAAAAGACTTGTCATTGTGACTTACTGTATCCACTTCGAAGTTCTCGTCCAGCTTGATGCTGAAGCGCCTATCATCATCTAGGAAGATTCCGTCGCACAGGCCGTGCTCGTCTTCGCAGTATTTGCAAATACCGAAATCCTTTTTGTCGTCAGACATTTCCTATGTTCATAGTTAAAACATTAATTGAAAATTGATAGAAGACAACTACCAGGATACTCAACACACAAATCCGGGGCACTCGATATTTCCTACATATTCTGGCAAAAGTCATGGCAAAATTCACAGAAAAATCCGGCATGACCTTTGCTAAAATAGGACATATCGAGCGCCTAAAATTTGCCCGAACGGAAATGAATCAACACTCCGACAAAACATAGGCCACTCGGAGGTGTAACATGCAAACATGACTGGCCACTTGGATATTGAGAAAACAAGATATACATTTCAAAATATCTTATAGGACTCAAATTAGCATGCATTCAATAAGCAAAAGTAAATCATCTCATGCGTCCGTACATCGTCGAATATTATCACTAATACATCCCGAATATTATCATACATATAACATCACTAGTACAACTAAAACCCTACCACACGACGGGTATCAGCGCGGGCGGTGGACACCCACAGAGAAGGAACCATCACGGGATCATAGCTCTAGTGAGATCCCTGGAGAACCTGCCAGGTATTGGAGAACCTGTGCTCCAACGCAAACAAGTAGCGACGGACGTGCGCGTCCTCCTCACTGACACGGTGATGCACCACCTCCGCGGAGTCCTCGAGCCTCTGGACCGTCACTGGCCCAGCGACCGCCACCAAAGAAGGTTCGGGTCAACGACAGGCTGGCTCCTCACCAACCTGCGCCCCTAGTAGGTAGCGCCTCCCAGTACCACCCCGGTGGAGCCCAGTCCCGCACATGGCCCATCTGGTCAAGTAGGTGTCGTCCTCCGCCGACTCGACGACGAGGATGCGGGATAGGCATCGTCCACGTCGATGCGAGAAAAATTGCTTTAACTAAAAAAATAGCAACAAGTTCTTACTAACTAGTTTTATTAATTCAACTAGTTCTTACTAAAAATAGACTTACTATAATAAAAATAGCAACAAGTTCTTACTAAGTAATTAGTACCTAGGAACTACTACCCTAATTACCATCTAATTTGATAAACCTAGGGGTGGAAAGTGGTAGCGGATATTCCAATTATCCAACTATAAAGTGAAATAAGTGGTCAAATTTTACTCATTTTATGTTTCATCTTAGAAATTTGATTTGTGTTCCACCCTTACATGAACCCTAACTCATTTGAGCCGCATCCGCATCCGATTCGTTTCAACCCTTACATGAACCCTAACTAATTTGAGGCAACTAAAAAATAAAGAAACCCTAGGCAGAGGTAGGGGAGAGGGAGGAGCGGGCTTGCTCACCTCGGGTGCCTGCGACGAGCGAGGGGCAGGCGGCGTCGAGGTCGGGTCGGGGCTCGGGTGCGCGGCGGACGGCGGCGTCGAGGTCGGGGTCGGGGGCGGCGTCCGGGGCGGCGTTGAAGGTCGGGGGTGGGGGCGGCGTTGAATCTGGGGTCGGGGGTGGTGTAGAGGGTGTGCGGAGAGCGCGCGACGGGCGACGGCGGCGGCAAGAGTGGAGAGTTGGATTTTGGGGAAGTGGCCGTGGGGAAGGACGAACCCCGTGGTTAAGTCAGAAGTAGCAGTAGCGCGTTCCAGAAAGCGCGTTGCGGCTAAGTTAGCTACAGCGCATTCTGGGATACACGCTACTGCTACTCCTTTCTCTTTTTTTCCTTTTTTCATTTAGTTTTCTTCACATTTTATTTTTTTCCTTTCACCTTATGCTATTTCTTTCATTTTCAATTACCTTTCTATTTGCTTTCCATTTAATTTTGTATCCTTTAGCAGTAGCAAGTTTATAATAAAACGCGCTGCTACAAAGAAAGTAGCGGTAGCGTGGTTCTTTTTAGGTCGCTACTACTATGTGTAGCCTATCGGCTAAGTCGTGGGAATTGTAGTAGTAACGTGTTTAGGACGAGACGTGCTACTGCTAGAACTTTATCTGCAGCGCGGTTTGCAGGGGGGAGCTACTGCTACTTAGCACCAGCGTGCTTTTTTGACCCTCGCTACTGCTAAAGTTCTGTGGATAATGTTTTCCCTAGTAGTGTATATGATTCACGCTCGACCTTTCGGTCTTAATGTTCCGAGGCCATATCTGCATATGCTAGGCTCGTCAAGTTTAACCCGAGTATTCTGCGTGTGCAAAACTGGCTTGCACCCGTTGTATGTGAACGTAGAGCTTATCACACCCGATCATCACGTGGTGTCTCGGCACGATGAACTTTAGCAACGGTGCATACTCAGGGAGAACACTTATACCTTGAAATTTAGTGAGGGATCATCTTATAATGCTACTGCCGTACTAAGAAAAATAAGATGCATAAAGGATAAACATCACATGCAATCAATATAAGTGATATGATACGGCCATCATCATCTTGTGCCTTTGATCTCCATCTCCAAAGCACCGTCATGATCACCATCGTCACCGGCTTGACACCTTGATCTTCATCAAACCATCATTGTTATCTCGCCAACTATTGCTACTACGAATAGCGCTACCGCTTAGTGATACAGTAAAGCAATTAAATGGCGATTGCATTTCATACAATAAAGCGACAACCATATGGCTCCTGCCAGTTGCCGATAACTGTGTTACAAAACATGATCATCTCATACAACAATTTATATAATCACGTCTTGACCATATCACATCACAACATGCCCTGCAAATATAAGTTAGACGTCCTCTACTTTGTTGTTGCAAGTTTTACGTGGCTGCTATGGGATTAGCAAGAATCGTTCTTACCTACGCATCAAAACCACAACGATTTTTTGTCAAGTTTGTTGTTTTAACCTTCAACAAGGACCGGGCGTAGTCACACTCGATTAAACTAAAGTTGGAGAAACAGACACCCACTAGCCACCTGTGTGCGAAGCATGTCAGTAGAACCAGTCTCGCGTAAGCGTACACGTAATGTCGGTCTGAGCTGCTTCATCCAACAATACCGCTAAATCAAAGTATGACATGATGGTAAGCAGTATGACTATTATCGCCCACAACTCTTTGTGTTCTACTCGTGCATATAACATCTACTCATAGACCTGGCTCGGATGCCACTGTTGGGGAATGCAGTAATTTAAAAAAATTCCTACGCACACGCAAGATCTATCTGGGTGATGCATAGCAATGAGAGGGGAGAGTGTTGTCTACGTACCCTCGTAGACCGAAAGAGGAAGAGTTTAGTAACGCAGTTGATGTAGTCGAACGTCTTCGCGATCTAACCGATCCAAGTACCGAACGCACGGCACCTCCGCGATCAGCACACGTTCAGCTCGGTGACTCCCTCGAACTCTTGATCTAGTTGAGGTTGAGGGAGAGTTTTGTCAGCACGACGGCGTGGTGACGGTGATGATGAAGTTACAGGCGCAGGGCTTCGCCTAAGCACTACGACAATATGACCGAGGTGTAAAACTGTGGAGGGGGGCACCGCACACGGCTAAAGATCAACTTGTGTGTCTATGGGGTGCCCCCCTCCCCCGTATATAAAGGAGGGGAGGAAGAGAGGGCCAGCCTAGGAAGAGGCGCGCCCAAGGGGGGGCAATCCTACTCCAAGTAGGTTCCCCCCCCTTCCTATTCCTACTAGGAGAAGGAGGAAGGAAGAGGAGAGGAGAAGGAAAGGGGGGACCGGGCCCCCAAACCCTAAACCAATTCGGTTTGGGCCTAAGGGGGGCGTGCCCCACCACTTGCCTACTGCCCTCTTTCTCCACTAGGGCCCATTAAGGCCCATTGACTCCCAGGGGGTTCCGGTAACCCCCCGGTACTCCGATAAATGCCCGAACTCATTCGGAACCCTTCCGATGTCCAAACATAGACTTCCAATATATCGATCTTTATGTCTCGACCATTTCGAGACTCCTCATCATGTCCGTGATCATATCCGGGACTCCGAACCACCTTCGGTACATCAAAACACATAAACTCATAATACTGATCGTCACCGAACGTTAAGCATGCGGACCCTACGGGTTCGAGAACTATGTAGACATGACCGAGACTCATCTCCGATCAATAACCAACAACGGAACCTGGATGCTCATATTGGTTCCTACATATTCTACGAAGATCTTTATCGGTCAAACCGCATAACAACATATGTTGTTCCCTTTGTCATCGGTATGTTACTTGCCCGAGATTCGATCGTCGGTATCCCAATACCTACTTCAATATCATTACCGGCAAGTCTCTTTACTCGTTCTATAATGCATCATCCCGTAACTAGATCTTTAGTCACATTGCTTGCCAGGCTTATAGTGATGTGCATTACTGAGAGGGCCCAGAGATACCTCTCCGACAATTGGAGTGACAAATCCTAATCTCAATCTATACCAACTCAACAAACACCATCGGAGACACCTATAGAGCATCTTTATAATCGCCCAGTTACGTTGTGACGTTTGATAGCACACTAAGTGTTCCTCCGGTATTCGGGATTTGCATAGTCTCATAGTCATAGGAACATGTATAAGTTATGAAGAAAGCAATAGCAATAAACTAAATGATCATAGTGCTAAGCTAGCGGATGGGTCATGTCAATCACATCATTCTCTAATGATGTGATCCCCTTCATCAAATGACAACTCTTGTCCATGGTTAGGAAACTTAACCATCTTTGAATAAAGAGCTAGTCAAGTAGAGGCATACTAGTGACACTTTGTTTGTCTATGTATTCACACATGTACTAAGTTTCCGGTTAATACAATTCTAGCATGAATAATAAACATTTATCATGATGTAAGGAAATATAAATAACAACTTTATTATTGCCTCTAGGGCATATTTCCTTCATCCATGGCTCAAGGCAAAGAGCCAGTTGCATTGGAAGTCCTTGATGTCGCTTAAAGCTACGTCGGTGTTTCCCCAAAGAGGAAGGGATGATGCAGCGCAATGGCGGTAGGTATTTTCCTCAGATATGAAACCAAGGTTATCGAACCAGTAGGAGAACCAAGCAACACAACATAACCAACCCCTGCACACAAATAACAACCACTCACAACCCGAAGATAGGCAAACGGATGTGAGATAATTTTGTAGTAAATTGATAGATCGAACGCCAAATAAAATAAATAAAGGAAAAATGCAGCAAGGTATTTTTGTATTTTTTGGTTTAATAGATATGAAAATAAATGCAAGAGAAAAGTAGATCGCAAAGGCAAATATATGAGAAAGAAGACCCGGGGGTCGTAGGTTTCACTAGTGGCTTCTATCGAGAAAAACAGCAAACGGTGGGTGAACAAATTACTATTGGGCAATTGATAGAACTTCAAATAATTATGAAAATATCCAGGCAATTATCATTATATAGGCATCACGTCCAAGATTAGTAGACAGACTCCTGCCTGCATCTACTACTATTACTCCACACATCGACCGCCATCCAGCATGCATCTATTGTATTAAGTTCATGGAGAAACGGAGTAATGCAATAAAAACGATGTCATGATGTAGACAAGATCTATCTATGTAAGATAGACCCCATCGTTTTATCCTTAGTAGCAACGATACATACGTGTTGTTTCCCTTTCTGTCACTAGGATCAAGCACCGTAAGATCGAACACACTACCGAGCATCTCTTCCCATCACTACTAGAAAAAGGGCTATAGATGGGATTAACACTAATGGCGCACCTAACAAGCGGTGCGCCATTAGTATATACTAATGGCGCACCACCTTCTGATACGCCATTAGAGTTGAAACTACTAATGGCGCACCTGGCACAGGGTGCGCCATTAGTATCAAAAAACAAATTTGAACTAGTGCGCCTGTCCAAACATACTGATGGCGCATCCAGACAAAGTGCGCCATTACTAGTTGTAACTAGTAATGGCGCACCTGTCGGAAAGTGCGCCACTAATGTTGTTTTTTTATTATATTTTTTATTCCCTTTTTTGCAAAACTACTAATGGCGCACTGTTCCACCATGTGCCATTACTAGTTGAAACTAGTAATGGCGCACTGTGGGACAGTGCGCCATTAGTAATTTTTTTTTGCAAAACTACTAATGGCGCACCACCAGATGGTGCGCCATTAGTAACCTGGATTACTAATGGCGCATTTTGAGTTGGTGCGCCATTAGCAAGTGGGCAGCAACAAGATATTTTGGGGAGCCTCTCCTACCCACACTCACTTTCTCCCCACTTCATTCTCTCCACCTCCTCCTTGTCTCGGGTGCCTCCTCTTTTTCACCTCATTTCCACCATAGATTCATTCAATTTAAGTGGTTAAATTACCTTGTTTTGATAGGTAAGTAATGGGGGAAGCTATATTTATGTTGTTCTCCCTACAACAATGTGCACATGCACTTTTTATGGCCTAACTAGATCTATGGATGTTCGTGGTGTTGCATATGTTTGTGGTGCTGCATATGTGTTTGTGTTTGGAGGTGTACCGGTATTTGAAATGCGATAGTTGCCAATATTTTTCCGGAATGTTGATTCATTTCCGTTTCAGCGAGAATTTTGGCATTAAGCATTCTTTTTGGTCCTATTTTTAGGGAAAGTCATGCCAAATTTTTTCTTGGTTCTAAAATATCGTTTTGCTCTACCCCGCAGGCGACCATGGTCCGCATGATGACCGAAGGCATCGTGAATAGGTTTTTGAGGTCCGCGAAGGCCGAGATGCTTCAAAAGAACGAGACGGAGATAAGATGTCCGTGTCGAAGATGCAAGCTGAAGAGCCTTATTGCGGACCCAAAATCTGGGCAGGTGCGGGACCACCTGCTCTTGCGTGGTTTCATGGATGGCTATCGGTGGCAAGGTGATGAAGATGACTACGAAGTCGTCCATGGGGGCCGGGCAAGAAATGAGGAAGGGCAGCAAGACAACCACCGCGGCTCGGACGGGTGAGAAGACGAAGAATCCCCAAGAGATGATCACGACGGTGATGTTGTACATAGTCATCATGTAGAAGATGCAGGACATGATGATGAGGAAGATGCCGGAGCAGACGACGGGCATGATCATGAAGATGATGATGCCGGCGGAGCAGACGACGCTGGACCATCGATGGGCTGGGTGCAGGACCCTCATATTCAAGAGCTGCTTCTCAAGCAGACGGATAACGCAAGAGCTGCCGCCCGAGAGAAAGCCAAGATGGATCAACTTGAGTTAGACGCGGTCACTCCATTGTATGAAGGATGCAGGCCTGAGGATACCCGCCTGAAAGTAACACTCATGGCTCTGGAGATGAAGGTAAAACACAAAATGACCGACGCATGCTTCGACGAGAACATGTCATTCTGGCACGAACGTCTTCCCAAGGGGAACAAGTGCCCGACCAGTTTGGAGGAGGCGAAGAAAATCGTGTGTCCTCTGGATTTACCGCACGTGAAATACCATGTGTGCATGAACAATTGCATCATTTATCGGGACAAGCACGCGGAGTCTACCATATGTCCGGTGTGCGGCGTCACTCGATACAAGAAGAGGAAGAAAGCTCCTCGAAAAGTGGTGTGGTACTTTCCGATCACTCCTCGTCTGCAGCGACATTTCGCGGACCCTAAGGTAGCAAAGCTCCTGCGTTGGCACGCGGATAGGGAGGAGAAGAAGCGAGAAGATGACGCAAATGATCCGGAGATAGATAAAAAAGACAAGATGCTGAGTCACCCTAAGGATGCGAGCCAGTGGCAAGCGTTGAACTTCGAAGACCCAGAATTTGGGAACGATCCAAGGAACATCGTGCTGGGCGCGAGCACCGATGGAGTCAATCCGTTTGGCAGCCAGAGAAGCACACATAGCACCTGGCGTGTGTTTGTGTGGATGTACAACCTTCCCCCTGGTTATGCATGAAGAGGAAGTACATTCACATGAGTATGCTAATTGAAGGACCGAAACAACCAGGGAACGACATCAATCTGTATCTGGGGCTGCTAAAAGAGGAGCTTGACACGCTGTGGAAAACGCCAGCCAATACGTGGGACGCCGCAGAGAAAGAATATTTCCCTATGAGAGCCGCGCTGCTCACGACGGTGCACGGCTATCTCGGTTACGGATATGTCCTGGGGCAGGTGGTCCATGGATTTTCTAGATGCGTCAGGTGCATGGATGACACAACGTATCGCCAGCTAGATAGAGATCCGGGTCTTCGAAAACCGTGTTCATGGGACATCGAAGGTGGCTTCGCGACGATGACCCGTGGAGAAAACGCAAGGATCTGTTCGATGGTGAAACCGAACCCCGAGGACGCCCGCGTACGAGGAGCGGCGAGGAAATAGACGAGCTGTTGAAAAATTGGAAAGACTGCCCACTGCCGGGAAAGAAGCAAAAAAGGCGCCAGAGCCGGGAAAGAAGCGAAAGGCGCCAGAGCCGCTGCTGAAGGTATGGAAAACGAGGTCTGTTTTCTAGGACTTGCCGTACTGGAAGATCCAACGTGTGCCTCACAGCCTTGATGTCATGCATATCACGAAGAACGTGTGCGAGAGTCTGCTTGGTACCCTGCTCAACATGCCAGAGAGGACCAAAGATGGGCCGAAAGCAAGGGCAGACTTGAAATCAATGGGCATCAGGCAGGAGCTTCACACTATATATGATGATCATGATGATGATGATGATGATGAGGCGAAGCAGGACACGGAAAGTCGTCGCAAAGGCAAGAAGGCCAAGAAGACCGGAAATGACTACCCTCCCGCGTGCTTCACTCTAAGTCAGGAGGAGATCGAGCAGTTTTTCACCTGCCTCGTAGGAGTAAAACTTCCTTACGGTTACGCGGGGAAGATAAGCAGATACCTAGACCCAGCGAAGCAGAAGTTCAGCGGGATGAAGTCTCACGACTGTCACGTGCTGATGACGCAGATACTTCCAGTTGCAATCCGTGGGATCATGGACGCGCACGTCCGTGAAACCCTATTTGGCCTATGCAACTTTTTCGACGTCATCTCTCGGAAGTCTGTTGGCGTGAGGCAACTCAGAAGGCTACAGGAAGAGATCGTGGTGATACTATGCGAGCTTGAGATGTACTTCCCGCCGCATTCTTCGACGTTATGGTGCATCTGCTGGTCCATATCGTGGACGATATCATCCAACTCGGGCCGACGTTCCTGCACAGCATGATGCCGTTCGAAAGGATGAATGGTGTCATCAAAGGATACGTTCGCAACATGTCACGTCCAGAGGGAAGCATAGCCAGGGGCTTTCTGACCGAAGAGTGCATCTCCTACTGCACGAATTATCTAGGCATCGAGAACCCCATTGGTCTGCCCGTCAACAGGCACCTCGGCAGGCTCGCTGGATGGGGTCACCGTGAGGGTCGTCGCGAAATGCATGTCGACTTCGAGGGTCGACTCGCCGACTTTGAAAGAGCAAACCTAGTCGCGCTACAACACATAGACGTGGTCGATCCTTGGGTGGTAGAGCACAAAACCTTTATTAAGAAGACGTACAATGACCGAGGCCAACAGAGGACGGACGGAGATATACTCAAAGAGCACAACTCATGTTTCACGCGTTGGTTCAAGCAGAAGCTTCTGTCGTACCCTTTACATGAGGATTCTTCCGCGGAAGAACAACTCATATTCGCCTTGTCACAGGGCGCCGAGCACAACCTGATGACCTATGAGGCGTACGATATCAACGGCTACACATTCTACACCGAGGCCAAGGACATGAAGAGCGATGGTTATCAGAACTCCGGGGTAACGATGGAATCCTACACCGGTAACGACAAGGACAGATACTACGGAAGGATCGAGGAGATCTGGGAGCTGAGCTACGCTGGAGAGAAGGTCCCGATGTTCCGTGTCAGATGGGCCAAGAGCGTCCTAAAAGAAGACCGGTATTTCACCACCATGGTTATACCCAAAGCCAAATCCAAGACCGCGGGCGCAAACGTCACCGCGAAAAATGAGCCATGGGTACTGGCTTCCCAAGTGGACCAATGCTTCTTCATTACCGACCCGTCAAAGCCCAGTCGTGTTGTCGTGAGGAGAGGCAAAAGGAAGATCATCGGAATGGATGGAGTAGCCAATGAGCAAGACTTCGACAAGTACGGCGACCCGAGGATCGAACATGACGACGATGATGAAGTAGCAGCATACACCACAAGAAGAAGCAGGACCACCCTACCTAAAGGACGTCCGTTCCATAGAAGAACTCCATTTGCGAAAAGGAAGGGCAAGAAGATTGTGAACAGATAGCTAGCTAAGATCGATTGTATTTAAATCGTAGCCTTCATTTCTCGATTGTATTTCATGGGCACTTTTTGAACTATCATGAATATTTTTAAATTTCATGGACACTCGATCTCGATCCCCCTCCATCTCGATCGCTATCCCACCTCGCTAGATCCAGTCCCCCTCGCCGCCGAGCACCCCCCGGTCCACCGGCCGCCGCCGCCGACCCCCCGCACCCTCGATTCCCCTACTCAACCGCCGCCGCCGACCCCCCGCACCCCTCCCCTACTCAACCTCCGCCGCCGACCCCGCGCACCCTCCCCCGCTCCACCGGCATTACTGTTTGATTATATTTTTTAAAAAATTATTACTGTCTTATAAAAAAATATTACTGTTACTGTCTTATAAAAAAAATATTACTGTTATGATTTAAATTAGTTTAAAAAATTATTACTGTCTTATAAAAAAATACTAATGGCGCACCACGGTGAGGTGCGCCATTAGTATGGATGTACTTATGGCGCACCGGGTGGTGGTGCGCCATTAGTATTGTGCCATTGCTATAAGGAAAAAAATACTAATGGCGCACCACGGTGAGGTGCGCCATTAGTACGGATGTACTTATGGCGCACCGAGGGGTGGTGCGCCATTAGTATTGTGCCCGGCCCCATCCATATTCCCTCCCCGGCCCCTCCCTATCCCCTCTCTCTCCCTCGCCCTCGCCCTTGATCCCCTTCCCCTCTCCTCTCCCGACGCCGCTGCCCCGCCGCCTCGACGCTGCCCCGCCGCCCCGACGCCGCCCTGACGCCGCCTCGACCCCGCCCCGCCGCCCCGACATCCTTGGTGGGAGCCCCTACATTGCCAGATTCGTCGTCGTCTTCAACCTATAGTCACCGGCGCGTCCGCGACGATTGTCGCCGTTCTGCTGCTCCTAAGCCACCAACGGGCCATCGTGTGCCTCCTCGGTGAGGCACTCAACCATTCACTTCTCCTTACCGTGCGGAACCGCTGTCGTATTCGTCGCTCTGTTCGAGGCCGAAGCCATCGTCCGCCATGGCCACGAGCTCGTCGTGGCCGTGCTTTTTCCCCGCGTCTCTGGCCGCCCCAGTTCGCCCCCTCGCGCGTGTGCACCTGCCCACGGTCGCGCCCCGCCCGCTGCCTTGCAGCAGCTGCTGCTGCGCGCGCCTGTAGCCGCCACTGCCATGTCTAACAGCTGTTGCTGCTGCTAGACATTGAATCGTGCTGCTTCCTTCTTCGGTTAACCCAAGTGTCAATTTTTTTTTCAGTTTCGTCAGAATAAAAATGTACAAGGAGTCATTCTTGTACGTGCTCGTAGTCTTTGTTTTCTGCATGTAGTAGCTAGTGTTGCAGTGTTGGCTCCCATGGAATGGTGCGGCCATTAGATCAAACGTGGCCGGTAGGCTAGGAAGAATGTGTTGCTGTAACAACAAATAAGTAGCAGAGAAGAAAACGCTGCAGTTTCAGAGCAACGAGAGAGTGCGAGAACACCGGCTACAACTACATTTGCTATCTGCCGCTGCTCGTCGCGTGCTTGCCGTGCCATTGCTCGCCTGGATGGTACCATCTCCAGTTAGGTTGCAAGTGCATTTCACTCAAAATCACGATGATGGTGCCATCTCCTGTTTACTATAAGATGTACTACTAAGACCAGATAATAACTTCAGCAATAAAACATTTTAACAGGGTTAGGCTGTAGCCCCTGAATCCACGTTACATCTGGGGACAATGTGTAGCAAGAGGGCGCCATTGGTCCTCCACACGCATTTTTATTGACAGTAAAATGTTCATTTAGTTTCAGTAAACAAATATTGCCAAGCATGACATGGCCTTTGTGATCTCCTACTCCTGAATTTTCATGTCACTTGTGCTATTAGTAGTTTTTTGACAGTAAAAGGAATTTTCATGTCACTTGTGCTATCAGTACACTACAAGTGAATTTTCATGTCACTTGTGCTATTTATGTGGTCTGAAACTTGTCAAGTGATGCTGCTGCTGCTATCTACGAGTTGCTGCTGCTAGTTCTGATTTTGTCAAGTGATGCTGCTGCTACTTGTGATCTTCTAAAATAACCCCTTTCTCCTGAAATGTTGATTGATTTTCGTTTCGGTTGAGAAATGGGGCACTCCTAGGTCAAGAAAATTAGCAAAGGTCATGCCCAATTTTCTTGACCTAGAAGGTGCCCGATTCTCAACCGAAATAAAAATTAATTTGCTTTAGTGGTTGGATTAGTTTAGTATTTTTTTCACACACTCAGACACCCTTGCTTGCCATGTGTGTGAGAGAGATAGTGAGAGGAGACAAGAAGAAGGGGGTTAGGAAGGCATCATGCAACAGTGCCTTCAAGATCCAAGGCAATATCACAAACATCATAGGCAATTTGACCAAACTCACAACCTTGTATCTTTGCAGCAACCAACTTTCTAGACACACCCCTCAAGAACTAGGTTACCCTGAGAACGTGGACTTGGACCTTAGCAACAACACACTAACAGGTTCTATCCCAAAACACCTAGGCAATATCACAAACATCTCTCAATTGTTCCTTGACAATAACCAACTTTTCGGCGACATTCCTTGAGAATTAGGTTATTTGGTCAACTTAGAGATCTTGTTCCTTGACAATAACCAACTTTTTGACCAAACTTTGTTCCTATTTAGAGAGAAACATGGCCAACAACAATGAGTCCGGGGGTTCGGGCGTCAAGGCATTCTGGGAGCTGTCCCAGGAGATGGAGGAACAACCTCACTTGTATGAGGCCGCCGCCTTCCCCACCGATCCTGAGACCACTGATGGTACCGCCGAGGATGACCCCACTGATGCCACCACTGATGGTGCCGCCGAGGATGCCACCACTGATGATGGCGGCGCACGCACAGATGGTAGCCAACCGAAGAGGCAACGGAAGGACCGGCACCCGACCGTGCTCCGCACCCTCAAGGAGGAAGTTACTGAAGTGGACTCCGACGGGAATCCAACGGCGCCCGAACGAATAGTCAAGGGGTACTCGCTTCAGCTCGGGTGCATTCTCCGGAGCACCGTCTCGATCAACACCGAGAACCTCAGGCATCCTGACCGAGGGAATTTGCGCAACCTCCTCTTCACGAAGCTGCACGAACGATACAAGTTCCCCGCTGAATTTGAAAACACAAGCCTCAAAGGGAATAAAGTGAACAATTCTGCCCTCACGAAGATGAGCACGGCCCTGTCTACTTGGAAAAAGCAATGTGAAGAGAATGATCCAGAAAGGTGAGAGTTATGAGAAGATCAAGGAGAAAAATCCTTCGATCACCGAAGATGACTACAACGACTTCAAGATCAATTGCTCGAGCACCGCAAGCTCCAAATCAAGTAAGTGGGGGAAAGAAATGCGGGAGCTGAACTTAGGGGAACACACACTCGGTCCCGGCGGTTACAAAGTGGCGGAGCCTATATGGGATAAGGAGGAGGCGGACCGCGCCGAGCAAGGCCTACCGCCCCTCTTCGATAAATACGATGACAAGCAGACCAGGAACTTTGTCAGGGCCCGGTACAAGAAGGACCCGAAAACAAAGGAGCTTACCACGGATCCGAAGACCAGGGAGCTTGAGCTTGTTCTGGTAAGGAATACACCCCCGCGTAATTAGCTTCATATGGTTGCATTCTAATTAATGAAGCCAAATTTCTAAATGGTTCACATTCCTTCCGCAGGCGACTGAAAGCAGTAGCGCGGGGTCGACTAAGAGCAACCCTTGGGACACCACTCTAAATAGGGCGTTGAATGTAATGAAGAACAAGGATAAGCTCAGTAAGCCGACGTCAGCTGGTCGTGTGGCCGGCAAAGGCTTGTCGACAAAATGGTCATCATACTATAACACTGGTGGGCGAAAGGAGAAAAAGACCAGCTCGGAAAGCCAGGCGCGCGAGGTTCAAGAACTCAGGGCACAGGTGGCGCGGATTCCGGAGATGGTCCAAGAGCAAGTGGAACAACAACTCGGAAGGACGATCACCGCCATTGTGCCTACCTTGATCCAGGGGATTAGTGCGTGGATTGCGGGCGGCCAACAGGGGCCGCCCCCGATTCCTAGCTTCACGGCCAGCAACTCGCAGAACGCGATGGCGGGGCCATTGGTGTCTCCGGCGGAGGCGGCATTGGTGTCTCCGACGCCGGCACGGGAGCTTAATGCACCCGGGTGTACGCCGGCCGGCACCTCTGCAGCAAGCGGCCCCTCCGTCAACTGCACGCCCGCCGTTGGCGGTGCCTCGACATTAGCCGAGCTCGACGCCATCATCACGGTAACTAATTAAGCCTCTCTTGGCCGAGGACTTCATCTCCTTGCCTTTGACTGGGCATCCCTGACGCCCTACATGTTTTCGCAGGGCGCCGCCGACGTTCCGTGCACTCTCCTGCACTTCGTGAACAACGAGTTGGTCGATGTCGCCAAGGGCAAAATCGTTCAACCGGGCAACCCCTTGTTCCACGGTACCCAGATGCCACCCAACTTGTTTAGGGTTCAACTGGTTCGGGTGCTGCCAGGCTGCGACGAGTTGTTACCTCCGATTCGACCCGTCGGGGCCGACGATGATGACGTGATGACCCTCAGCGCCTGCCTGAGCTGGCCCCTGCTTTGGCCGAAGAGCCAGATTCGTTTGGGGGCGGGGGACACCACCCCAAAGACAACAACACCAGTCGTGTCGGCGCCAAGTCGGCCCCATGGCAGGACCGTTGCAACGGTGCCGGACATCCCTATGCCAGTGGATCCAAACATGCATATGGCACAGGATCAGAACGACGACGACGACGATACATTTGCCAACGTCGATCAGTACTTTGCCGATCATGGGTACGGTGGCGACTTCATGGGGCCTCCTTCTCAAGAACCCAACCCAACAAAAGACGTGCGCGATCTAGCTGGTACCGCGGAGAAGCCAAGTTGCAACAGGCGTCGTCTACCGTTCAGCTCTCAGGAGACGCCTCCAGCTGCCGACTTCACCGAGCCTCAGATAGGCAAGGTGCGAAATATTATCAGCCCCAACACACTCAAGAAGGCGGTCTGTGAGCAGAACTCGGTCCCATTACAGGAGAAGAAGAAGGCACGCAAAAGAAAGACTAACAAGGGTGCGGGCCAGCCGGCACCGAGTACGATCCGTGCTCAGGACGGGCCACCTGCACCTGAGGATATCTCGAGGAGGGTGCATGTGGCGGGTAGGCCGATGCTACCGAGAAATATGCTCGATGCTGCAACCGGTGCTATGCGGAGTCTGCATGACAGTGTTCTTTCTTTGGAGAAGCGGCGTCTCGGAGAGAAGGATGTGGCATACCCGGTTTTCGCGGCCAAGGTGCCAGAGGGCAAGGGCTTTGTGGATAACTCCATCGGGGGTACGATCGTCCTGCGGTTTGATGACATCCACGCTATGTTGAACCTTCATCCGCTGCACTACACCTTCGTTCGGCTATTTTCGCTGAGTATGGAGATGCGGATCATTCGCGACAAGACCCCGGACATCGTGATAGTCGACCCCTTCTACATGCGTGCCAAGATCTTGGGCAGCGCTGGGGACCGGCAAGTCGCGAGTTCTTACCTCGAAGGCGTCATTCTGGCAAACCAAGATAAGGATAACTTCCTCGTGCCTTACTTTCCCGAGTAAGTCCTCCCCTCAACCGCCCCGTAACATATGAATTCTTAGATTTCGATCGTTTTTCTTTTAACATTCCGTGTTTTCTGCAGTGACACACGTTGCACGCTCATCCTCCTAAGCCCCAAATATTCCATGGCCACATATTTCGACCCGGACCGTCAGTCGAACGTAGACTACACAAATGTCAAGAAGGTTCTTGATGATGTTCTCCCCGGCTACGTCAAATCTGGAGGCACCTTCACCAGGCCTATTCGTAAGTACGGCAAGCACGTGTTCTCCCACAATACGACGTTCTGCTGCGTCAAGCAGCCAACTGGCGGTCAGAAGGGTGCCTACTACGCCATCCATCACATGCGGGCGATCGTACGGGACCATCATCAACTTCTGCTACCGAGTAGACTCAAAGATTGGGCCGCGAGCGTGTCGGCAATCCAGGACGCGGACATCAGACAAGAATTCTTTCGCATCCAGTCGGAGTTTGCGGAAATCATCCATCAAGATGTCCTTCGTACCTCGGGGCAGTTCTACCTCAGAAATCAACCGTCCAACAGTGACATCGACACAATCCTACAAATGCAGGCTGACAACGCCCGTTGTTTCATGACTCCCACGATAGACGGCGGCTTCATCCACGCTCCGGTCCCTTGAGTCGAGTCGAAAACAGTGATGCTGTGTCTAGTTCTGAAACATCGATTGGCTCATGTTGTAATTAAACTTTAATGAACTTGTAGTATGTCTCTTTGGTTTCGAGAGTCGTTCAACTTAGATGTAATCGATGCTATTAATGTTTTGCTTTTCTCTTCCGATCGTTCTGTTGCATACTTATATGTTGCTTATGTATTGTCTGTGAATTGGTACTAACGTTTCGTTTGGCTACTGCATAGCGATGCCGTGGTATGTCGTGTACAAGGGTAAGGTTCCCGGAGTCTACAACGACTGGGAGGAGTGTCGGAGACAGGTTCACCGATTCAGCGGTAACAGTTACAAAGGGTACACCACTAGGGCCGAGGCCGAATCTAGATACGCCCGCTATCTAGCGGGAGAGGGGAGGGAGCGTTGGAGGAACCGGATGAAGACGAGTTTCATCGTGATGATGCTCATCGTGATGACCGCAGCTCTCTTCTATGTGATGGTAGTTTAGATGATCGATATCGACTTGTAATGTGAAGACAAACTCGCGGTCTCGAGACTTGTAATATAATGTTCTATCTTTGTTCGGTCTTTTCAATTCGGAGACTAATATGATGAATTGTATTCGGAGACTAAAATGATGAATTGTATTCAGAGACTAATCTTCTATTTTATTCGATGAATCTGTTGTTGATGTGTGCTGTCTATATTTTGTCCAATTATACATTTTGTAACCTGTGCAAAAAAAAGAAAATAAAAAATAAAAAAACCTAATATTCATACTAATGGCGCATCACATCATAGTGCGCCATTAGTATGCCAAAGGATACTAATGGCGCATCATTAAACAGTGCGCCATTAGTATGACGAAGTTACTAATGGCGCATCCTGTTGTTGTGCGCCATTAGTATGCCAAAGCACCTGGGTATACATGGCCCCCTGGGAGGCATACTAATGGCGCACTGTTGTATATACCAATGGCGCATCCCAGGTGCGCCATTAGTATACCAGATACTAATGGCGCACCAGTGGTGCGCCATTAGTAAAATATACTAATGGCGTGGCACTAATGGCGCACCGCTAATGCGCCATTAATGGACAAATTAGGTGCGCCATTAGTAGGCCTTTTCCTAGTAGTGCATTGCAAGATAAATAGATCAAGTTGGCCAAACAAAATCCAAATATCGGAGAAGAAATACGAGGCTACAAGCAATCATGCATATAAGAGATCAAAGAAACTCAAACAACTTTCATGGATATAAAAAGTTAGATCTGATCATAAACTCAAAGTTCATCGATCCCAACAAACACACCGCAAAAGAGTTACACCATATGGATCTCCAAGAGACCATTGTATTGAGAATCCAGCGAGAGAGAGGAAGCCATCTAGCTACTAACTACAGACCCGAAGGTCTACAGAGAACTTCTCACGCATCATCGGAGAGGCACCAATGGAGGTGGTGAACCCCATCCGAGATGGTGTCTAGATTGGATATGGTGGTTCTGGACTCTGCGGCGGCTGGATGAATATTTTGTCGATGCTTTTAGGGTTTCTGTAATATTGGGGTATTTATAGAGCAAAGAGGCGGTCCGGGGGCACCCGAGGTGGGCACAACCCACCAGGGTGCGCTTGGGCCTCGGCGCGCCCTGGTGGGTTGTCCCCTCCTCGGGACTCCCCCCAAGTACAACCAGGGCCCAACACCTTCTGGACCATAAAAAACCATCATAGAGTATCGTGGCATTTGGACTCCGTCTGGTATTGATTTTCTGCGATGTAAAAAACATGGAAAAAACAACAGCTGGCACTTGACACTATGTCAATAGGTTAGTACCAAAAAATGATATAAAATGACTATAAACGATTGTAAAACATCCAAGACTGATAATATAACAGCATGAAACAATAAAAAATTATAAATACGTTGGAGACGTATCAGTCCTGCTATACGTTATTCTATTATGTTATCACTAACTCGTTGGAGGCACGAGGAGAAGTTTCTAAGCTGAATGATGAGAACATGCTAGTTCTGGGAAAGCAGCAAACCTTGACATCGGTTATTCGCCCAACCTAGGGGCAATAATTTTGCGACACCTCATTGATACATCTCCGTCGTATCTATAATTTTTGACTGTTGATGCGGCGGTAGGGTGCGGCGGCGGCAAGGAGATGGCGGAAGCTAGGATCGACGTGCTAAAACTTATACCATGTTAGAGGACGAATTAGGAATTGCATGCATCGATGATTTGATTGATCGTGCGCTAGGCACATGTGTAGATACAGGGGGTGCATCGGTTGCCTTGTCTCCCAGTCCCAAGATACATACAAGTTACAAGAGAAGAGAGACGTGACACGTGCAATACACAAAACCCATACCTATATACGTACATACAATATTTGCATGTTCAACATTTTATAATATAGGGTTTTTATCACTTTTGCTATTAGTTGTGCCACACTACTCACTTTTGCCACTAAAAATTTTCACTACTCAAAAATGCCACTATTCCGTTAAGAACACACTCAAAAATGCCATTTTCTCACGTTACCGTCAGTCAAAGGCTCTTTGACCACGCTAAGATGACCGAAATGCCCCTGGTTCGGTGACTGACGGTAACGTGAGAAAATGGCATTTTTGAGGTGTGTTCCTAACGGAATAGTGAATTTTTGAGTAGTGAAAATTTTTAGTGGCAAAAGTGAGTAGTGTGGCATAATTAGTGGCAAAAGTGATAAAAACCCTATAATATAAAGCCGGGGAAACCTTTTTCTTCTTAATTAGGCCTTGTGACTTTATTTATGAATCAGGGCGAAATTTTATTTCGAGGAAGAGAAACAGAGGCGTTGCATGCGTGAGAAGAAGCTAGCTCGGGGAAGAGGCAGTGTACATGGTGGACAAGCGCAAGGAGGGAGAGAGGAAAATCAGAGGGAGGGAGCGATGTGACAGGGGTAGAAGACGGGCGCGAGTGGACCAACCCATGATATAAACCATTTTCCTTGAAAAGAAAAGAAACTACATATCTCGGACGAAAATCGGACGACTACATACCGGTAGATTAGTTTTTCTTTTTGAGGCAAACCTGTAGATTTTTTATTTATTTTTTTGCGGGGAGGCAAACCTGTAGATTAGCTGAAGTATCTTGTGTGGCTGGCTAACCACCTCTTATCCGCGTTTACTTGGACTGCTTCCGTCTGGGCCTTTGGTTTTCGATTCTCGGGTAGGGAAACGTCCCCGGCTCCATTTCCACCTTTCCCGGTTGCTTCACCTCCGGATCCCCGATTCATTGCCCATCGGCGGGGAGCTGGAGCGCCACCGGCACTCCTTTAGAAGTCCAGATTCCAGAGTAGCAGCAGTTCCAGTCTCCACTCCTGGGATCTGTAGAGCTTAATTACCTGGTGAGCAAAATTTCGCATCTGCATCTGTATTCTGTAGAAAGTAGTACTAGCAAAATTTTACTTCTGATGATTTGTGTTTTGGTGACATAGCGAGATGGAGCTGGGTCCAATAAGTGCCTCGTTAGGTGCCATGCGCTCCCTTCCACGGAAGCTCCATGAGCTCCTGGCGACCAAGCACCGGATTCTGCGGGGGATTGTGATGGACGAGATCGAGCAACTCACAGCTGATCTTCGCATCCAGTACAGCTTCATGCTGGTGCTCTCAACTGCGCAGGACCCTGCTATGAGTGCGAGGTACTGGATGAAAGACGTGCGCGAGCTTTCCTATGACATGGAGGACTTTGCCGACCAATTCATCCAGGCGCATGGTCGTTCGAAGATTTTTTCTTTAAAGAGAAGGCATCATGCTCATGGCCGCGCCAAGATCCGTAGAGCTATTTTGCGCAAGCTTATTTATCGGATGAAAGACATGGGCGAGCCGTCCTATGACATGGTGAAATTTGTTGACCAATTCATCCATGCTCATGGCCGTGCCAAGATCCGGCGAGCTACTTGCCGCAAGCTTGTTTCTCGGCTCAAGATTAGCCGCCTTCCAGGCAGGCGGAGGTGGCGCTCATGGATCACCAACATGGTCTCGGAATTCAGGACTCGAGCGCAGGAGGCGACTCGGCGATGCCAGAGGTACAAGTTGGATGATTGCGTCTCCAATTCTGGATATTCTCGTATTGGCCATGAGCTTCCAACTATGTTGCAAGATCCTAGTGATCTTGTTGGCATAGAAGACGCGATGGATGAGCTTGAACGGTGGTTGACCGATGGAAAAAAGCCCCTCAAGGTGGCGTCCATCGTCGGTGTCGGGGGAATCGGTAAGACCACTCTTGCCCAAAAATTGTGGGGTAAACTCCATGTACAATTCGAGTGTGGGGCATTTGTGAGGACAGCCCAAAAGCCCGATATGAGGGGTATTCTCAGGAACATACTCTTGCAAGTTCGCCCCCACCAACCACCGGACGCTGGAGAGATGCACCACCTGATCAACGACCTTAGACAATACCTACAAGGCAAGAGGTAATAATTCTCTTTAACCATTTATTTTTCTGCTATATTATAGTACTAGCTTCATATTCATAGATCTTTACTTCGTGGAGCAAACCATGTATTATATGGTTGACCAATTAGATGCATATTTTGTTTCGCAACGTAGATCCACTTTCATGGGAGTTACGAGTTACCGCTTAGTCATGTAACCGGACTTGGCAAATCCCCCCCCCCCCCCCCCCTAAACGTCGGATGGTTCCTCATATGGCGTGCGAGCAGCCACATTCCTCAAATCTAGACCTTCAAATCCATGCATGTCCATCTTACACGTGAACGAAAATAATATTTGTTGGTAGCGAAAATACATAGTTCAAACATAAAATTTATTTGAAGTCCATAGTTCTTTGCTTTTCATCGTGGGTCCACATATGCTTCACAAGATCACTGAGTAGCTGAGATTCTGATGGATCTGTAGAAAATTGATAAGTTGATTTGCATCTTATTGTTCCGGGATTTGGATTTATTCTCCAGGCTTTCAAAACATGGGTTTGGGCTGCCCCATCACCCTCGTCCTCGACAATCGTATCAATTATCTATTATATACTAAAACGAAAATATGGCTAAAACATAGAGAAATTAGCTTCAAAATCCCGCGTTAATCAGAAACATCTGATCATTAATATGGTGGGCCCTTACTTAAATAACAATTTGAAAAGCTTAGATCTGACGTGGGCCCTAGAGATATAACACGGGTACTACTATTAACACAACGAATCAATCCTATCATGATTTGTTATGATGCATCTACTACATGAGGTAAGAAAACACCTCTGTACAAACTCAGTCCGGCCAATCAAAATTGGGAGAACTGCAGAAAAAAACTTTAAAAAAATTTATAAGTACAATATTTATTTGATACCATATAAGTCAATTAAATGCAAAACAAATATGAAAATTGAGGAAATAGAACAACAGCTAATTTAAAATAAATCGGAGCGACATCTGATAAATTTTACAAGTTGACGCAGAACAATATGAAATTGATTGAGCAAAACTAAAAACTTAAGATCAATTATTATATTATTGAAGGAGATATATTCTTTGAGCTTTAGGTTTACCAACCTTACCAACCTGTCAAGACATAGATCACAATTTGTATCTAACTTATTATAGAAATGTGCTTTTCTTATGTAAATATGCATTAGAACTAATATGTTTCGTTCCAAATAAAAGGCCTTTTGACTCCGTGTGGTCTCCATGATACAACCCTAACCGTTACCTATGTCTCTACATTATGATCTTTTTGGTATATACGGTAGGTATATAACTCGAAATTGATCAAAACAACTAATTATGTTATATATCACGATAATCCTTATGGTGCCACTTCTGCTAAACTAATTTAGTTAATGTTGTATTAGTCTGTATCTTCCATCTGTTATATACTAAGAGAAAACTAAGGGCCTGAGTACCCACTTCTGACACTCGGTATAGCCTTTGCCGAGTGACTGCTTTTCCCAAAAGTGAGTGTGTCAAGTAGGATTTTCTGAATGTAACACTCAGCAAAGCCTTTGTCGTGTAATTTTGGCCCTGCTCCATAATTCATAGCAGTCGCCAAATAATACAATTACAGTAGTGATAGAGGATACTAGTTAAGCCATATCATCGAAATTATTTTCATCTTTGGATCTTAAATTGGTAGCCAGATTTTAATGCAAGATTATTAGTCATCTAATTGTGTCTATGTAATCATGTTCATAATTTATACTGAGAAGGTTACATTTCATATACTTATTAGTTGTAAGACGTATTTCACTATGATATTGTAAGACTTAGGATTTTGGGGGAACTAGCTCGACCCTCTATGGGGTGGCCTATCACACATATATAATGGTGACGTACAAGTCCTATACCAATACGGTATGGATTACACAGTGGGGCTACAATATGAAGTCTAACACCCTCCCTCAATCTCAACTCACTCCTGAAGCATCTAGAAGGTTGAGATTGCGCCTACAGACTTGAAACAAGGGAGAAGGTAAAGGCTTGGTGAAGATGTCTGCAAGTTGATCTTTCGAATAGATAAACCTGACTTGTAGTAGCTTCTGTGCAACACGCTCCCTCACAAAATGATAGTCAATCTCAATATGTTTAATCCGTGCAAGGAACACCGGGTTTGATGACAGAAACGTAGCACCGATGTTGTCACACCAAAGGACCGGAGGATGTGGCTGAGAAACTCCTAGCTCTCTAAGTAGGGACTCAATCCATATAAGTTCGGCAGTCGCATTGGCAACCGATTTGTACTCATCTTCTGTGCTGCTGCGGGAAACAGTGGCTTGCTTGCGTGCACTCCAGGCGATCAGATTAGGACCCAAGAACACAGCATGTCCCCCTATAGATCGCCTATCATCTGGACATCCAGTCCAATCAGCATCTGAGAATGCAGAAAGAACTCCAGAGGAACTGGGGCGCAGGTGAAGACCGTAGGAGACAGTGAGACGCACATAGCGCAATATGCGCTTCACAGCAGACCAGTGCACATCAGTAGGAGCATGAAGATACTGGCACACCCTGTTAACCGCAAAAGAGAGATCAGGACGTGTGATCGTCGGATACTGCAGTCCACCAACAACACTCCTGTACTCAGTCGCATCCTCAGAAGATAGAAGAGCACCATCAGCAGCTGGAAGTTTGTCGGTGGAGGACATGGGCGTAGGTGATGTCTTGCACTTGAGCATACCAACACGGTGCAAGAGATCAAGAGAGTACTTCTTCTGGGTGAGAACCAAACTGCCACGAGACTGATGAGCGACTTCAATACCCAAGAAGAAGTGAAGCTATCCCAAATCCTTAACTGCAAAATCTCGGCCAAGCGCAGTCACAAGAGCATCAGCAGCCGTCGGAGAAGAGCAAACCAGGACAATATCATCCACATACACTAGGAGATACATGGTCACACTCGGTCGCCGAAACAAGAACAATGAAGTATCAGCCGTCGAGGGAATGAATCCATGAGTACGTAGAGCTGAAGCCAGACGAGCATGCCAGGCACGAGGCGCCTGCTTCAGTCCATAGAGAGCCTTCGTCAAACGACAGAGATGAGATGGTTGATTGTGATCAACAAATCTAGGCGGCTGCCGCATGTAAACCTCTTCCTCAAGTAATCCATGAAGAAAAGTGTTTTGTATGTTAAGTTGGCGAAGAGAACATCCATGAGAAATTGCCAGAGACAGAAGAAGCCAAATAGTGGTGGTTTGACAACTGGGCTGAATGTATCCTTGTAATCCAGTCCATGACGCTGAGCCACAAGACGCACTTTGTAGCGCTAAATGGAACCATTTGCATGTTTCTTCACGTTGAAAACCCACTTCAAATCAATGATGTTGACGCGAGGCGGAGGGGGAACAAGTGTCCCGGTCTCATTCTGCATAAGAGTATGATATTCTTATTCCATAGCAGCCCTCCAGTGTGGGATACTCATAGTGGCTTGATAACTGCGTGGTTCGGCGGTTGGATTGTCCACAACATGAGTCAGAATGATGCCATCGATGCATTCCTTGGGACGAATGATGCCACTGCGATTGCGTGTGTGCGGACGCCACGGAGCAGTGAACACCGGTAGGCCTGGGCATTCGGTATAAAGCGAAAAATCGGTTTCTACCGTTCGGTTTTTTTGGAAATTCGGTTTGCAAAGTTGAAAACCAAAATATACAACACAAAACAGCTAACCGAAAGTTTGGTTAACCAGTTTTTCGGTTTGGTATTCGGTTTATACCGAGAACTTCTGCAGAGTGTGATTCTTTCATCCAACTGCGCTATTATATAGGCTAGCACGCCACCCCTTTCTGTGTGCGCGGCCGAGGTGGAACTAAACGACCGGAGCGACTCCTTCTGGTCTATGTACGTGACATGTACTAACAACAGAAGCCTCGCTGGATAAAAAGAAGCCCATAGCAGCTTGGGCCTTGCATGCACGTTGGTGGCTTGGCCCATGATGTGCTTTGTCGCTGCCACGAGCACGCCGCACGATTTCCTTTGGCTGCACGTTCACGCGTCTCAAGTATGTTCGGTATTCTTTTCGGTTAACCAAGCTAAAACCGAATCAACCGAAGTAAGTTCGGTTAGCAGAGTTAAAACCCGAAATTTTCTGTAATAGCAATAAAAACCGAAATTTCGGTTTTTTCGGTTTCGGTGTCGGTTCGGTCTTCGGTTCGTCGGTTTTTATGCCCACCCCTAAACACCGGGGCAGGAGGGACGTCCGGAGCAGGCGAGGCCGGTCCAGGGGACTCCGGCGACGAGGGACCGGGCGACGGTGGGCTGGGCGACCGAGGCCCAGGCGTCATGTGTGTCGCTGCAGACCCAGGCGAGGTGGGCGGCAGGCACGCTCGCGCAGACGACGTGGGTGACGACAAAGGCGAGGCCGGGCGATGAGGCGGCGACATGGGCCGCTCAGAGGAGGCTGGCGCGGGCTCCGGCCCGGTCGAAGAAGCCGGCGTGGGCTCCGGCCCAGTTGAAGAAGCCGGCGTGGGCTCCGGCCTAGTCGCAGAAGCCGGCGCGGGCTCCTGCCCAGTCGGCGTGGTAGACGGGGCTCCTGAGATGGGGTTGAGGGCAGGAGGCGATGCATGCACATGCACCGGCCGATCGACGTGCGCTACGGGCGGCGCAGTGGGTGCGTGAGGGAGAAGTTCCAGGCAAGCTCCACGTCCAATTCCTGCACCATGATTAGGTAACAACACAGGCGAATATGCAACATCTTCAAATTGGCCAGGCATAAGAGGAGATGAATGCATAGATGGTGCTGTGGTGGGAGGCTGAGGCATGGCAGAAAAAGGGAAGATGTTCTCGTCAAAAACAACATCCCTAGATATGTAGACTCAATCGGTTGGCACATGGAGACACGTGTAGCCTTTATGGAGAGAATTATACCCCAAGAACACACATTTTTTGGACCAAAACTCAAGCTTATGATTATTATATGGACGAAGATGAGGCCAGCAAGCACACCCGAACACCTTAAAAAAGGTATAGTCAGGAGTTTCATCCAAGAGAAGCTTAATAGGATTTTTCATATTATGGACAAGCGTAGGTAATCTGTTAATGAGAAAACACGCGGTGGCAAAGGCATCACTCCAAAAGAGAAAAGGTATAGAAGCATGAGCAAGAAGTGTGAGGCCGGTCTCAACTATATGGCGATGTTTGCGCTCAACGACGCCATTCTGCTGATGTGTATGTGGGCATGACAAACGATGGGATATGCCAAGCTTATTAAAGAAAGTGTTGAGGTTGCGATATTCGCACCCCCAATCTGGCTGAACATGAATAATTTTATGCTTGAGGAGACGTTCGACATGCAATTGAAATTGAATGAATATATCAAACACATCAGATTTGCGCTTAAGAAGATAAAGTCATGTAAAACGACTATAGGCATCAACAAAACTGACATAGTAGTTGTGACCACTAACAGATGTTTGTGGTGGAGCCCACACATCAGAAAACACAAGTTCAAGAGGACTCTTTACTTCTCTAGTAGATGAAACAAAAGGTAGTTGATGACTTTTGCCTTGTTGACAGTCATCACACACGGACATCTCTTTAGTGCTAGACTCTAATGGTAGCTCATGGCAGTGGAGTATGTGGCGAACGATGGGTGTGGCGGGGTGACCAAAGAGAGAGTGCCACTGGGATGGCGACACACGAACACCGCTGAAGACGCGCGGGGCGGATGGATCCTCCAAGTGGTACAGACCTTGGCTCAAGTGGCCACTAAGCAGAATGTCCTGGGTTGCTCGGTCCTTCACAAAAAGATTAAAAGGGTGAAATTCACATAGGACATTATTATCAAGGGTGAGCTTGGGGGCGGATAAAAGATTACGAGTCACCGAGGGTACCCGCAAAACATTACGAAGGCGGAGCTGCCTAGAGGGATGACTAGTTAAAAGAGATGCTTGGCCAATGTGAGAGATGGGCATACCTACACCATTGGCGGTGTGAACCTGATCGTGCCCGTAGTAGGGCTGGTAGGTGGAGAGCTTGTTGAGCTCGTTCGTCATGTGATCCGTGGCGCCGGTGTCCATGTAACATGCTAGATCAACAGGATAGGATGGTGTGTCCCACTGCTCGACGCGCGGGTTCTTGCCCTTGGCGGCGATGTGGGCAACCGGGGTGGCAGCGATGAGGGCAGCCAGGGCGGCAGCGGTGGGGGGGGGGCAAAGTCTACCATGGCAAATTGGCGCTCCTTGGCTTTGCCGTCGTTGCCGATGCCAAGGAAGCTCCTCTGAAAGCGACGATGACACTTGGAAGCGACGTGTCGTTCACGACCACAAAACTGACACACCGCCTGAGTAGTAGGGCCCCCACCCATGGTCGATGCAGGGGGAGGGGCGGCCTTGCCAGCTGACGGGGTAGGCGAGCGCTGGCCGCGTGAGGCCCAGTAGGCCGTCGGCTGTGCGACGATGGTGGTGGAGGAGCGACGAGCCTCGATGCGCTGCTCGGTGAAGAGGAGGCGTGAGTAGAGATCGCGAGGAGGCATCGCTGGCTTGGCATAGTGAACGGCCTTCGCGAGATTGTCTTACTCGGCGTCAAGGCCTTTGATGACGAAGCCAGTGAACTCCTTGTCGCTAAGCGGCCGACCGATAGAGCTGAGCGTGTCCGCCAGCACCTTCATATTGTTGAAGTAGGTCGTGGCGGAGGAGTCCAGCTTCTTGATGTCGGCGAGCTCACTGTGAAGGGCCATCGAGCGGGAGGTAGAGACCTAGGCAAAGGCGTGCTCCAGAGTCGTTCAGGCGTCCATGGAGGTTGCGGCGAAGAGATAGAGGAAGGCGATCCCGTCGCTGAGGGAACCCTGGATGGCGGAGAGGATCGCCTGGTCTTGCTGCACCCACATATGGTGTTCCGGATTGATGGCCGGGCCGTGGATGGTAGGGATGACCTGTGACGGACACGGTAGCGAACCATCAACAAACCCAAGGAGGGACCTGCTGCGGAGCAGTGGTAGGACCTTGGCGCGCCAGAACAAGTAGTTATCCAGCGTGAGCCCGATGGAGATCAGGTTGTCCAAGTGGAATGGCCCGGTTGCCGTGACAGCATCAGCGACCGGGGCGGCGGACGACAGAGCAGCGACGGGGGCCACAACCACGGGCGAGGCCGCGGGTGGCACCGCGGGCAGGGCCGCGACCGAGGCCGCGGGTGGCGCCGTGGGTAGAAACTCCCCCGAGGCCGCCCGGAGGACGGCAAGCGTCTGGTAAGAGCCAGAAGAGGCCACGGGTGGCGCCGTGGGCAGGATCGTCGGCGTGGCGACGGTGGTTGCAGGCGGCGGCGGCAAGATTGGAGTCAAGAACATGGATCCCACGGGGTGGTGCCGAAAAACTGGGGCACCAGCGGAGCCAGGGGGAGGTGGGAGGTTGAGGAGGGCGGCAAGCGACGCGGGGATGGACCCGGAGCTGGCGGCGCCCGAGGCGGAAGCGGTCATGGCGCCGGCAGCGACTACCCTAGGGTTTAGGGTCTTGGCATGACGGCGGCGGCGGGTGAGGAGTAGAAGGACCTAGCTTAGGCTCGATACCATGTAAGACGTAGGATTTTGGGAGAACTGGCTCGACCCTCTATGGGGTGGCCTGTCACATATATATAATGGTAACGTACAAGTCCTATACCAATACGGTATGGATTATACAGTGGAACTACAATACGAAGTCTAACAGATTAACTCCATTCATAAAAAAGAGACAAGGAAACTGTCGGATTTCGGGTTTCGGCAGACCCTTGAGGTTCGAACACTGGGGTGCACCCCTCCGCCTCGCTAAGATCTAAGATATGGAAATAACAGCACAAGAGACACAGGGTTTATACTGGTTCGGGCCACCGTTGTGGTGTAATACCCTACTCAAGTATGTGGTGTGGTGGATTGCCTCTTGGGCTGATGATGATGAGCAATACAAGGAAGAACAGCCTCGCGAGGGTCTGTTCTTGGCTGAGGGGATGAACTGCTAGGAGGAGTTCAGTCGCCCTTCTCTCTCTCTCTCTCTTCTCGATTCTCTCTCCGATTTCGATCCCTCTACCCTATGGGTGGCTAATCCTATTTATAGGCAAAGGCCCTGGGCCTCTTCCCAAATATTGAGCGGGAAGGGCGCTAACAATTGGCCATTTTGAAGGGGAACATCTGGTACACTTATCCTGAGTAAAGTTGGTCCTCGCCTGCCAAAGGCTCTAGTGGTGATGCTGGCTTGAGCTCCACAATGACTTCCTCTCCGCCGTTGGACTGGTCTTGGGTCTCGTTGCACCGAAACGGGTGCCTTTGCTTGATGCTCTCGCCTGCGCTTGCTCCCTTTGCACCAAAGAGGAAAGGAGGACACTGCGCGGGCTGGCGCCCGCCTGGCACCCTTAGTCGTCATGGCTTGCGTCACGGGCACCTCGTGAGGTACCCCGCCTTGACCTTTCCGCCTCCTCGCGAGCCAGCCTGATGAGGCCGTGCCTGAAGAAGCTCCGTGTCGTCCGCCCCGCGAGGCTTGGCCCCTCGCGAGGGTTTTGGGTCTGTGTTGATGAAGATGGGCCGTGCTGGGCCCCCCTTTGAGCCACGCCGCTGGCCGCAGGCAGGCAAGTCTGGGGACCCCCGTTCCCAGAACACCGACAGTAGCCCCCGGGCCCAAGGCGCGCCCGGACTTGGTCGTGCAGTGAGGCGAAAGGGCAAGGGCGGAGCGCCACGGGCCCTAACAGCTTGCGGCCTTGGGCGCCGCGTGGCGGTTGATTGGACGTGGGCGCCTCAGCAACCGCGCGAGTTGATAAGGGAGCGGCATCTGCCTAGGCTTTGCTTTTTTTTGCTTTCTCCGGTTGCTGCTCAGATCCCCTTTCTTGCGCCTCTCCTTCCTTCCTCCAAAATTTCCCGATCTACTTCGACCGCGTGACCTAGGAAGCCATGGCGCCTCGTCAGTCGCCGACCGGAGCTTGGTACTCGTCTGCCCTGGACTCGCCGAACGTGTCGGAGGCGAGCCTCGCCCGGTTGCACCGGATGGCGGCGCGCAGGGCATCGACAGGGCGAAGGTGTTCAAGGCCGGCTCTGCCACCCCTGAGGGCCAAGGGAGCACCTTCTATCCGTTCTTTGTAAGCGCCATTTCTGCTGGCCTGGTGCCTCCCTTCTCCGAGTTCTTCTTCTCCGTCCTCCGCCATTATAAGCTACAGGCTCTGCATCTCCACCCCAACTCCGTCCTTCTCGTGGAAATCTTCGCCTTTTACTGCGAGGCTCACGTAGGGGTGCAGCCCTCAGTGGCCTTGATGCGCCACTACTTCTACCTCCGGACCTCTCGCGGTCCTGCTTCCGCGTGCGCGAGCTTCATCGCGCACGGTGGCGCCATTGCCATTTCGAACCCCGGGAAAATGATTGAGGGTTTCAGGAGCAAGTGGGTCTTGGCAGATGCTGGGCGCATCCACCCTTGGCTGATCTTGCCCACGGAGGAACCCACGAGCTCTAGCGATTGGGGTCGAGCGGAGCTCGCGGACCCCCGTGTGAACCTGGTGTTGGAGAAGATGGACGCGGATCTGAGGCCGGCCAACATGGCGGCGGCGAAGCTGACCGGCGCGTCGCTGCTGAGGGAATTCCTGGAGCACCAGCTGGCTCCGCTTTGGCGGTACTCACTTCCGATGTGGAGGCCCCATCCGAGCCCCACGGCCTTGGCCGACGAAGATCTGGTTGCGGTCCTCCAATCTTTTGTCGGGGGCGATCTGGCGAGGTTGGAGGCGCTCCTACGCCCTTGTTCCTCCGCGACGACTGGTAGCAGGTAGTGGAGTCCATGCCCGTCTTCAACGGGGACGGGCCCGTGCCCATGGAAACTCCTGGGGAATCGGTGGATGTGTCCTCCGACGACTCCAGCAAAGAGGGGGAAGGAGGGGAGCGGGAAAAAGGGCCTGACTCCGAGGCGACTGACGGAGAGTCGAGAGCTCCCCTCCCCCGGCGCAGGTCCCGCGCTCTCCGCCTCTCTCTTGGAGCGATGACGACGAGGATGATGACGAGCAGGGCGGCGGGAGCTTGCCCCCGATCCCGAAGAAGGACAGGACCGGGCTGATCTCCCGCGGGTCTGCCCCGGCCCCGAGGTGGACCGTAGACGCGCCTTCCGCTCCCGAGCTTCCCAAGGTTGACCCTTCCAGCCGGCTTTCAGGCTTCAAATTTGGCCGGAGGCTGCCTGAGCTCACTGGCGACGACCCGTAAGCGCTTGATTCTTGTCTTTATTTCTTGTTCTACTGCTGAGGCTTGACGTCCACATCTCTTGGACAGGCTGGCGCCCGCATTAAAGAAGCCGAAGGGAGCTCCTGAGGTTCCATCCGTGGCAGCGCCTCTACCTGCGAAGGAAGGTGACTGCGACGCACGGGCTTCTCCTGCCTGGTCGTCCTCGCGAGGCCTGGCTGAGCCGGCTGGGGCGAGCTCAGCCCCCATGGCCCAAGTAACTCCCGAGGTGCCTTTGCCTGCTGCCGCCACTACAGCCATTGGGGCGCAGCAGGCTCCGCCTCAGGATGTTGTGGTCGCGCTGCCGCCTTCTCCTCCTACTCCACCGACTGCTGTCTCTCCGACTCCTCCTGCCGTTCTGGATCGTGCTGCTGCTGAGCTAGACCGGCTGCGGCAGGATCTTCTTGGCGCCGACCCTTGCTTGGTGGTCGGGCGCTTGGAGCTGGCTTCAGGATGGATTCGCTCCGACGCTTCGATTCGGGCGGCGCTGGTCCAGGCCTCGACGGCTTGCGATGAGGAGAGGCAGGCCGTCCTTGAGGCGAAGGCTTCTCGTGACGCAGCCCTGGGGGAGGTGGTCGACGTCCGTGGTCGCTGCAAGGCACTGGAGGACGAGCTGCAAGGCCTGCGGGACCAGCTCGTGAAAGAGGCCCGCCTTCGCCAAGAGCAGGAAGAAGGCGTGAAGGCTCGCGAGGCGGCCGTCAATGAGAAGGAGGTCAAGCTCAGGAGGCGTCGTGACCGCCTAGGCGCGCTGGAGGAGGAGTTGGGGGCGAGGAAGGTCGAGCTGGACGACAAGGCCCAGGTTCTTGCCGAGGACCGCGTGGCCTTCGCGGAGATGGAGGCGAAGGCTCGCTCCTCGCTGAGGACGCTTTACGACAGCGGCCTCGAGAGCCCGCTGGCTGGCGCCGAGAACGGCCCCGCCAAGCTGCTTCCCTTCCTGGTTCACGCTCTTGAAGATGTTGCCCTTGGCCTTGGCCCCACGGCCGAGGCCGAGGCGCGTGTCCTGTCTTCTGCAGCGCTGACGCGGGTCCTCACCCACATCTACCTTCGCGAACCCGGCGTCGACCTTGACAGCCTACTGGAGCCAGTAAGCGGCGAGCGTGCCGCTGCCGCTGCCGAGGCCGTGAAGGGTCATGCGGAGGCTCTGCTGGGGAAGTTCCGGTCCTTCAGCATCAAGCCGAAGCAAGGCGCTACCGACCCCGCTACTCCATGAGGCGAACCCACTCCGCGCTGCTCCACCGCCCACAAGTGACTCCGTTGTGGCTCCTGTCCTGCCTTTAATTCCTGCACATGTATCATGCCTCGGGGAGGCGTTTAAACTTGCATTTGGCATTGAGATAACAGTGTGGACTATAATATTTTCTTTTGAATTCCTTGAAATTTACGCTTTTCCTTCCTACTTGCTTATGTTCTACGCCGGCAGAGCCCGGCCCCGCGCATACCTCAGCCGCTGTTAGCCTCGACCGGAAACCAGGACGGGACCAAGGAGTGAGGGGCTACGTGACAAGTTAGTCTCCTGAGTCGCGATGCTCAGGAGTCCCCCTTGGCGCACGAACAGCAAGTAGGGAGGTGTGATGTGGGTGGATCTACCGTTCTACGTCTGCAGAGCCCGGCCGCGTGCATACCTCAACCGCCGTTAGCCTTTCAAAACTAAGAAGTGAGGGGCTACGTGACCAGTTAGGCTCCTGAGTCGCGATGCTCAGGAGTCCCCCTTGACGCTCAAACGGCCTTCGTACCTTGGCTCCGCTCGGGGAGAGACGCGCGACGAACCAGGCCTGGGGGGCCTGGCTGGGTGTCATGCGTCTGGGCGTGACCCAGGCGCAGCCCCCGTGCCCAGCCCCCTCACGCGGCACTCCTGAGGGGAGGCGTTACGATGAGGCTAGACACTGAGCTCTGGGCTCCCTGAGGTTGATGCGGCCCGGGGGCCACCCTCGGTTGTTTATCACCAGCGCGGAGCATAGCGCTTCCGTATGTGTACGGGCATAGCCGCTCCTCGGCAGTGTCGTCAGCCAGCGCGGAGCATGGTGCTTCCACTGGTACGTGGGAGGGGGCTCCCCTCCGGGAGGAGCCCCGGGGGAGTGTACAGCCCCTTCCTAACACGTGGCTGGCACGGTAGGGCCTGGCGAGGTGTATCTGGGCACCCATGAGCCAGTGCGGGACTCACGGGGCCCTACCTCTAGGCGGGTTGTGCCTGGCACTGGGCCTTATCTTATGATGTGTACCTGCAAATTTGGTTAGATGCCAGCACTCTACGTCCTCGGGTCCCGGCCCTTGAGCTGGTCTCAACCGTCGCTGGTATGCCAGGTCGCGATGCTGTGGACAAGGCCAGAGGGTCAGGGCTGGAGAGCTAGTAAGAGCCCTGAGTCGCGATGCTCAGGTACCCCCCCCCCTTTAATGTGCAAGTGGTCGGCATGGAGAAGAAGAGGTGCCGTGAACCGGCATCAAATAATCAAGCATGGTGGGTCGAACGCATAGCCGGAAATAAACGCAAAAGGGATACATGCCGCTGGGTCTGGCCCGAGCGACTTGGGGATGATGCAGCCCGAGGGGCGCCCCCAACAAAGTAAGCTAATGACATGAAATAAAAGGGATACATGCCGCAGGGACGGACCCACGCGGCCTGGGAATAATGCAGCCCTGGGGGGCGCTCCCAGCTAGAAATGAAACTTGAAAGATGTCACCTGATGATGTTGAGGACGAAGGAGTGTTGGTGTAGCAGACTCGGTGGGCTGCGGAAGCCGATCCTCACGAGCCCCCAGGCCCAGGGGCCTCGGGAGGCTCCGGAGGCGCTGGTGGCTCCTCGCGGACCATCTCCATCTCCGCCAGGGCTGCGGAACGCCTGGCCTCTTGAGCCTCCATGATGCCCCTCATGAGGTGCTGGTACGCGGCAGCCGCGTTCGGCAAGCCGTGAGGCATGCGAACGTAGCTGTTGGGTGGACCTTCGCAGCGCCCCACTCGCGAGGGCCAGAGGCGCTCCAGAGAGGCGACTCGATTGAGCCCTGGTATGTCGATGCAGACGCGCAGCCCACCATCCTCGCCTGGATGGGGAGCCACAGCTGGTAGGCGGCGGCCGCCTTTCATGACTCTTGAGTCCTGTAGCTCCTGAATGGCCTTGCTGACGAACTCCTGAGGGTCTGGCCCTCCTTGCCTTACTCCTTCTTGAGGGAAACGTGCTTCGAAACATGCCTCCATGTGGTGCCCAAGCGCCTCCCTCGTGACCTTAGCCAGGTCGGTGGCCCTCCAGGGGAGAGCCCCTGAGCCCTGCCTGAGGAGGGCACTGGGCGCGCTTTCCTATGCGATGGAAGGAGGTTCCCCCTGGGCAGGCGCGGGCCCTGAGGGGCTTGCCTCCTGAGGGGTTGGGCCAGACGATGTCTTCTTCTTCTTGGGGCGGTCTCGGGAAGCCTCCTGTTTCCGCGATCCGGGTCTTCCAGTGATGCGGCCTGAAAGGCTCATTCCAAGGAACACACCGCATCCTTCTCTTCACAGGGCACCGTGATGACTCCGCCACTTCCTGGCATCTTGAGGACGTTGTAGCTGTGGTGAGTTACGGCCATGAACTTGGCCAGCGCTGGGTACCCAAGGATGGCGTTGTACGGCAGGTGAATGTGAGCGACGTCGAAGTCGATGAGCTCAGTGCGGTAGTTGTCGCGTGCCCCGAAGGTGACAGGGAGGCGGACCTGCCCAATCGGGACCGTGGAGCCGTCGGTGACTCCGGAGAAAGGCTTGGTTGGCTGAAGCTGGCTGTAGGACACTTGGAGATTGTTGAATGTTCCACGGACAGGACGTTGAGCCCTGCCCCGCCATCGATGAGGGTCCTGGTGACCACCACGTTGCCGATGATTGGGGAACAAAGCATCGGGAGGACTCCGGCTGTGGCCGCACACTTGAGCTGATCTGCTGAGCTGAATGTGATGGCGCACGCCGACCACCTGAGAGGGCGCGTGGCTTCGAGCTTGGGGAGGACTGCATTCACTTTGCGGGCGAACTGCTTGAAGATGCGTTGAGAGGCTGGGGCTTGAGCCCCACCCAGGATGCAGGCGATCGCGCGCGGCTCCTGGAAGCCCCCAGCCCTCTCGTCCTGATGGCGGTCCTCGTTTCTCCTTGGCTGCGGCGGCAGCGGAGGGAGGCCTGCGTTGCCTTACGGGCGATCCTCGCGAGGCTGATCCCTCCAGTCTCCCTCGCGAGGCGGGTCTTGCCAGCAATCCTCGCGAGGTCGATCGCGCCACCCTTGGCGCGGGCAGCGGTCTTCCCAGCGTCCTGTGTTCCTTCCTCCTCGACCGTAGCCTCGGTCACCGTGGTCGGGGCGACGGCCGATCCTTCCTTCTCGCATGGCTCGGAGCTCTTGACATTCGTTGGTGTTGTGGGTGTGGAGGTCGTGGTACACACAGTATCGACTGCCCTTGGAAGATTCGGGCTGATCTCTGCCCCGCTTGGTGTCTAGTTCTGTCGCGAGCACGGCAGCCCCCTTGCGCTTCACATCCTTGGCCTTGGGCTTCTTCTCTTTTGGGTCTGCGGCAGGCAGCTCGAGGAGGGAGAGACGCCCTTCCTCAGCCCTGACGCACTTGATTGCCAAGTTGAACAGCTTCAAGGAAGTGCACATGTCTTCATGCATCGCCAGCTCCTCCTTCATCTTGACATCGCGCACGCCGTCGGAGAAGGCTGAGATGATGGCCTCCTTGGTCACCTTGGGAATCTTGAGGCGTGCGTTGTTGAAGCACTGGATGTACTTCTGCAGGGTCTCTCCGGATTGTTGCTTGATGCGGTGCATGTCGCTCACGGCGGGTGGCTGGTCGCGAGTACCTTGGAAGTTGGCGATGAAGCGGGTGCGCATCTCGTCCCAGGAGGAGATCGTGCCTGGAGCCAGGTTCAGGAGCCAGGTGTGGGCCCCGTCCTTGAGCGCCATGGGAAACAAGTTCGCCATGACCTTCTCGTCTCCGTTGGCAGCTTCGATGCCCAGCTCATAGAGCTGGAGGAACTCCGCAGGGTCGGCCGTGTCGTCGTAACAAGGAGGCAGGTCTGGTTTAAACTTGCCAGGCCACGCGACGCTGCGTAGCTCGGTGGTGAAGGCACGGCAGCCTGCTGTGGCCCGGGAGGCCTTGGGTGACGAAGAGCTTGGTCTTGCATGTCCCCACGCGCTGGAGCTGGAAGCAGCGCGGGTCTTGACGTGCGGGAGCAGGAGCATGGTCGCGACGTGCTGGAGCAGGGAGCGCCCGGGCAGCTTCTTGCGGGCGAGGGACTTCTTGGCAGCTCTGATCTTGCCGCACTGGCACCTGACGGAGCGGGTTCTGCCCAGGGGCCGCGCGCCTTGGAGCCACAGCGCCTTCTTGAGGAGGAGGCGGCTGGGGCGCCCCTGGAGCTTCGTCGCCCGCGCGGGGCGCTGTGCGGTGCAGCGGAACGGACGGCGCAGGAGAGCCCCCTGCGGCGCGGACGAGCTCGGCGACGCGGTCGAGCCATTCTTCGTAGACGTCGTCGACGGGACGGTAGCGCAGGAGCTCGTTTGCCGCGATGAGTGCAGCTCGAGCCTCCATGGGTGCGCGGAGCGCGCGGGACGAAGAACCAGCTGGGGTGAGCGAGGGAGTAGCGGTGCGGCCGTCTTGCCGCATGAACGGATGCTGAGACGACGCTTGCTGCTCGTTCCCCGCCGGGCCGGTGGCGGTGTTGACGGCAGGTGACGGGGAACGGTGAGGACACCCACCGGCAGGAGCCGTCTGGGCGACGCGGGAAGCGAGAGCGGCCCGGCGCTCGGCGCAGGCCCGACGAGCGTCAGACATGGACGCGATGGTCGGAGCAGAATGGGGCGGTGGAAGACGAATTCCGGCGCACCCCTACCTGGCGCGCCAAATGTCGGATTTCGGGTTCCGGCAGACCCTTGAGGTTCGAACACTGGGGTGTGCGCTGAGATTTCGCATTCTACCTACCTGCACCCCTCCGCCTCGCTAAGATCTAAGCTATGAAAAGAACAGCACAAGAGACACAGGGTTTATACTGGTTCGGGCCACCGTTGTGGTGTAATACCCTACTCCAATGTGTGGTGTGGTGGATTGCCTCTTGGGCTGATGATGATGAGCAATACAAGGAAGAACAGCTTCGCGAGGGTCTGGTCTTGGCTGAGGGGATGAACTGCTAGGAGGAGTTCAGTCGCCCTTCTCTCTCTCTCTTCTCGATTCTCTCTTCGATTTCGATCCCTCTACCCTGTGGGTGGCTAGTCCTATTTATAGGCAAAGGCCATGGGCCTCTTCCCAAATATTGAGCGGGAAGGACGCCAACAATTGGCCATTTTGAAGGGAAACATCTGGTACACTTATCCTGACTAAAGTTGGTCCTCGCCTACCAAAGGCTCTGGTGGTGACGCTGGCTTGGGCTCCACAATGACTTCCTCCCCCGCCGTTGAATTGGTCTTGGTCTCGTTGCACCGAAAAGTTTGCCTTTGCTTGATGCTCTCGCCTGCGCTTGCTCCCTTTGCACCAAAGAGGAAAGGAGGACACTGCGCAGGCTGGCGCCCGCCTGGCACCCTTGGTCGTCATGGCTTGCGTCACGGGCACCTCGTGAGGTACCCCGCCTTGATCTCTTCGTCTCCTCGCGAGCCAGCCTGATGAGGCCGTGCCTGAGGAAGCTCCGTGTCATCTGACCCGCGAGGGTCTTGGGTCTGTGTTAATGAAGATGGGCCGTGCTGGGCCCACTTTGAGCCACACCGCAGGCAGGCAAGTCTGGAGATCCTCGTTCCCAGGAAGCCGACAGAAACTACCTATCCATTTAGGACAGTAGCTGAGCATGCAGAAATCATTCAGATAAACATGACAGTACCTAATTTTTTTTATCTGTTAGTACTTCATACTATACTAAATATACCTTGTGAATTTTGAATTTGCTAACCACATGTCCCAGGTGGTTACCTAAATATACTTTTTTTTAGCATCAGTATAGACACAAGCGCTCATATACACGCACACGCACACCCTACCCCTATGAGCACCTCCGAGAGACTGAGCCGGCATATCATCTTGAGATTTACAAAGTCACCGTAGGCGCCTCGTCGTCGACGGGAACGTCTCCTCCCACTGAAAGCGCATCGCCGGAAATCCTGAAATAAATTCAGGAATAATGCGAGCACCAGGATTTGAACCCTGGTGGGTTGGGGATACCACTGTCCACCTAACCAACTCAACCATAGGTTGATTCGCACCTAAATATACCTTAGTAGGTAAAAAAACATGATCTCTCATAGTTGCATTTAGATATATCTCACACTGAAAATATTTCAGAGCACACGAAACAATCTATACCTACTATTAAAGGGAGGTGATATTCTTGATTTCGTCCCGTTTCATTTGGTCCCGCTTCAATTAATTTCACGTACACTATTTAGTTTCATTATTTGTCACCCGTTTTGGACCAACGGAGGAAGCCCATCTGGCGGCGCATTGTGGCTCAGGTCCGGAGAAAAATAAAATTGCCGATGGAAGGGTTCGATCTCATAACCTGCCAACCGACATAGTTTGTCCAACTGACCGAGCTAGAGATATGGATGGATTTTTTCTCCCGTTGCAACGCACAGGCCTTTTTGCTAGTTATTAGTTAAAAAATTTAAACGGCAGCAGCCCAACCAGCAGCGCACAAAACGTACAGGGCTGTATGTCCCTCTTTTCCAGGTTGGGCTTGAGGATGGACATAGAATAAGACGATGGTATTGCAGCTAATTCCAGGGAGCTGAGGGACATACAGCCCTGTACGTACTTAGTTGGTCAATCCAAAAATATAATGAGATCAAAGTTACGCATAGATAGCCATATAGTGTTTAGCAACGTACAATGTAGCCGTTCATGCGAGGTGAAAGTGCAAAGTAATCATCAAGATATGGTTGTGCATGGCAATCCAATCTGCATCAAAACTATATTTTAGGAGAATGTGGCATGGACAATTCTTTTTCTCAAAATCTCACAAACATATTTTTCTTCCTAAAAAATCCGGCCTTTGAAACATATCTGTACTTTTCACACAATGTATCAATTAGAAAACTGAACTGAGTATTTTTCATAGACGACCCTGGATTTATCAAGAATATGGAATGGGAGAACCACCGGGTATGACCGTGAATCTTCAAGCACCGCGTACAAGAAAAGATACATGTTGTCACCCTTGGAAAATAAAATCAATATAGTTGGTTAGCAAAGAGAGGAACCGATGGTGACGTACATTCTTCGAGCCATCTCCCTAAAGCAATGCTCGATTCGCTACTAAGAGCCGTTGTTCACTGAATGTGGAAGAGTTTGGAACACCGAAGCTAATAGAAATGATTTTGAGGGCAAAGACACGTAGTAAAGACACGTAGTAAAATCAACGACTAATTAAAGAAAAAAATTGTTGGAAATATGTTTTCCAAGCAAGTGTGGTGATCCTGTCACATCACCCGAGAAACACATGTGTCAGAGGGCACATGATGTGCAGAATGGAGAGCGGTGGAGGGATGAGAGAGCCGAAGCGATAGATAAAAACAATAATACATGTGTAAGTGCGTTCGAACATATATAACAACGACACGTGTGTTAATAAATAGTTATCAACATAGTTTGAAGAAACTTACTTTTCAACGATATATTCATGTAGAAAATAAAGATCATACTTATTTCTCGCTGATTCTAACCATTCTAGAACGTCATACATTTTCGAACATGTGAGTACATTAGAAGAAGGAGATAAACAAAACACCATTTTTTTATTTGTCCAAACAGTGACCATGGAGTGATTCCTTTGTTTATTCACTTCATTAGTCAATTTCTTTTGTTATTCGATACAAAATATTATGCAAATATTTATATATACTATAAGCACCGAGAAAAACATTCACATATGGAGATATTATAATCTTACAATTTGTCATCATATATATGATAACATGCCATATTTATTGTAAATTATAAACACGTATGATGACATAGAAAAGGAGAATCATCCTAGGTATCTCACGGTAATTCAAAACACAAAGAAAATAATTTTCTAGACCACATGAGCAATATAGGTCTTCACAATTGTATCTACTATTGTCCAACTCACCTTACTTTTAATCACAACCAATAGATCAAGTGAAGACGTCAACTAGGGTTGGTATGTTGTACATGCACATCCTTAATCAAGTGAACTACGCTCACTTCTTTGGCTTACCCTATTTTAATAATAGATTGCACTACATAAATATTCATATTTATCACATCTAATATGACATAGAAACTATCAATTGTAGAAACTATCAATTCTAACTTGAGTCTTCGCTCCAGGTACTGATCTAATATTTTTCACATAGCGAAATATCGGCTAGCTCAATATGTAACTTGAATTATTTGAATGAATGTGGTATTATGCACAAATGACACATACACTGCTATGGTGTTCTTAACAATCATCACTCCACAAATTATATATGTTTTAATGATTTTCATATTTCTTGATATTCACGATGCCTATAGTATTATCAAACCTATAATATGGACCCTACTTTCAGCATGCTAAAGACGACACCCTCGCATCTTGCGAGGGCCACTCTGCTAGTTGTGCAAAATAACACAACATGTCATCAGCTACCATAAAGTCCCAGATTCCCACATCATTGCAGCGCCATGAACAATTCCTCAATGAGCTTGGAGCACCCCGAATGCCATCCCCTCATCCTTCCTAGTTGCTTCTTGCATTGATGCAAAGTGGCTTTGTTTGTTACCTTGGGAATTAGATGGTCTTCACAAACGCCGCGCACTGACGATAGATACCATCGGCAAGGTAGTGCCCCATTTTGTAGTCGTGAACAGTGGTTGTTCACACATTAATTGCATGGTAGTGATTCCTCATTACTAAGTCTCCTGAACAAGGGAGATCGTTGCAGCACATTAATGTCGCTATGAGAACCTGACACTCCAAAGAAAGCATGCCAAATCCACAAGTTATGTGATGCCACTACTTCCAATATGCACTTCACCGCCACTACCGATGATGTTGGGGAGCTACATGCAACACCGCAATTGCCGTCGCAGCCTGGAGCTTGACGTCATCGGCGGTAGTGGTCATCGGGTTGCTCCTTTCTAGACTATTGTTGATGTCGCTGGCGTCCTCTTTATTTTTGTTCCATGACTTTGCTGAGTGTGATACTCCGCCGTCTGCATCATGCCGTCATACATTATTATTATTTTGTTGAGAGTGTAACAATATGTTGTTTGGTCATCCGATATATTTTTCTTGAGTATGAATCTTTGCCGAGTGTCCGTGAAAAAATACTCCGCAAAATCGAACTTTCCTCAAGTGTGTGTGTGTGTCGGAATGTGGTTCACTAAGTGTAACATTCAGTGAAACCTTTGGCTAATGTGTTTCGGCCATCGCCCAGTGTTCCTGGCCAAGCTTGTCAGAATCGCGATTTGAATCGGATCGGAGCTTCGATTGCCGCATCGCAAGCCGCAACATCTTAACTATAAGTATGTGAAAAAATAGATTCTATGAGCCAAAATCGTAGAATTATAGGGGTTAGTTTGGATCGTAATTAAAGTCGTAGGATCATACAACAGAATCGTGATTCTGACAACCTTGTTCCTGGCACTCGACAAAAAAGCAAGTTCTAGTAGTGTTGCAAGTTTCAATCAATATATATGGAAGAAGTTAACAATGTGGTAGTTCCTGGGTGTCCCTACTCCTGGATGTATAGTAAATGAAAAATAAATAGAAAAAACCCAAAATTTGTTGACAATATGCTCGAAAGTATTTGGTGCTTGCAAATTTTCATGAGAAATATCATCCGATGAGCTCTGCACATGAGAAAAAAATTGGTGGTCAAGAGTGATCAAAACTTTGAGCACTGAAATGCTCTGCAAATGAGAAAAAAAAATGGTGGTCAAAAGTGCTCAAAACTTTTAGCACTGAAATCCTTCTCTTCTGTAGAGCTCCTCGAATGTTTTTTCTACTGGAAATCTTGCAAACACCTAAGTTTGAGCAAATTTGATGTCATGAAATTCCAGAATTTTTTACTACGATTTCTATTTTTTGTTGAATCTACTGTTTATGAAGTGTGAATAGAAGGGTCAAATTAGAGCAACTCCAATAGCTCCCCTAAAAACCTCTGGTAAACGTCGTTTTACGGCATGCATTTATAGTTTAGGGGATGTTTTTTGAAGACAACTTTTCTTAGTTCCCGTAAACATCTTCCCTTAAAATCTTTTTTATATAATTTTTCACTATGGCCCGCAAGTCAGTGACACATGCAACGGGAGCCGGCGAGGTGGCATGGTGACGGCGGCGACGGCTCGGCGGTGGCCGGCGAGGTGGCATGGCAGTCCAATGAGATGGCGTGGCGGCGGCACGAGGGTGTCCGCGCGTGATAGTTCAGGCGGTTAAAGGCTGCTAAAATCATATGGCAAGGTCATCTTCCCGTAAACATCAGGGGAGTTGGGGGCATATTCGCATGTTGTTGTTTTTAACCTGAGTATATTTTTAAAATGGAAGCTCTCAGTGATAAAGACTCAGAGAAATTACTTCTCCAAAGAATTCTCATCCCAGGAAATCAAAGTCCCAAGCAGTTTGATGATGTTATACCTCAGATTGTGAAAAAAATCTGTAAAAAAATCTGTGCTTCCGGAAGTTGTTAGAGGTCTATTTTTGTCTCAAGTTTTCATAAACGGTAGTTTTTTCAAGGATACGGGAGCTATTGATATTGCTCTTAAGGCTCTTCCCATCGTACTCAGAAAGGAAACAGCAAAAGTAAGAAGAGTCGACATTAAGGAATTTTGTGGCTGCCGTTTGCTATGGTTTTCTTGGTTGAAGTTTCTCCGATCATCCATCAGTGCCAACACAAAAATTCTTCAGGTTGACTGTACTATCCAAGGAGTGACAATGCGCCAAAAAGAGTATGTATTCATAAAAATGATTGATATTCCATGAAACAGATGTCCTGACACCAAATTGGAAAATCACAGAAGTCTAATCAACCTGAATCACCTTAAGTAACTAACGCTCTTAATGAAATACCAAGTTTTTTATTCTGTTTTATATTGTCTTTTGTCGTTTGGCTAACAACCATGCTATGTACAAAATATTTGTCAGGTACTTTGTTATAATTGATGGCTTATGGGCTACATCAGTATGGGATGTAGTTAGTCGTGCTTTTCCACAGAATGGTCGTTGTAGCAGAATAATAACTACGACAGAAGTAATGGAAGTAGCTCTCGCATGCTGTTGTTTTATACCTGAGCATATTTTTAAAATGGAAGCTCTCAGTGATAAAGACTCAGAGAAAATATTTCTCCAAAGAATTCTCGTCCCAGGAAATCAAAGTCCCAAGCAGTTTGATGATGTTATACCTCAGATTGTGAGAAGTTGTGGTGGCCTGCCACTAGCAATCATCATTGTAGCCAGAATTTTAGCAAGTCAACCTGAGAAACTAGAACAATGGGGCAGTGCACACAATTCTTTTGAGTCCATTTTTGGGGTAAATCCTACCATGGAAGGGTTTATGGGACAAATATTGAACGTTTGCTTCATTAGTCTGCCACGCTATTTGAAGACATGTCTGCTATATCTTAGTACATATCCAGAGGGCTACCTATTCTTGAAAGAAGATTTGGTGAAGCAATGGGTAGCCGAGGGTTTTATATGTGCAAACGAAGGTGAAGACATGGAGGAAGTTGCCAAGAGATACTTTGATGAGCTCGTCAGCATGGGACTAATTCAAGTTATGGACATCAACTGCAATTATGAGTTGTTTTGTTATTCAGTACACCAGCTGGTACTTGATCTCATTACATACAAGTCTATTGAAGAGAATTTCATCACTGTGGTGGATTATTCACAAACAACAATACCATTTAATGATAAAGTTCGTCGATTGTCACTCCACTTCGGCAGTGCAACATATGCAACTACACCAACAAGTAGCAGATTATCACAAGTTCGATCACTCTTCTTTTCTGGCCTGTTTAATTGCATGCCTTCATTTGTGGTGTTTAAGTTTCTCCGAGTTCTAAACCTTCATGTTTGGGATGATAGTGGAACCACGGAGTTGAACCTTACAGAAATTTGTGATCTCTTGCAGTTGAGATATTTGCAGGTCACATGTGATGTCATTGTAAAGCTACCAGATAGGATTGCAGGGATGAAACACTTGGAAACATTGGAAATAAACGCACGATCATGTGATGTTCCACCGGACATTGTCAGACATTCAAGCTTGTTGCATCTCCGTCTTCAAGGTGCAAATCTACCCAGTGGAATTGGGGGCATCAGATCTCTGCGTACACTCATGTACTTTGACCTTGGCAATAGCTCTGAAGACAGCCTAAGGGGCCTTGGTGAGCTGATAAACCTGCAGGATCTTCATCTCACCTATTCTTCATCACCCTCTAGTGAACATTTGAAGAGAAATCTGATAGCTCTGGCCGCTTCAGTCGGAAAACTGTGCAACCTCAAAAATCTCACTCTGGCTACTGGTGGTACTGCTGCAAGGGTTGTTCTTTTTGATGGTTCGAGTGACATGTTTTTGCCCATGTTTCTTGAGAGATTTGAGTTGTTGCCTCCCATTTGCATCCTTTCCAGACTTCCAGAGTGGATCGGACAACTCCGCAAAATCTGCATTGTTAAAGTTGCTGTCAATGAACTACCAACTACTGATATTGCTATGCTCACGGGATTACCTTCCCTCACAGTTCTCTGGTTGTCTGTTCAGACTGCTCCTGAGGGAAGGACCGTCTTCAACAATAAGGCATTCCCAGTTCTCAAGTATTTCAAGTTTACTTGTGGTGTACTTTGCATGTCTTTCATGGCAGGAGCCATGCCTGATCTTCGTAGGCTCAAGCTGGTTTTCAACACCCATACCGGGGAGGAGTACGACAACATGCTTGCTGGAATTGAGCACCTTTCAAAACTCCAGGATATTGTTGTACAAATTGGAGCTACCACCGGATCTGACTGGAGGGCTGCAGAATCAGCGATTAACGAGGCCGTTGACAAGCACCCAGAATTTCCTGGACGTATCTTTCAATGTGTGGATCCGATTGCAGAAGAGTTCCGTCCTTTAGAGAAACATCATTGGAGCAACGAAAAAAGCACATTAGATGAAAAAATTGGGGTTTTAGAGAAATCTAATGATATGAACAAACATGCTGATATTGGGTACGGATCTTCTTTATCCAAGCAGCAATTCCTTGCAACCTTGCCTTTATTCATTCTTTTCTTTTCCTCCAATATTACCATTAACCAAAAGACCATTAGCACTATGACAAATCTTTTTTCGCCATTTCCCGGCACCGTGAAAGGTCTCACATTTAATGTGGTTTTTATCAAACCAAAGCTTCTTGTAGTATATTGTAATTTCCTCTTCTCGTCTTGTAGTGTTTTCACCTTTTTTTTGTTCTCTCCAGGTCATCTCAACTTCCGAATCTGCCATCGACTGTTGCTTCGGGTCGCCTGAAGTCAGGTAGTTTAGTTGAGGAATCAAAAGAGTGGGCAGCACCATCATCGCAAGTGAGTTCCCTCAGACAAGCTGTATTAAAAGCCTATGATCAATCTGTTATATCCCACTCAACGAGCTTTTGCTGATATGATTAGGCTAGCCCTTGCTTTGAAATTTTTGTGGACAAGAAACTATGGTAGGTCAATATCTGTTTTTTTAGCTCACCCAGTTGAATGAAAAAAATTGTGTATATTCCTAGCACGCTTTTAAGCCTAAATTTGGGATGACATGTTTTTTTTGTAGGTCCATGATTTTCATTTCTTTCTTTATTGTTTCTTGTTTTACATTTTGTCATAAACATTCATAAGTTCTGGAATTAATTGCCGAGTTTTTGAAAATGACTTTACATACCAGCAGTAACTTAATTTCGAGAGTAAACCTACTGATTAATATATGACCTGGTGTCATTCTTTATCGGTGACCACCTTGATTATTATTAGTACTATACGTGAACGACACTTGCTGTGTGTGATCATGGAGTTTCCGAGCAGGCCCTTCCCTTTGTCGTTATTGATTATTATAGGGTACTAACCCAATGGAGTTTGCTGTCGTCGTGGTGGCGCAGCTCGTCGGGCAGGCGACCGGGCTCATCTCCAAGATCATTCGGGCGGTGGAGATGGCACCCCAGAACAAGCTCGAGTGCAAGCAGCTGGCGCGCCGCGTGTCCGCGGTCCACGGGGTGCTGTCTAGCCTGCCGGCCCACCCAGAGTTGGCGCCACCTCTGCAGAAGCTGAAAAACACGCTGGAGGAGGCGCACCGCATGGTCATCGCCTGCCAGAACCGGGGCGCCGCCAGCCACTTCTTCGGATCCCGCCGCCACGCCGATTGCTTCAATCAAGTCAACAACAGGATTATCTCCGACATCGTCATCCTCAACCTCAGCCTAATGACCTGCGAAGTCCTTCATAATCCCAATCACATCGGCGTACCGACTGCCACAATAGCCACGGCGCCATCGCTGGGCTGCTCTTCTGCTGGCATCATGGACTTGGCAGTTGTGGAGCATGCGGCCCCGGTGGCGCAGCTCGTCGGGGACGCGGCTGGGCTCATCTCGAAGATCATTCGGGCGGTGGAGACAGCACGCCAGAACAGGCTGGAGTGCGAGCAACTCGCGAGACGCCTGTCCACGGTCGACGGGGTGCTGTCTAGCCTGCCGGACGACCGGGCGTTGGCGCCGCCGCTGAAGGAGCTGAACGACACGCTGCAGGAGGCGCATGGCCTGGTCCTCTCCTGCCAGAAGCGGAGCTTCAGCAGCCACTTATTTGCCCGCCGCGACGCCGACAGGTTCAGAGAAGTCAGCGCCAGGATCGGCTCCCACCTCAGTCTCTTATCCTTGCTCATCTATGCCGCCATCGCCAGCCGCCTAGATCGAATCAGTCCTCCCGCCCACACCGGCGTACCGTCGACCACCACGGTGCCATCGCTGGGCTATAGCTCTGGCTCGCTTCAGACTCAGATGGTGGAACCCGATGACTGCAGGATGTTCACGTGGGCGGAGATTGCAGCGGCAACCAACAACTTCGCCGTCGAGCTCCGCGGAGGTTGGTCGGGGAGGGTGTACAAGGGCTGCCTCCACGAAGGCCCGGAGGTGGCCGTGAAGGTGTTGGACAAGCACGGGCGGCAGGACATGGAGGACGCGTTCGTGACGGAGCGTGACATTCTCTCCCCCCTCCGCCACGAACACATCGTACGCCTCGTCGGCTGGTGCGCCGAGGACGATGACCGCATGTTCGTCTACGAGCACGCGCATATGAGCAACGGCACGCTTAAAGACCATCTGCTGCGCGAGCGCGAAGGCGGCTCTAGCTGGTCGCCGGTGACGACGTTCTGGAGAACACGCATCGAGGTGTTGCTGGGCGGAGCCCGAGCTATCGAGCACCTGCACGGCGCAGTGCCACGGATCATCCACGGCAACGTCAGCTCGTCCAACATCCTGCTGGACGCGAGCTGGACGCCACGCCTGTCCGGCTTCAGCTCAGCGGTCTTGCAAGCGGAGGGCAAGGAACAGCTCATCGCTGACACGACGACCCCGGCCAGCGACGTATACAGCTTTGGTGTGGTGATGCTGGAAACACTGATGGGGATACCGCCGGTGAGCAGCAGTTTCTTTTTACCTACTCTATATATATATAAAGAGAGCTACCCTCCGATTTCATTTAAATGTCTTATTATACAGGTGATCGGCAGCTGGAACAAGGGAGAGGACCCCACCGCGCTGGTGTACTCGATACTGGACGACCGACTGAAGGCAACGCCGTCCCAGCTGGAGGCGCTGGTGCTCCTGACGCACATGGCGGCGTGCTGCCTGCGGCCGCAAGGGAAGAACGGGCCGGCCATGTCGGACGTCGTGGCCATCCTGGACAAGGCGCTCGCGATCATAACTACGCAGCGATGAGCCTTAACCTATTACAGGGATGGTGACGACTCACCAAGAGGTACTCCCTCCATGCCATAGACCTCTTACCTTATGGGACGGAAGGAGTAGTTAATAACTGCATGCTGTTCTGATAGGGTCTTATTTCTTGTCAGGATGTGATCTGAACTATGTTTTTTTACGGGAATCTGAAGTGTACGCTTGTGATCGTGTTTGGCACTAGGGCGTGTGTTTGCTTTGTGCCCCATATATAGCCCCAGGGCCGGTCCTGAGATTTCAGGGGCCAGAGCAAAATTATAACCGGGGGCCCTTTATACATCCAACATTGTGATCATTATGTCATGTTTAGATAAAAAATTTATACAAATTGTTCTCAATTTTTTTTATCATGGAGTGCAAAACCAGCTGGTCCACCTAGTTCCAGGATCTAATTATATATTAGAGTGAATTCCATTTTTTACCTTGTAGTTGTACATTTGTGACACATATTACCCTATTTAGCGGAACTTTTATCGAAATGTCAGATTTTGAAGACTTTTAACACGGTTTTACCCCGGTTTTACATTTTGTTTGTTTATGGTCGATAGGATCGGCATGTTGCATCATTGATTCGTAAAAAAACTGTAAGGATCGGAGGGCATCATTGGCGATCTTGTCCAAACTTCTCTTGTCTATCTGTTCCATTCCTTGTGGCCGTCCACATGTTTTTAGATACAGGGCGTCACCTCACACCTTACCTGATGGACACGCATCACAAAACAAGGGTCCAAAGATTTCAAAAGGGGTATTCTAGACGAATTTTCACTCGAAGGGGTAATTAGTGTCACAAATGTATAAATATGGGGTAAAAAGTGGAATTCACTCTATATATTATTATATTAGTTATTTCTCACTTTTACTAAGATTTTGAGAGGGAAGTTTCATGCAATATATATTTCATAGTTTGGCAAACAAAAAGTAATTTGAACAGCTCGTGGCCAACTTTATAATTTGCAACACTAAAAATTAACTTTGCCACCTAGTCATATTGAATTGACCATAAATCCTCCAATTAATTTCAGCTTGGCTATCATTATTATTCCATGGATTCTAGACATCCTCTCCCCTCGATCTTTCATCGATCACCAACACAGCCAGATTAATTAGTCAGAAAGATTGCCCTAAAAAATTAGTCAGAAGGACAACTACGTCCTACTCTTGTCCGCTAATTCACTAGATCTAATAATTCTGCTACTAAATAGTCACAAATCAATCTAGCTAGCTCCGTTGGATGCAGGAAGATGCTAACCTGATCTGTGTGGTTTAAAACTGCCTGCCAGGGCCGGTGTTGTTACTCCTGTCCATGGCTATGAACATGAATTACTCGATCCGCCATTGGAGGAGAAATCATCAGGGGAGGCTGTGTCGGCGGCGGGGTCGCCCTCGGGCTTGCGGGACTAGAGGAGTCGTGCATGATATGTCGCTAGGGCGATCGCTCACGTCTTCATGCGCGGACCTACGCGAGGGAAACAGAAGTTCCACCAATTTAGCGAGTCGCCGATTTACTTGCCCACGGGTAATGTTTGCTATACGCTGGATGAACCAGAATCATTTTTTCTCATGGGCCTGATGCTGAGAGCACACATACGTGGGGGCCTCTCTATTT